>NW_009953722.1:162755-176383 GCF_000747805.2 Chaetura pelagica | reverse complement strand
ACTCTTTCATAATATACATGTGTAACACAAAAATGCACATTGAGAAAAACTGGGAAATCACCTCGTCTGAATGACAGTTTCAGTGGAAAGGGAAAGAAGAAAGAAGCAGACATCCTATATCCCACAGCAGCAAAACATAGATAGAGCCATCCCCTCCTGAGCTAGTGAGAGGAAACCCTAGCCAGCGAGGGAATGTTTTGTCACATTTTTCATAGCCCAATCCTTCCTTGCACAATTTGTAAGTATAAACATTTGCTTGAAAATCCAGCCGGTGATCCAAATTGTTCCTCTGTTTTTTTATTCTATCTTCTCAAATTTATCACATGGTGTTGAAAAAAGAAGTGACATCTGGTCTAATCATGAATTCATGGTCAACTTACAGACTGGAGTATTAGCTTCTGTAGTTACAAATGCATACACGGTTATCATAGTAGTGATGAAATTCATTAATTTATTTCTTTTTTCCATTTGTGTCACCAAATATTTTCTATCAGCCATCCAGTTTTACAATCCGTTATACAATATATTCAGCAGAAAAGATCTATACATAGGACTCTACCCTGGATTAGAAATATTCCTTAAAACTGGTATTCAAATTATTTGAACAATTACCTTTTTTATATACATTTGGAGACATCATGTAACAGATACACACTATGTTTACAAATAATAGTGTGATCTCAGACCATACAGACTTCTGCTGAATTACTTAATTTTGAACATGATAATGAAGCCCCTACCCTCACTGGTCAGCATTACAGTCACTGCAGCTTCTGAAACTAGAACTCAGCAAGTTGTGAGAATAGTGTGGAGTCTTCTGCTTTATGAATTTCACTGGGGAATAAAGGACCCTGTAGTGTAAATAGGAAATTAAGTATGGAGACCTTATTCTCTCATGTATGAAACACTTAACATCTGCTTATTTATAACATTTGAAATATTAGATGATTATTTTCCTTTCACATATCATCTGTCTTCCTGCTACTAAATAGTTCTGGGTTAGCAGGAAGATTCAACGAAACAAAGACATATTTTATTTATAAAATATTTTTCAGCTTATGAGCTGGCAAAGCACAAAAGTTACAAGCACTGTCTAAAGCTGACTTCAAGTCTTTATCTTGTGAATATAATTGCCTCCAAATATATAATGAGTCAATGTTCTCAGATTTCTGTATTTTAGCCTGTTGTGAGTCTTAGTTCACCTTCATGGAAAAGCACATTTTTAGTAATTCTAATTATAAAACCTGCTTTGGGAACATAGGCGCATATATATACATATCTAGCAGCAGAAGACATGGAGTAGATATACAGGTTTTATTGTATGTTAAAACTCATTATTTTAAGTGACTATCACAATTTTGATTTATGAATTTAAAATTCAAGGTAATGACAGAATTTTCTTTAAATTCCATCAGAGATGTAATAGTTGAATCTTTTATTTGTAACATTTCTGATTTTATATGAATAGTTTCACTTCACAGAAGACTATTGTAAGAAATGTGTACTTCCTGACAATGGAAGAGCTTTGATGTAGCTTGGTGCTGCATCCCAATGGTAAAATTGCTGTTAATTTCAATGAGAGCACACTTAGGCTCAAAGTCATCTGAAATTTCTGTGAATGTAAAGGTTATTTCTTTGTTTCAGCTTCTTTTGGACACTAATAAGGTTGATTTTAATGAAACTTACTACATCCTTACTGGAAGCAGAATTTGACCTCAGCTGAAAAGATTGCCCCCTTCTTTCACTTTGTTTTGAAAAACAGCTACATTTTCATAATAGTGTCCGGGTAGGCGCACAAATCTCATTACCCAATAATAGGATTTGTCTACATACCTCCTGCTCAGTCTTTTGGAAATGTACATGTCCCTCAGCATGGGTTATTTTTTTTTCTCCTTGTTTGCATTTACATCTGTCCACATGAGTACAATAGATCATATTCTATATAACAGTTTTAGTCAAGCAAAGTAGCTAAGTATATCATCAAGGAGGAGGTGGAGATATTCTTAAAGGGCAAAATCAACTTTGGAAGGTAAAGTCTCACTTTTGTTACATTGATTTAGACATTTGAGAATAAAAATATGACAGAGAAGTGAAGCAAAATGTCATGGAATAGCTCAAATATAGCAGCAAACTGCTAAAGGAATGTTTAATTATATTCTGCAGTCCAGATGACCTATGATTGGATTCATCTGCAACAGTGAAGTTATCTTGCGGAAACTTGAGATACTAACATTTTTAATTGGAGATATGAATGATAGTTTGGGTTGTTCCTCATTTTTTTCTGAACTGGCTCTGCTCTGCAATTCTTGCAAAGCAGTAAAGGAAAAAAATTAAAGATCACTTTAATCTTTACTGCCTTACTTCCAATCAGTAGTTCTACAGCTCTTTTGACTATATATGTTTTAGAAGCTGAGTCAAGATTTTTATTCAGATTGTAGAACAGTAAATTTTTGAAAAGTCCTCACATAAAGGTTTAGAGAGGAAGCAAAAAAACCCGAAAAAAATGCAAAACCAAAAACCAAACACCCAAACAAAAATACTCAAACAATTAAAAGTAAAACATAGAAAGCAATATGGAATAAAGAAACAAATAAGCTGATAGCAAAATATATCCTGATCATTCCTATGCTCTGTGATGCTCTCTGGAAAGACTCATCACTTGTAAGATGCATGAAAAACAGATAGCAATTTGGGCTGTCAACAGAATTTGTCCTTTTCTTTACTTTTCCTACTTCTATACCCCACCACCATTCTCTCCTCTTATGTTTCTTTCTCTGTATAAAAATAGTTGCTTAATTTGTAAAAAGAAGCAGTTCTCAGTGACAAGTCATAGTCATTTTACCTTTTGCTTAATTAACCTTCTGAAAAGTTAAGGTCCATCTATCTCACTTGCTGAAAAGTATGAATAAGATAGGAGGTCATTATTTGGATATAAGGTTTTGCTCTGTGTGCTTGTGTTCCACTCTTGATGCAGAAGGCTGAATTCTCACTTCATTTCCTCAGCATAGGCAAGTGTCCCAAGTCTTGTTGCTATGCAGTTTAGCCATAGCAACAAACACAAAAGCCAATGTGTCATTATATCTATTTTCCCTTCCAGACAGTTTGCTTAGTAAAGAAGACATGCTAGATATAGCCCTGTCAAAATAAGTGCAGTATTTCCTGTGAGAGATGTCAAACATTTCATCTTTAGAAGATTGTATTGTGCAAAAATGCTAAGGAAGAAGATGGAGAGGTGGTAGTCAAGCTATCTGCATCCTTTTGATGCACAGCTATGGAAGTTAAAATAATTATTGTAAAAGGAGAGGTCATAATTTAGTTATATATTTATTGAATCTAAAAAAATACCATGATACATTTTGTTCTTTTCCATTATAATGGTACTTGTTTTTTTTGTATATCCAGAGAAAACATAAGGGAGGAACACCTAGTCTTCAATACTTAAATGGTTTTATCATGCATATGAAGCATCTTTGCTACATTTATCTTTGCTACATTTATCCCTCTACTCCAGTCAATGCTAATTTACAGTCAACATTCTACTGAGCTTAAATAGACCTGCATAGAACTTGTGGGACAATATCCCAGTCTGTTACAAAGATACATAAAGGATTTTCTTGTGGCTGAGTTGAGGAGAGTGGGGAAAGACAAACAGTTTTTTCAGCAGATTCTTCCACAGCTTCCCACATGACTTCCAGCTGGTCATGCAAAGGTGATGTTCAATGTAAAGGAAAAGTTTGACTTCCTGCTCTTATTGCTTACTTTAAATGGGACTTAGATACCCAACTGTCATTTCTGTTATGAGAAGTCTTGATAATTGCCTAGACAATAGCTTTTCTTCTTGTAAAATAAGGAAATTAGGAGAATAACTAGGAGATGCACTGTAAATTTAAATTTCTTAATATTCAAATATATCCTTTTAATTTTGCATACAAAAGGTTTAAGAATTTAGTGTCTATTATAGTAGTACTGATTTGTTAAGTTCTGTTGGTTTCTTATCTAAGCATTTGAGACATTTCCATGAATATAACTAATTTAGAATGTACTAATGTATAAATTTGAATTTGTTTTTTGTTTTTGTTTTTGTTTTTTTTAAATCTTAATCTATTTAAAACATATTAAGAAGAAACACAGGGGCATATCCATAATTTAAAAGAATATATAATCAAAAACAGTAGTTGGCATCCTTTATCCATGGTGAACTCCAAGCTCTAAATTCATCTTTACTGTGAATGTGGTGAACCACTACAACTGGTTACCCAGAGAGGTGGTGGAGGATCCATCCCTGCAGACACCCAAGGTCAGGCTTGACAGGCCTCTGAGCAACCTGATCTGGTTAAAAAGGTCCCTGTGCACTACAGGGGAAGCTGGACTGGATGACATTTAAAGGTCCCTTCCAACCCCACACATTCTGTGATTCCAAGACCTTGTCCTTACAACCACTTCACATAAATTAACCAAAACCTAAGAATCTTGTCTTCGTTTTGTCCAAGTGATGAAGCCTGTCTCATCTGGAAGTATGCTGTGTATCAACCTAAGCAAGGAGAAGCTCTTCAGAAGTTCAGAGAACAATTAAAGTCCCCTGATTTCCAGTGTGCTACACCCTCAGTTTCAAATATTCTTGGTAGGGATAATTTTGCTCTTTCAAGAACTGGGATTTTAATCTCAGCCTCTGCACTAACACTTTGTAATAGCTGTAGGAGATGTTAATAACAACAGGCTGTAGAGAATGCAAATACCTTTCCAATTACATTATAGGAAAATAGACATAGCTTTGGGTTAATGCTTCTTTTTTTATTTGATCAAATTGTAGAGTCAATTTTTTATTTAGGGATTATTTTTCTTGATTAATCCCAGAACTTCAAAATGTGGTTAATATCCAATTGCAATGTGGACACCAACAAGTAATTATTTTAAGCAATATAATTGATCAATATCTACAAGTGATGTAAATAGAAATTTTTTGAAACTTATTTCTTAGAGCCTAGGTAAAAAAAAAAACAAACAACAATACAACAAAATGCACAATTTTTGGATGTGCTGTGTACTTCATTTACACAGGCACATGTTATGAAATCTATACCAACCTCCTTTGTTCCACCCACTCCATCAAATAAAAGCAAAACTTTCAAACTGAATAAGGGAAATGATTAAATCTGCTCTCTGGTCTACAGGTTGTGGGAACAACCCTAATTGCAAAACCTGCACATATCTCATCCCTGCATGTCTCTCATTCCAATCCACCTCAATGTGACATGGATAGGTTTGTCTTTTTTCTTTCACCTACTGGTTCATCTTTGCAAGTAATACCCCCTTGGGAAATAGTGGGTACTGCAGGCAGCCTTGAAACATTCTGCCCTTATACGCTGAGGCCATGGCACCACAAAATTGCTGGCTGCCTTGATTTTGCTTGTTTCTTCCTTCAGGGTTGCTCTTCTCCAAAGAATGGATCAATTTGAGTTTATTTAAGAGCAAGAGGGACTTCAAAGTTTGCTCACTATTATAAGTCAACTCATTTGATATCATAGGAAAGAGAATGCTTTTTTTTTTTTTAATTTTATCATTAGTTTTGAGTCTTCATGCAGACTTAGCATTGAACATAGTACAGATTCAAAATGTGCCAGAATAAAAAACTCCTGTGTCTGTAAGTTAGCAAAGAGTTATTGTCTTTTTCATGAAGTTTCAATGTACCTCAAAAAAATATAGTACTGTTCTAAGAGGCCATTTGCCTCACTTAGGGGTCAAAAAAGAAAGTGTTACTTAATGAATTAGTAATAGAAGGCTTCCTTCAAAATCTGGAGAGAAAAACAGGCCTCTCCAGAGAGCAACTCTTCACGTCATAAGGTAGTTATATAGGATAAATGATATGAATTCTCCGCTAAGAACTGCCTGTGTTTTTTTGTTGACTGTGAGGGGAATTGAAGGTTTCTGCAGAGCAGATTAAAATTTAATGTTCAAACTGAAATTATTAATACATAGACATACACAGCTAGATAAGGTGGATTTTGCCAGTTGTTACTTTTTCCTGCTGTGATAGGACTTTCCATAGAGTAAGTGCTTGCCCCACCTGTCTATATGCTAAGCCACCAGAGTTCCTGGGGTAGCAAACTGGTCCTGTGTGTGCAGCCCACTTGGTTTATGCTGGAGGCTTGGAAAGTTTGGTAGGCAGTTTCAGCCTCACGTAGAGGAAGGGTTTTGAACATTAGGTCCTGCTGAGATGGAAAAGTCTTCTAAACACTTAGTTTTCATTCCTAAAACTATTCTGGGAGCAAGCTCAGCTCTTCAAAGTTGTTTAGTTGCTTTTCCATTTTTATTGTATTCTTTTCCTTTTTTTTTTTTTTAATCTTTTTTTTCTTTTCAGTTTTTCTTTTACTGCCAAAAATTGAGATTTAAATAAACAATCTCCCAAGTGGAAAATTACTGTGAAATAGAAGTAAAATCATTCAGGTCTTCTCCCATGTCATATCACGTGTTTTATTCAGAAGAAGGAATGGGTAATATCGTTAAGACAACTACAAATTCTCAACTCAGCAGCTGCCTGGATCCTAGTTATTTGTACTAGGAAACTTGTCCCACTCACATATGAATTAAATACCAGGGAATGTTTGTCACAGGATGGGTTCATACATGGTTACTAGTAACAAGCTTGTAAGTATTGCTGAGGAAGTAAAAAGTAAATGGAAAAAGAGCTGAAAAACTTACTGCAGTGTACTTTTTTTTACAAAATAATGTGACTCTTCAATTTTCTTCCTTTATTAATTTTCTCCCTCTTTTCTCTGTTTTATTATTCTATTTAATCTATTTAATTCTTTAGCCATTTTCCATGTTCTCCATCTCTATGTTCTTTTCTTGACTTCCACAGTCTTGACAGCTCCTCCTTCACGACTGTCTTTTCTTCTGCTACTTTCCATCTTTACGTTTACAAGAGATTTTCTCTCTGACTCTATAATTCTTACTTTCCCCCATTGTCTGGTGATTCATGTCGGTCTTCATCATTCTCTTATTCTGAGTGATGCTGTTTCTATCTTTTCTTTGCAAATCAAAGTATGTTTTCTCCCTTTTCCATATTTTTTTTCCTCATCTGTTTATTGGTGTTACCTCTGGCATACTCAATTGAAAAAAAGAAAATAGAGTAACAAAAGAAATTCAACAATCCATTTCTCTACACCTATTTGTAAGAAATCTGAAGTTCTTATAAAATAAAATCTAACTTTTTACATTTTTTCCTGTCTATACATTAAGCAAAATAGAGTGAAGGAGAAATGGGGAGGATGATGCATAAATATCTTATTACAAACACTTTTACCTACAGCTAGAAATGTTTCAATACAGTTAATTGTTTCATTTATAAAGCTAAGTTATAGTTTATTTTTTCGTGCTAAACATGTGAAAGAAGTTGTAAAAGAGAAGGATGTTTCTAAAAGGAAGGAAGTGACCAGCCAAATAGATTGAACACAAAAGTCTGATATCAGTCCACTGGTCCTTTTGACTAAAAGTGACTTTGAAGTTACTTGTGTTCCCAAACTGCAATAATTTATTTAATTAGAACTTTCCTTGATATTTATAAGAATTTTCTGTTTATATACCCTCAAAAAAAACTTAAAAAGCTAAGTTCATCAATCTCCAATCACATAACAAGCATTCAGCCTTATTAAAGCTTGTAATTCTTATGGAACAGATTTGGAATCCTGTACCTTCCAGCAATGTTTCTCTGTAAAATAACAGAAATTCTTCAAAAAGAAAACATCACTTTTTTTCTAGCTCCATGGAATCTTTCTATTGAAAGTTAAAATACAAGAAAAACTATACAATACAAATAATTATCATTAAACAACCCTGTACAGGTAAGTGAATTTAAGAATTGAAATGCAAAATTAAAATCTACATTTCCACTGATGGAAAACACAAGATGTCTTCCTCTTAGGTAAATCCTGCTTTGTACCACAGAATTTGTCAAAAATTTTTGCCCCTTCTCCTATTTTAAATTTCTATTTCAATGCTAAGGAAACTCTGCTTGCATTGTCAGATCCAGCCTTATAAGTGTAGATGGAAATATAGGTAAACTTACCTGTATGTTACTTGTAAGATTAGGTAAACTCTTCATCACCCAGACAAGATGCCAGTAAAATACTTCTTTCCACTTTTATCAGTGAACATGCTTATGCAATTTCTTTATTACTTTCCTTTTTTCATCAACACTGACTTATTTTCATTATTATAAACTCATTAAAAGTCCTTACAGACGTTGATCTAATCACTTTCTTCTCCTACTAAATTAAGACAAGTACAAATAATACATTGATTAAAAAGACCCAACAACAATAAAGTATAAGTGTTGTTTTGTTTTTCTTGCCAACTCCCTTACCTAACATTTGCTTTAGGAAATGAAATTGAAGGCTCCTAAGAAAATAAAGATACTAAGTTTAGTTATCTATAAACCTTCTATTGACTTTAGACACATATGTACATATACATATATATATATATATATCTATGTATGTGTGGGTGTGTGTATATATATATGTGTATATATATAATATCACATTATACTATCCTATATTCCATTAAACAAAAGGGGTTAGAAAAGGTAGTCAGGATCAGGAGGACATGAGGGGATCCTGTCACCATTGATCCCTTCAAGCATTTTACGTATGAGACCATGTACAGATTTATACATGTGCTTTCATTGTCAGTAACAGTAAAAGACACGATGAACAGAGTGCTCCTTAAATGCAGCACACAGATGCTTTGTGTAGCATCCATTGAGACATGATATTGATGCTATCTAAAACGCAAAAACTCCCTCCTTGGCCTTTGTGAGTACTGCATTTGATACAAATCGTCTTTTGAACAACTGTCAGAAGCTTCTGCCTGACACAAAATCTGGAGGCTATCTGTGGAAACAGAACAAAATAAAAAGAGGGAGGCAGAAGAAAAAAAAGGAAGAGTTTTGCCAAACAGATGGGATTGGCAGCTATCCTGAAAAATCTGGGTTATGGCTCTGCACAGTACTAAGGAGTAAAAAATAAATGCCTAAGGCTTCAACCAATAATGTTTTTGTCTGTTTTATTTTTGGTGGGTTTGTTGTTTAGTTGGTTTTCATCCATTTATTTATTTATTTATTTATTTATTCCTCTCTCCATTTAAACATCCAAAGAAAGAGGAGCAAGAATAAAGAGAAAAGTATTTCTAAATATTTATTATTTTTTTTTATGTTTCTATGAGAGATTCTTCTGTAATAATTAAAATAAGAATGTTAAATCCTGATGTACTTACATGTAAACTTAAAGCCATACAAAGGATTCTATGAAGAAAGAATTCCTGTATCCCCATAAAGACCCACAGTTAAAAAAAAAATTTTTTTTAAGAATTAGCAATTTGGGTTCATAACAAGAGTTTTAACTTGAGATGGAAGTGATGTACTGAAGTGTATCACTGCAAAATCCCTACTTAGCTCCTTACCATCTTGAGTCTGTACATGCTGAACTCTTGAAAGGTGAAGATCTGTAGCTGCCTAACATTCTGCTTTTGGGTGTATCTGGAACGGCTGCCACCTTGACAGCACAGACTGTCTCTTCTGCACTCACCTCCTAGTGTAGAAAGTCTTATTCTTAGCCCTGAGAGAATAATTTTTCACATATACATTCAAATGATAGATCAATAGACAGATGACAGGTACATGACAGAAAAGAAAAAACCACAACACAACAAAATCAACAACAAAACCATACCAACCAAACAAACAAACAAAACAGCCCACATTCACTAGAATACTCAAAAGCAGACACCAAAAATATTTATTTCTAGTATTTCTGGAAAGAAATTTGTGTACTGATCCCTGCACAAAAGGTAGTTAACTAATTCCAAATGAAGCATACACTGGTCAAAATTCATAAACAAGGTTTCCCCCTCTTGGATCCATATTTTTTTCTCTATGAAATTGCCTTTGATGCAGGGTTCAGGTTCTCTATCCTGTTCAAGTTAAGGAATAATGCTTTCCAGACACCCAAATGAAAATTCTATTTTAAATTCAGTGCCCTCTGAAATTTGAATTTTGTTCAGA
The DNA here is from genome assembly GCF_000747805.2 of Chaetura pelagica. Classification (NCBI taxonomy): domain Eukaryota; kingdom Metazoa; phylum Chordata; class Aves; order Apodiformes; family Apodidae; genus Chaetura; species Chaetura pelagica. The sequence goes on along the minus strand of NW_009953722.1, from coordinate 166,323 downwards.
ATCTTATTGCATTGGGCTTGTCTGGACAGGTTTTTGTAGTGGAGGGGCTAAAGGGTTGGCTTCTGTGAGAAGCTGCTAGAAGGTGTCAGAGCCAATGCCAGCTGTGTTTAAGACAGACCCACCCTTGGCCAAGACTGATCCCATCAGTAACAGCAGTAGTGGGAAAAAAACAGTTGCTGAAGAGCAGCTGGAGAGAGGAGTGTGAATATGTGAGAGGAACAACACTGCAGACATCCAGGTCAGTGAAGAAGGAGGGGGAGGAGATGATCCAGGCATCAAAGCAGAGATCCCCCTGCAGCCACTGGTGAAGACTATGGTGAGGCAGGCTGTCCTCCTGCCTGTGAGACCCATGCTGGGGAAGTCTGTTCCTGAGGAACTGCACCCAGTGGAAAGGACCCACATTGGAGCAGCTCATGAAGAATTGCAGCCTGTGGGCAGGCTGCATGTTGGAGAAGCTTGTGGAGGTTTGTTTCACATGGGGGAGAGCTGGAGTAGGGGAAGAGTGTGAGGATTTCCCTTCCTGAGGACGAAGGAGTAGCAGAGCCAATGTGTGATCAACTGACCACAACCCTCATTCCTGATTCCCCTGGGGGGAGGTGGTAGAGATAACCAGGAGTGAAGTTGAATCTGGGAAGATAAGAGGGGTAGAGGAAAGGTTTTTTAAGATCTTGGTTTATTTCTCATTATCCCACTCTGATTTGATTGGTAATAAACTAAACTAATTTCCCCAAGTCAAATGTGTTTTGCCCATGATGGTAATAGCTGAGTGATGTCTCCCTGTCCTTATCTTGACCCACAAACCTTTTGTTAAATTTTCTGTACCCTCTCAAGCTGCGGGGGGGAGTGATAGAACATTTGGGTGGGGACCTGGCATCCAGCCAAGGTCAGTCCTGGCTGTTTGAAACAAATTACAGACCCATTTCCTTTTCTCTCCACAACCACACTGCCCCACCCCCAGTTCAAGGATTCCACTTTATTTATTTATGTATTCATTTATTCATGTATTTATTTGCTTTTGGCATTGGGTCACACAGCTTCCTTAAGAGAAGGGAGGCTTCTGTTGGAACCACAGAGAGATTAAGTCATGGATGGTGTTGGCTTCCAGCTCCCAAGATTTGCAAACCATTTTTGCCACTGGATTTGTGTATAGAACAGGATATTGCTGTCTGCTTTCCCATTTTTTTTATAAAGGAGTAAAAGTGACTACTGCTCCACCTAAACATAGTTTCAGACTGTGCCAGATAATAGACATTTTCTTACAAACAGAGGAAGTGACATGAGCTCCTCAGAAGACTAGGGGTTGAAACCGAAATTAAACTTCAGTGCTTCAGATAATTGAATAACTCAGCTTTTCACTAACAGAACACTTGTTATGAACCTTCTGTTCATAGATGTTTTGTCATCTATAAAGTTTATGTAAAGTAAGTAAATGCTTACAGAAGTGGTTTATCAATAAATAGATATGAAACACACTTACTTTAACATTGGCATACAATATTTTGTCTTCCATAAGAGTAAACTGATATTTATTAAGATAATTAATGTGGGCATATATGTGTATGCACATCTAAGCAGCACAGATATTTTTTTTTTCTTCTTATTCTTCTCTGTCTTTTATGCCTCTGACATATATGCTAGGCACTTTTTTGGTGCCTTTAAAGAAGACAATTTTGGCAACTTTTATTACACAGATGTAGAACAAAGCTACCTTACGTCACTGAGTGTTGAGAGGACTATTTTAGGTAATGCAGATGCAATGTTAAGACAACAGAAAAGCCATTTGTACATGCTAACAGTTATCCCTGGTGACAGTTGATAAAAATGCTCATATGAGTTCTTTCTGATGTTCCCAAGATCTCCAGACACTTGCTGAAGTGGAATCTATTTAAATGTGAAATATTTTTGCACACAACAGAGTTGCTTAGGTTCAAATCCAAAACTCATTAAAGGAAATAACAATGTTTCCATTTACTTTCTTGGGCTTTAACTTGAGCTCCATGAATAGTGTTTAATTATAATTGAACATTTCAGCTTTATTTATTTATTTATTTATTTATTTATTGTTCAGCCAGTCTGGAAGATCACTGTGTCTGCCACTTCTTAATTTGCTCAGTAGACACCAACGGTGTCCTACTTACCATCCAAATGAAGAAGGAACAGCGCTTGCCTGCTGCAAATGGCAGCTGCTGCTGTTGCTCTTGCTCTAGCTCCTAATTTCCGGACTCATCTATTGCTGAAAAAGGCAAAGACAGACAGAGGAAAAGCTTTGTAAGAGAAATGAAATCTCAGGATTATGCCTCAACTGACTATAAAGTACTGGTCAGAGTGACTCCTGATGGTTTAAGCTAAAAATCTGCACAACTTTGATAATGTGATGGATAGAACAGTCTGTCTGCAGCACTATCTTTCTACCCTTCCACTCTTTGTATGGATGAAGATAGGCAAATAAACACATATGAAATATGAAATATAAAAAAGAAGGGAGTACCTGTGTGCACACAAAAACTCATTAACCCACCTATATGAAACATCTATCAAAATGGGAGCATCTATCAAAAATTGCAAAACAGGGAAGTGAAAAAAGATTTAAAGGTTCTGTTTTAAATAGCTGTCACATGCAGGGCACACTTCATAAACTGCAGATAGGCTTCCTGAATAAAATATGAGGATGTGTAGCTCCATGACTATCTCAGTTACTAAAAAAAAAAAAAAGTGAAGAAAATTTATAAATAGTCCATACACTATCTCCAAAGGGATAAACAAAATAGCCAGTAGTGACAGTATTTGCTTTTCATGTGTGCAAATACAAGGCATAACAAATGTCAGCTCCTCATTTGCAAATTAAGATGTAAAGGAAATGTCTGTGACAGTACATGCAACAGTTCATATTTGAAGTTTGGCACAGTGAACTGACAGCCACAGAGGAACTGCAGTCTCCTAATCCTTTCTTTCTGCCTTCCAGCTACTGGTGGGGAGGGTGGAATTTAATAAATATGTGATGAGAAAAGGCTGTGAAAGGCTGGCGTATCTTCTCCTCTGCAAGAACTCATCTTCAGAGATAATTAACTAGGTGACAATATACAATGTGCCATTAACAAGAGCATTCAAATCATTTCTGGACTTAAGTACAATTTTAAGCTGCTTATCAGATTTTCATTTCTGAATCCATTCAGCTGTCAAGCTTACATCCTGGGTCTTTATTGAAGCTCACATGGGAATCCAAACCTTCTAATTTTCTATACAGATTCATTTCAGAATCAATTAGAGTTGGTGGCAGCCTTGTCCCTGTGTGCTAAGGGGATTAGCTGGGCACTTGCTCAGCTGAAGCTACCTTTGAATGTACATTCAACCCTCTATCAAGGAAGAGTTGTTTTCCAGAGGATTCTAAAGTAATTGAAGCACTGAAATCAACAGATGGCAGATAATCACTGGAACGGTCTCCAATTTTGTTAGGAAAGGGAAAATGATATTTCAGACTGTCTCCGAGGTAAGGACCTTATGCACAAAGAAGAGAGAAAAAAATGAGAGAGAGAAAGAGGAAGAAAAAGAGAGAGAGAAAGAGAAGTGG
>NW_009953722.1:128075-162633 GCF_000747805.2 Chaetura pelagica | reverse complement strand
GAGAGGGAAAGGGAAGAGTGGAAAAAAGAAGGAAAAAGGAAGAAGGAAAAAGGAAAACAAGCAAGATACTTTGACTGTTCCCCAGTTGTACAGAGTGAACACTTTCTAACCCCCAGAAGAACTCCCAAGGGCTCTCTTTCTATTCTTTTTACCTCAGTAAGTACTTCACAGCTCTGCTTTTGCATCTGACCTTTGGCCATCATCCTGCCCACATTGTATTAACTTCTCTGTTCAGCAATTCAGCAATTTCAGCTTGCTGTCCCAAAACACATTGTCTTCTAGTAAACACTTCAGAACATAAAAGCATGTGGAACAGTGGTTCCAGAGAGTCTAGTCTTTATTCAATGACTGGAGCCTTTCTGCATAAAGCAGCACTTGTGAATTAATTATTATGCACTACAAAATCAGAGTGTTCTGTTTAGTCCACTCTCAGAGCTTAATCCTACAAGGTTCTTGCTTATAAGAAGGTAGTTTATGCTCTACCACTTCAAAAAGCATTAGCTGCTAGAGTCTGAATTCAAGTTTTTGATATTACTTGCAAAAACTGGCAACTTCACAGACAAATGATCAGCCTAAGAAGAAAGCACATGTTGTAACTGAAGTAATTTTACCAGCTTTTACTTGAACAACAAAGAAAAGTGCTTTACGCAAGTACTCTTACAACCATGTATTTCAGTGTATTTAGTTCCAAAGTAAGTGTTATAAACAAGGAAGATGACCTTCCAAATTCAGCTGTATGTTTAAAGCACGAGACTCATAAACTGAGGATCAGGACCTCCACAGGAAACTAGAAGGTAGAAGATGGCCAACTGTGTCATCGTTGTGTCAGGCATGGACTCTGTCACTGGCTATGGTGGCCGTGGCAGGTAAAAACCTGCCTTGTTTTTCACTACCTTCCCAAGAATGAACATCTGCAGTAATTTCCAACCTCCCTAACATAACATCCCTTCAGGAGCTCTCATCTGACTTTGGCACAGTAACTGCATTTGCATTGCTTGCAGGTTAACTGGGGGCTAAGAGCCTAGGACGTTGATCCACATCACGCCATTTTACGGCAGAACTTCAACAAATTATAGTATTTGGAGACATAAATTTTCACACTAGTTTGATTTCTGCTCCTTCATGAAGTAAGTGAAACAAGTATTTGGTTCTTCATTCACTCATTTTACTGTTAAACCACTAATATGGGTAATTTGTTCACATTCTTTGAATACTTCTACATTCTGCAAGGTACCTTCAACCTGAGACACCACTAGGTTATATGACACAGGGACAGATCTGAATGCTCTTGCTCTCATTGGTGATAGCCCAGTCTCACAGAGAAAATCTATCCTTCAAGATGCGTTCAGAAAATAAAATATTATCCACTCTAGCAATGTATTTTCCATTTAAAGATTGTTATAATACTACTACTAAATATATAAATCTCAATCTTTTTATTCTCCTGGCAGGCTTCTTGCAGTTCTACTTGCCTCACACGAACAATAGTGAGATCATTAATTTGAGGTAAAGGACTTTTTTTTTTTTTTTTTTTTCTAAATAAAAAAGAAATTGACTACACGGTACATTCACATATTTTACAGGGAAATTTTTACTTAAAGTAAATCAGCTTAGATGTTTTTATTATTTTTTTTCCTAAATCTTGGAAAAATAATAGGCCTACTATCCTTATTTAATAACAATGCTCAAAATCTCCCTTCAGTTTTCAAATGGAATCCATGGGCTCCACACATTTTCATAGCTGTCATATATCTGATCTAATGCGTGTTCAGTCCAAATGAGAATGGATCTGGAAGTCTTATTTTGTGCTTTCTGAAAGACAAAGCACAAAGGAAATAAAGTTCATGCATTATTAATACAATAAAAAATGAAAATTATTAATGCAACAAAGATAAATCATACACACACACACATACATGCTGGTAGGTCTACATGTCAAGAGTAAGATAATACTGAAATGCCAGTATTCCCCACATAATAATTTTGAATAATACTGGTATTCAGATTTTCAGACATTTTTTGCAGTGTGTTATATATAATAATATTTTTTCATGCCACTTCCCAGTGGAGCAGAAGAATGCTTTATTCTTAACATATGATTGTATGACATTCATTTTAAAATAATATGACAGCACGCTGAATTTAATACTATAGAGAACAGCATCTCCTGAATTCTGTTCACACAGAAATGTGACACAAGATGCAGTCACACATATGTTTGAGCAAGCTTCAGCTTGCATAAATAGCCATGAGTCTCTTAATTTCAGTAAGACCATTTTATGTTTGCTAAGGAACAGATCTCTTTTGTTCATTAAAAGTGACAGAGTAACAACCCTCGAGGCTGCAGATATCTGTTACCAAGAACATCTAACCAAGTAGGGCAATTTGAAGAAAGCTAGGGCAGCAAACCAATAAAATAATGTTACACCTGTGTGAGTGTGTGTGGGTGTGTATTTAGGTAAAAGAAAAATGTGGCAAGTATTTTTATTTTTTTTTTTAAATAAAATAAAGTCAATTGACCCATTCTTAAAAATGTATATATGTTAAAAACAAAACAGACCAGAAAACCTCCTCCAAGGTGTTTTCTTTACTCAGCTGCAGTTTATAGTGATATTGCTTCTACTGTTGAAGTCAGTGGCAAATTTGATGATTTCAATTTTAGCATTTGAATAAGTTCTTTATTTTCCATCTTTCACAAATGTATGCACTTACAATTATTTTAGAGAAATACTGCCTGAAATCTAACTGAATTGTCCGATTGAAATACCATTTGCAAATTTTCAAATATCAACCTGAGAAAGAAGCTGAAGGCCCAGAAATCAGATATATAATTTTATCAGTATTTAACAGGAAATAGCAAACATGTAAATTGGCCAGTGGTAGATTTAGAAGAGTTGCAAGACCCAATGAGAACTTAGAAAACAGCAACATGGGCAAAAAAAAGAAATAAATCATAGATTTAACTTAGAAAAAATGCAAGGTGAAGAAATTGCTGAAACTGACCCTACAAAGATCGAGAGGGACTTATCAACCTAGAAAACATTAAATCTGGGAACACTGGCCAGCCAATTATATATCAGGTTCCATTGTGAAATGTCACAGTAAAACAAAAAAGCTAATTTGGGACTGCATATACATTATCTTACAAAGCAAAGATCTAATAGAACTTCTTTTTCTAAACAGCAGGAGTAATTTTGCCTACAGTGGTGCGTTCAACTCTGGTAATCAAATTTCCACAAAGATAATGACAAATTGGTAGATGTTTAGTGAGCTGTTCAAAATAGCTACCTAGCTGGCTAGCTAGCTAGCTAGCTACATACATACATACATACTTAGGCAGACAGACAGACAGATAGATAATTGGTGGGATAAATTAATAACTTGTGATGGATCATTCAGGGACTGAGATAGAAGCCTGGCCACCTAAAATGGCATCTTTATTTATATGTATTTTTCATAAAAGTAAAACTATGCACAACTGAAATTAGCATAATACATTAATTCAAGGAAAGTAAGAAAGTTGACTCAGTAAAGTGTATGAAAGAAAAACTACTTCAGGGGAACTGTGCTCTTGTAAATAATTTTTGGAGACAACTGAACAAAAAGTCACATAAATGATACATTAAGAAGAGTCCTGGGAAAAAAAAAGTTCCAGAAAATCACACATATTGTTCTTCAGGATTCTGGGGTAAGTGAGAAAACACGGTGTAATATATTTAATGAATTACCAGAGTTAGGGAAGGAAATCCTCTCAGCAGCTTTTATCACTTTTATTAAGGAATAATATCTTCCAGTCTTAAACATGTACATCTAGATAGATGCAGATCAACATAAATATAAATAAATACAGAAAATCACAAGAGAACAATATGAATTTTAAACAAACAGAATAGGCACTAGGGGTTTTGTCACCCTATAGGCTCCTCCCTAGCTAGATTTTTTGTTATTTTTTTTTAATGCAGTAAAATATTTATGATCTTCAGATAACTTCATTGAGAATACAAATTGAGATCTCCTAAAAGTAGCATATTACTCTTTATTTCAAATGCTTCTTTCAGCAATCCTGATTTGATTTACCCATACTATATACCATTTCAGAGCTCATGCCTTTTACAACATTCCAGTTTTAATCCATTTATTTCAGCAGATTTCAGATTTAGTACATAGGCAATTCCAGATTTCCAAAATCCAAATTTCCACCCTCAATACAAGATTTTCTCCATTAGGCTTCCAGAACCCAGTCATCTCTCTTCAATCTTATTCCTAATCCCTTCTGTTAACTGAGATTGAAAGTTCTTTCTTTCATTTGAGAACTAAAAAAGAAGCAATACATAAGCAATACATTTTCTATTCTTTCTTGTGCTGTGTACTGTAGTAGTATAAGAAAAAGTAATTACAAAACCTGTGCAGTACTTGCATATCATGAGATGTAACATTCTTAGCAAAGAAGAAATCTTTAGGGTTTTCAGCTATTAAATAAATGTTAACACTACTTTATTTAGCATGTCTGAACTGAGGCTTTTCTCATATCTAACTTGCTTAAGCTTAGTTATTTTAAGAGATAATGCAATTACATGCCTGTGAACAGGATCTTGCAATTGGAAGTATCAACTTAATTTAACTATGTGTGATATTAATATCTTACTTTCACATCTTTTTTATTATATATTCTTTATTTGTAACAAGTAGGTTAGATACTTCTATGTCAGACATGGAAACATTTAACAGTTTGTCATTTACCTGGCTTTTAAAAAATTGTCGTTTTTGTTGGTTTTTTTTTTTCTCTCACAATGGATAACTACCTTCCATTGCCATTGGAACTTACTTTCTTTGGATCTTCCTTAAACATATTTGTTGCAAGATATTTAGCCTCCTTACATTTGTTTTAGCTTTAATTAGGTTTCATCAGTATATGACATTAAAGTGTCCAACCATCCAGTCATCTCCATTCTCATGATGAACAACCCATCTTTATTTTTGACTTACCATATCTCTATTGTATATCTGATGAGAGACAATTAACATTTTTATATGATTCTATCAAGTGTGTTCTTTTTTTCTTTTAAACACAGAGAATCAGCATCAATTCCTGTAACTTGTGTCACATAAGCACATCAAGTCACATCTTTTCATTCCCACCATTTGAACTGCTTCATGCTCCCTATGACATCTACTTCTTCAGTGCCATAATTTTTAAAAAACATTTAATAATATTCTATTTAAAAGTTGGTTTGCAAGTTTATACATTTACTTTTAGATTGCCAATTTAAAAATACTGCTTTGTTTCCCCAGTCATTTTCCTTACAGTAGTGGATAAAAGGGTTTTCACTAATTTTTCAAAAATATTTTCAGGTTTTGTCAATTATTTTATATTGATATATTTTGTGTAATGTATCTTGTATTTTAAAATGTCCTATAACTGTTGAGCTTGATATGTCTATTGTGGTTCATAACAATATGTTACAATCTTATGAAATTTTCATTACAGATTTTGTTAATTAAGATGCATTGTAAAGCAAATAATACTATTCTACATTTATTGTTTCACTGCCACTATTGATTATTTTTTTTAATACATTAAAGGATACTTTCATATCAGTATGATATGGAAAGACTATAAGCAATTAATCTGATTCATAAACTGTGAGGGTAAAAATTCATATTGTGAAATAGTTAATACATTTCATCTCACAATTCATATTCCTCCTATTGCTCTAACTGTAACAAAGTTTTACAACACCTATTTTTGACACAAGGATTTCGAACAATCCATCAATGACATCTCTTGCTAATTTTCTCCAGCTGGTAAGTATGATTATTTTTAAAAATGCACTTTATCTTTGATTATTTGAACTCTCAACTGTTTTCTGTTTTCACACATGAAGGCATCATAGGGGCAGTTAAATTAATTCCCATTTATTGTTAATATCTTTGAGTTAAATGCTTTATGGCAAGGAAAGTAAAGCATTACAGAGCTGTTTTAACACTGCCAGTTAAGGATTTGTTTGAGTAGGTTTTTCTTTTCCAACGAAGTATGACAAAAGAATATTGCACATCATGCTAATCCAAGAGTTTTCTATTCAGCTAATGTGGCAGAGTGTACCTGCTTAGTAGGCGGTTGGATATACTTACAGGATTTTTTCCTAATTAATCTGGATGATGCAGCTTGTATGCTGTCTATCTGCATTTTTCTACTGTAAGACAAAGAATGAATTTCGCCAAAAGGACTTTTCCAGTACAGATTCATGGAATTATGCAAAACCTTCAACATGAGATTTATCTGCAGCTTCCAAAACCATAACACTCTAATCACTCTCTCTCTCTGTGTCAAAAATAAAGTCATTTAGCTGGCTAAAAAAGAAGTGCTGAAAGGCCAGAATATGCAACCTAATGAATAATAACTTACAAGTTATATATCCAATACACCATGTTTGTCCGACTCAAATAAATGTTTTAATTAATAGGTTATTTTTTGCCCATGAGGCTTTTCTGTTATTGTTCTTAACAGTTTTGTTATATATATATATATATTTTTTTTTTTTTTTTTTCTTGTTAACTATTGCATTTCTATCAGGATTATATAGCTAATATTTAATATCGGTTTACAATTCTGTATTTACACTGTGTTACAGTGGCCTGAATCTGTAATTTTTATACCTAATTACAATTTTTCTGTAGGATAGTTGCTTAGATAGAGTAATTGCCTAGATATCTCTACTGTCAACAATGATTTGGCCAAATTAGATGGGATGGACATTCTTATTAAAAGAATGAGGAGAAATATGTGATTTTATTTACCTGCATATTTCATGTCCACGTGGTTTGGGGCAACCCCAAGCACAATTACAGATTGGGTGGAGAATGGGCTGAGAACAGACCCGAGGAGAACTAGGTGTATTGGTTGATGAGAAACTCAACATAGCCCAGTGATGTGTTCTTGCAGCCCAGAAAGCCAACCATAACCTGAGCTGCATCAAAAGGAGTGTGACCAGCATGTTGAGGGAAGTGATTCTTCACCTCTACTTTGCCCACCTCAAGTCATGTGTCCAGTTCTGGAGCCCCCAACTCAAAAAGTATGTGGACCTGGTAGGGCAAGTCAAGAGGAGAGCCACAAAGATGATCAGAGGGCTGGAGCACCTCTCCTATGAAGACACAATGAGAGTTGGGGTTGTTCAGCCTGAAGAAGAGAAGGCTCTGAGGAGGCTTTATAGCATCCTTTCAGTACTGGAAGGGGGCCTACAGGAAAGCTGGGGAGGGACTTTTTACAAGGGCATGTAGTGATAGGACAAGAGAAAATGTTTTTAAACTTGAAGACAGTAGATTTAGATTAGACATTGGGAAGAAATTCTTTAGTGTGAAGGTCCAGTCCCCAGGCAATGACAGTCTTGGTAAACTTCTCTCCCCAGCTTTACTTGCTGAACTTGACATCCTCTGTTACAGGATAACCATTTTGTTCCATTTGTGCCAGCTGTGTTTACTCCCAGCTTCTTGGCTACCTCCAGCCTACTCACTGATGAAGCATGGTGAGAGACAGAATAGACCTTGATGCTGTACAAGCACTGTTCAGCAACAGCTAAAACATGGGTGTATTATCCACATTGTTTTGGTTACACTTCCAAAAGTGTGCAATCTACTATGAGGAAAATCAGCTCTGCCTCAGTCAAAAGCAGAACAGGGTAGGTTCTTTTTCCTATAATAATTTTCCTCCTTATTGAGATGAACTTGCCAGTTCTCCACAGTGGAATATAACCTTATTACAACTTTATAATTTTTCATATTTTACTAATAAGATAAGTTGCAGAGAAAGCATGAAGAACTCTGATACTTTAGAAACCTTTGATTATTACATATAAACCAATTTAAATTCTTTCAGGTTTTGACATCTCTATGTTTTCATTCTCAGACAAATAAAGTTAATGAAGAAACCAATCTTGAAGCAGACATCTCCAGCATCCATGCATAAAACTCTATAAGGAAGTTTTAGCTAATCTAAAGGAATAGAACTTAAAACCTGGAAAACTAGGAACTCAAACCAAGTAAAATGATGACAGAATAATTCCGTGAATGAAATAACCCTAAAACCTAACATATTTCAATATCTCTAGTGTTGGTTTATCTTCACCCTAGATCTTAAGGAACAACTGAAAAGATGTAGCTAAAATAACTTTCTGGAAATGGTAACTAAGTATTACAATAATTTAAAAATTTCTTGGTTAATGAAGGTTTGAGTTTGTGCTGATGTTGGAAACTCACCTGCTAGAGAAGCTGTTATTGTCAGGCATTTGCTCATCCATAGATTCCTGAGAGCCAACAATAATGGAGCCTTAGTACAGCAGTCCAGATTATCTGTCTTGTACATTCTCCAAACTCAGTGAGACTGGAGAGCCTTTCCTACAGAGGCTGTAAATTTACACAGTTCAGGTTTCTCAGCCTTGTCTCTCCTGCTCAGCAAACATGGTGACTTTTGCAAAAGTCTGATCTATGAGTCTGTTGCCATCACTTAGCAACCATGTAGCAATACTAAAGATGTGAACCCCAGCCAGGCTCTAAGACATCCAACTTCAATGGCATTCTTCATGTCTTGGTCTCCATAGGAAGGAAGCCAGACAATTTGGAGCAAAGACACTCGTAGCATTTTCTGAAAGCTATTTCTTAAACTGTCCTTCGTTGCATCTAAGAATAGAAGATAAAGGGTTATGTATCTAAAAGTTTGATACAGTTGACTCCAGCTGTATCAAAGGATTTGAGGTTGTTACTTATGTCCTTTCATCACCAGCCTTATCTATCCTCTGTATTGCATGGCTCCGGTTCTTCCTTGCAAACCTTCTGTGAAATAATTCAGAAAAGTCTCTGATAAGATTTTACAGGAAAAACAAGAAGAACTTTGCCCCAGAAAGGTTAAAACTACATGAGGAAGCAATAGAAAAGGGGGACAATACAACCTTGAATCTTCTATATGTCTTAGTAACATAAATAGCACAACTGCAATTCATTGTTTTGTTCTTCTATTCTCTATTCCCTCCTTGTATGTTTTCAGGAAAAAAGAATAGGTAATTGCTCTTCTTCCTACTCAGAAGTGATTCAGCATAACTGCTCCATTCCAGTCAGGAGCTTAATATTGAGTTTATTAATTATTAACTGTAATATTTACACATAGTGAGTAGTTTGTCTTTTATGAAGGGAAAAACTTACCAGGGAAAAAGTTGTCAGGGTGTTACATTAAGGGACAAAATAATTTGGCAGAAAATGAAACCCCTTGCATTCTGGCTTGTCCTCAGGTATCAGAGGGGCCAGGGGCAGGTAGGCTTAAATTCTGAATGATGTCTAATTAGATGTTAGTTTAGCAGAAAATAAACCCCCTTGCATTCCAGTTTATCTTCAAATGTTAGAGGAGCTGGGGGCAGCTGGGCTTAGGTTCTGATTGATGCCCAATTTGGCGTTAACAGTCTGGTGGCAGCAATTACCTAAATTGGACTCTCACAGTTACGGATGTACTAATGCTGCACTGTCCATCCAATGGTGTCCGTGAACTCTCATGGCCACACTCAGGAATTCTCATGGCCAGATTAATGAACAGCGTAATTTATTGAGGCAACAGATGCACAAATTCTTTTAGATTGCCAGTGATAAATTCTGCAAAGCATGTGCAAATGAATACATCTGGGTTACACATGTGGGGTAATAAAGTGACTCTATAGAGATTACTGAGTTTCCCAGGGATGCACTCAGGATAGCTGAGTGCTCAAATCTTACCAAAAAGCTTCCCAGTAGGGGGAAGAGAGCCTCTGCCCATCAACTGATCCCAGAGGTCGGGGGAACAGGATCATTCCCTGTGATGGTATCTTCGCTAGAATCCATACCCGCTCAGACCATTCTATCATATTCTACCGTACAGATGGAGCTTGAGTGACTCTAGTCATACAGACCTTTATAGTGATTGGTGCAAAATTTTCTAGCTTTGCATTTAAACATACAGACTAGAAAAAATTCAGTGCCCAAGCTCATGCAGGGGAGTTGGTCCATTCCAACTCAAATCATTCTATGAGTCTATGATTTGTTCCACAAGACCTTTGAATCCCATTGTTCCCACAGAGCGAGACCGAAATATCTCTACTCTGTTTCACTCTCCATGCAATTTAACTTAGAGTTAGCACACCAAGTTCCCCTGATGTTCCCAACATCTAGGATTGCCTAGGGAATTGTCATGGTACAAACTTATTGTACATTAGCTGCATTCCACCCTTCTTCAATGCTGAACCTTTCATAAAAATGTGAACATAAGTTTAATTTTAAGACACCTCCAGCAGTTATTCCACATAGGGTCAGAATATTAAGTTACAACAGAAACTGGATGTGTGTTGACACACAGTCATCCAAGTTTGTTACTAATTAAGTGAACTGCTTTGCCTCTTATAATTAACTGTGCAAATATATGCTGATACATAATATTTCAGAGTAACTTTGCCTCCTGAAGGCCAGATAACTGGTTTTTGTTCTGTACCTGTTGGACTGACTAGACAAGGACCAAAACTTGTATGGGACAACACTGATTTCTCTGAGTCTATGAGCTCTTTTCATTTATTGCAGCCAGGTGTATCCAATGTGATTTAAGAGATGTAGCCTGTAAGTATTATGAAAAAGCCTGTCAGATTTTTCTTTACATTGAAGTGTTATTTCATTGATACTATTAATTAGTTCATATTTAAGTTCAGCCGTGCAAGTCTTAGAACTTCTTCCCAAGGACAAAAATTCTAAATGCTAATAGATAACTAAGATTTTTGCAGTTGTTTTGGTTTTTTTTTTTTAATATAGGATCATATTTCAGCCAACTTATAATAGCTGGTGAATTACAACATTGTTACTTAAATAAAAATGCTACCCACTGTTTTATCAGAATCACTTTTCAGTTGAAATTTACAATTGCATCACTTATCACAGCAAGAAATCCATTTAACTAAAAATAATAGAAAGGAGCACACTATGTCAACTTTGTATAGCATTTCATTTGAAACAAGTGAATTAAAAATGTCTGTGAAGGTGTCTTTTACTAATTATACTTTCTGTTTTCCTATAATTTGTTTTTGAGAAGTTGGAAAATATATCTAAGGCTTAACTGACATTTCTGACAATTTCCAACTGTTTTCTCAGAATATTTTTAATGAATAAAAAGACTGGATTCAAATATTTCAACATGAATTTAAATCTTAAGAAAAATAGACTTAAAATAAACTAATGTATTATTTCAGCATGCACAATTTTTAATCTTAGAGGTCATTTACTTTTTTCTGTAGTCAGACTATTTCTTCTTCAGAAACACTCACATCAAGAAATCAGGTCCCTGAGGCAGAAAAAAACATCAATAAGAGCTTAGTTTAAGCGTTTCACCAAATGTGGTTAATTTTTTCAGTGTTGCTTTATTATTTTGATATTTTCTGTACATATTAGATTAACAATGAATTTCATAAAAGTTTCAGCATTTTAAATTATATCTAAATCACAGTAGCTTATTTCTTTTTCCTCAACTTTCTCATAAAAACTGGATGAATACTGGGGAAAAAACCCCTCAGATTTCAACTAGTGACCTCCCTGAATACATTCAGTATCTACAAATAATTTGTAAAATCCCTTCGTATTTTTAATTTAAAATTGTTGATTCATAGTGCTGTTCTTCATAGAATTTAATTTTGCAAAGCCAATTTAAGTATGAGAAAATGCAAACAGGAACAGAAGCTGGATTATGGCCAGGAACAGCCTAAACATGGGATATGAAAAAGACATCTCAGATTGCTAATCTAGGGATTGAAGGGTTAATCTCTTTAGGTTGGTGCACATGTAAGGCTTGTAGATAAATCAGTCACAATAGAGTGAACAAAACTTCATGTTTCACTGCTGTGGTTTATTACTCTTTGTTATTTTCTATGGTGTTGTGGTTTAGAAAAGTTAAAATAATTCAATAAAATTGCAAAAACAGCATTATGTGAATTAAGCAAGCTTTTACACATCATGAGTAGCACCGAATCTAACCCCCTAGGATAACATTCAGCAGCCTACATCACATCACCATCCTTTAAATTCATGCCTAAAATCTATATACTCACAAATACCTGCATAAAATGGAAGTGAAAGACCTAAAGTTTGCAGTCAAGTGCAATGCAGAAGCACATTTGACTTTCAACAGAGTGGTTGAATTAGCAGTATCCTGCAGGAGAAAAAAAGAAAAGGTAAAAATTATAAAATATAAGTTCATGTCCCGAAAAACTGTATAATAACAGGTGTGCAAAAATGGGGTCAAGGAGTAGTAAAATGTTCTACATTAGTACAGCTCAAATTTGTGCTAAATTCTTAGTGTTACGATCCCACTAAAACAAATGCAATAAAATACAATAAAATACAATAACAAAAATACAATACAATAAGCCAAAGCTAAATTAAATCAAATCAAATTAAAAACAGCTTGTATGTCTTTCTGTCTTCATAGTCTTTCCCTCACAACCTTGTGGCCACTGGGGCAATTGCTTCAACACTGCTTCTGATTGCTTGAATGTTTTTGTGGTATTTTGTCCTATATCCAGCAAAAGATACATAAACTAGGTCATACACATAACTGAAGTGGAACACTGTAATAACAAAAAAATCACTTTAATGTATAACCAGCTAATTCTGGAGGTTTGGGCTCAAGTTTATCACCTAACCTCAGGCATTTGATTGCAATAATTAAGTCAGGAGCTCAGGCTTCATTTATATTTAGTGAAGCAAATTATCTTAACGAGGCAGAAAATCTCTTTAGAAGTGTCCTCGTGCCTCCAAGTATACATACAAAAGAGTTAATCTTATGTTTTCTATCTTAGACATAGACTAAGTGGAAGGACTTCAGAGAATGTCTTCTATTCAAGTCCATTCAGAATTCAGAAAACTCATTTTCTGCCACCTCCCTTTCTTAAACAAAATATAGAGCAGGTGGAAAGCAAGTGGATGAAAAGGCCTGTTTAATGCCTGCAGGTAGTGGAAAGAAAAACAACAACAGCCAAACAACCAAACACTTAAGTTGTGGGGTTGTCCTTCTGTCTTATCCTGCTGGCCTACTTGGGAACACATGATACCCAATATCCTGGAGGACCTAACACTTGGACATTTGATGTTCCTTACCGAGCATAACTCTACCTATAACAAAATAGTCTAAATATTACCTCTATCCTTTAAGGAACAAGAACATGTCCTGCCAAAATGACAAGAGGCAGCTAAAGAGGATTGCATTGCTTCAATACCTTACAGTTATAATATGCTACCACTGTGAAAATCTGCTTTATGGATTGCTTAGGAGGAATGCTTTGGTGGATAATTTACAAATACTGTGGATTTTTTACTGCTAATTCCACCTTAATTTGCTCTTTTGTCTGAAGTATTTAGATGCATATTGCCCTAGAAATGAACTCTTGGCTATTTTGAATTTTTATGCTGTTACTCAATGCTCAATTAATTCCACTTAAGGTCACAGTTATGCTTTTTTATTACTTGTGATCATGTTTTTGTTTGACATTCATATTACTCTGTTATATCTCATAAAAGTGATTAATGAAGAACTACTAATTGTAGAATATAAGCCTTTTATTCTTCTCACTCCTTCTGCATAAAGATTTCTAAGTATTTGGAAGCTTATTATACAAGCTAAGTGAAATGTGCTCTTCTTGGACCTAGCAAAACAAAAAAATAGATTCTGAAGGCAATAATAAGCATTCACCCATTGCTTGGAAAACCAGTTAACTAAGGGAGAAGATTTCACAGAATCACAGAGTTGTCATGGTTGGAAAGGACCTCTGAGATCACCAAGTCCAATCATCAGCACAAAAAACCAAAACAGAATAAACACAACACTAAACACCCAAAAACAACACAAAAAAAACCCAAACACAACCAACCACACACACTCCACCAAAGAAAACTCACAAAAAATCCCAACCTCAGCCACCAGAGCATTCCCTGAAGTGCCACATCTACACGTTTCATGAATACCTCCAAGGATGGTGACTCCATCACTTCCCTGGGCAGACTGTTCCAGTTCCTGATCACTCTTTCAGTATAAAAAATCTTCCTAACATCCCATCTAAACATTCCCTGACACATATTCAGGTAGTTTCCTCTGGTCCTATCATTTTTTACTTGAGAGAAGATTCCAAACATTACCTCCTTGCAACCTCCTTTCAGGTAGTTGTAGAGGATGATGAGGTCTCCCCTCTGCTTCCTTTCTTCAAATGAAAAAACCCCAGGACCCTCAGCCACTGTTCACATGACTCATTCTCTAGACCCTTCACCAGCTTGGTAGCTTTCCCCTGGACACACTCCAGGACCTCAGTGTCCTTCTTATAGTGAGAGGCTCAGAACTGAACAAAATACTCAAGGTGCAGCCTCACCAGTGTTGAGTACAAGGGCATAATCACTTTACTCCCACTAGCCACACTGTTCCTGATGCAGGCCATGATGCTACTGGCCATTTTGCCCACCTGGGCACACTGCTGGCTCATGTTAAACTGGCTGTCAACCAGGACCTCCAGGTCCTTTTCTTTCCCAAGCCTGTAGTATTGCCTGGGGTTGTTGTGAACAAAATGCAGGACCCAGCATTTGGCCTTATTGAACCTCATACAATTTGCCTTGGCCCATCAACCCAGCATGCCCAGGTCCCTCTAAAGAGCCTTCCTAACTTCAAGCAGATCAACACTCCCTCCCATTTTGGTGTTGTCTTCAAAGTTACTGAGGGTGCACTCAACCCCCTCATCCAGATCATTGATAAAGACAGTGAACCAGACTGGCCCCAAAACTGAGCCCTAAGGGACACCACTGATGACTGGCAGCCAACTAGATTTGACTCAGTTTACCACAACTCTCTGGGCATGGCCATCCAGCCAGTTTTTTTACCCAGTGAGGAGTACACTTGCCTATGCTGATTTCTATCACTACCATCCTGCATATTAAGAAAGCTTTTTTTTTTTCTTTCTTATCCATAGTCTATATTAAAGATTAACCTGTTAATTAAGACTGTTATCAATCTGGGTTTTGTAATACATATCATAGAATCATAGAATCACAGAATGGTTTAGGTTGGAAGGACATTAAAGATCATCTAGTTCCAACTCCTCTACTGTGGGGTGAGAACATGATTCCCTGCCATGGTTGGAACATGAGACTCAGACAAAATATATCCAGATTTACTTCCTGAGGCCCAACAGCCATACTCATTGAATCAGAAATATTTATTACTGTCACAGTTTGACTCAGGTTTGACAACAATGGTCTCAGTCCCCTCCCACCCAGGTAGGGAAGGAGAGAGAGAAAAAGAGACTTGGCTGTATTGTAAACTAAACTACACAGCTTTAACTATAAGAAAATATATACAATTATATACAAATATGTTCAGATATGTGCAAAAGACTCTCACCTCCCCCTACCCCCAACAACTCCCACAGCATCTCCTGAGCTGGGAACAGTCCCAAAGAATCCTGGAGCTGCCAGAGAGAGCACAGAGTGATGAGGGTCAGGAGAGCTGGAGCCTGGAGGTCGGTGGTGATAGGTGGACAGAGTTCTACCTAGACACCGGCCGTGGATGGAAGAGAAGGGAGGAAGAAACAGGAAGGAAGTTGTCTTCTGTGATCTCTGAGCTTACATAGATATATGGAATGGAATATCTGGCCAATTTTGCTGTCTGTCTAATTCAGCCTCCTGCCATAGATCTCTCCATAGTGTCTGAGCCAGCAGAGTAAAGATGCGACCCTGGAAACCCAGCAGATAGAAAAACATTCCATTCTTATCAGTCTTAGTTAGAACACACTAGTGCTAGTTAAAAGAAAGCTTCCTGAAGGAAAAAAAAAAAAGAACAGTAAAAGGAAAATTGCCTTCATCCTGTCTCAAACCAGGACAATTACTGTGATTCATTATTAGTTTAGTTACTTTAAAGATACTTTTTCTCATCCTTTTGTATATATATATGTAAGTTTAGCTTTCTAAGCCACACAAACGAAGTAATATTTCCCACAGCAGTTTTCGTTGGGTTTTGGTTTTGACTTCGGTCTTGGCTTTAGGATTTTTTTGTTTGTGTTTTTTGTTTGGGTTTATTTTTTGTTTGGTTTGGTTTTTTTGTGTGTGTTTTTTTTTTGGTGTGAGTTGTGGGGTTTTTTTGTTTAGTTGTTTTTTTGTGTGCTTTGTTGTTTTGATTTTTGTGTTGTTTTTTTTATCATTGTTACTCTCTCTAAAAGTAACTACATTAACTGAAGGCAAATTACGTGAGAGGAAGAAATTGCATCTGGGATCCCTTAGTTAAAGTCAGGAATCATTTTTTTGCTGGGCTGTCACAGGCCAAAGATATCAAAACTATCAAAGGAAAGGAAACCTCAGTAATTTGCAGGACAATCACTTAAGAAAGGAAATTCAGTTTCGGCTACACTGAAAGGTTTTCCTGATGTAGCTATGTTGCTTTAAAATTTTACCAGACCAAGGAAAACTTCTGGAAGAGTTACTCTATTTAGAATTTGTCTTAAATTTTATCCCTGATTGATGTTTTCCAACATGGTACAACTAGCAGATCCCTGTAAGTGTTGATACACTGTGAGATACACTTTGAGATACCTAGTGGAAGAATTTCCATGTATGACTGTGGTATGTAGAAATTGTGAAAGACTGAGTATTCTGTGCTCAATTACTTGGGAGAGTTGCAAGCTTCTGCCATCTGGTTACACCGCATTCAGCTATTCTGAAAACCTTAAATTAAGTAAAAGATAGAGTACATCTAACCAAAATGCCTGCCCATCCTGTACACCTGTAACTAAATAGAACAAAGCATTTTGGAGTATTTTCAAGCCCATGAGGCTTAGGCATCGTCAGTTATATTGTGGAATATTCTTCCTCTTTGAAAATTAAGAAGGGCACCATTTCAATCACTGACTGTGTAAAATTTTATCAACATCAGAAGGGAAGTCCCAACAACTATGTTGTAACATAAGGGAACAATTGGAAAAAACTAATAATAATATTCAGAAAATAATTTTTTAGTATTGGTATTTACATAAAAATAAACTGATGGCTAGTAGTCTGAGCCTTGTACAGGTATGAAATATTTATCCTGCCCTTGTGTAGCCTGCATAAGAGTCACTCAGAAATGAAGAAAGTCAGATAAAAGAGGAACGGTGAATGTTTTAAATTCATTCATATTTTATTAAATTATAAGAGTTTCAAAAGATTTTCGTATTAGATGTTTCAGAGATGTTGGAAGAAGGTAGAAAGGGGAAAGAAAGAACGGATAAGTCACATCCTATGTAGACACTGCAGTTAGAGATGAAGCTTTTCTAGAGCAACTATAGTACTGCTGTTACTCCTCGGAGCTTCAGAGCATCTTTCCAATGACCATGCCTGCCAAGTATGCTCTACTGTCTTTCTCCAGTACTCCACATTCATAACAAAAAGTACCAAAATGACAGAATATGTCTGTGTAAATGACATTTAAAGTTGACATTTTCAAACAAAATTGACTAATTTTGCTAATTGTGACCGATGTGTAATTTTGATAATTGTGATTTAACAGCAGTTAAACAAACATCTCCTATACCATTTAAGAACTCTGCAAAATCAAGTAACATCTCTCCCTTGGCTCAGAAAAAAACAAACAAAAAACCACCACAAACTAAAATCTACCATTTAATTGCCCAGCAAACTGCAATTCTGTTGTGCTTTCCTCTGGCCAGCAAGGATGTATATATTTATTTAATTGAATCAAGGTTCAGATAATTCCTATCAACATCAGGAAGACACTAATTCATTTACTAAGATCCATAAATGAGACTGGTACCTATTTTTTAAATGTTATATAACTTGTAAACTTCTCCAGAATACAGTAGGCTGTCCCAACATCTGGACATGTTTAAAAAGAATTCACTTATTAACATATCACTGTGAAGCAGATTTATTGGTATATAAAACAGTAAGTCAAAATTATTATATCATGTAGTTTAAAGCATTTTACTGACATTGAGTCAATTATGCAGAATCTTGACTTCAGAGTAAAACGCAGTAGTTTTCTGCTTTACTTTGAAAAATTTAGGGACAACTTTTGGAAAGGAATGTATTACAATTAACCATAATTTTTAAAACTAATGTTTATAAAGATAATTACTTGATTTACAAACTGATTTCAGAAGCAAGCAATTTTACTAGCCCTTTAATAAATTTAAATGGTCCTTACCTTACTAGTATGAAAATCCTT
Source organism: Chaetura pelagica (assembly GCF_000747805.2). Lineage (NCBI taxonomy): Eukaryota > Metazoa > Chordata > Aves > Apodiformes > Apodidae > Chaetura > Chaetura pelagica. The sequence continues at coordinate 144,389 of NW_009953722.1, read as the reverse complement.
TCTGTGCTTTCTCTATCTGGTATGTTGGTAATTAAGGACCTAGAGGACCTTTGCCTGATTCTCCTCAGTGAAGCAGGTAAAATCACAGGGAGTCTGTGACTACCTTTGAAAATCCTCTAGATTATAGATATCAATGCCCAGTGTTTCTGTTCTGGAAATATAAGTATATATAAATTCAAGAGAATTGTCATTTCACAGTCCTGTTCATTGATAAATTAAAGCTGAACTGGAACTTATTTGAGAACTTGTAGGAGTATAAGGAGACTTAAATGAGAGATCTGGTATATTAGTCCCAGTACTTATATTTGAGAAACTGGTAAGTGAAGTCGTGTCTTTTTTACATATATCGGAAAGGATATGGCAAGAACTAGGGATTAGGTTCACAAGGGGCACTGCAACACCTAACCTTTAAGTGTCCAGGAGATTAAGTTGTTCAAGCTTTCCTACATACTGCATCAAGATAATTCATTCAGGAAAAAATATTTGCTAAAAGTATCATATTGAATAGGAAGCCCTGAAACCAGAGTCATTTAAAGGACTCTGTACAGAAATGCAGTAGCTGAGCCAGAGGCTGAAAGCCAAACCAAGGAAGCTGGGTACAACTGGCACTAGAGGTCCTTATAGATAATGATGTTTCTTAGTTCAATTCAAACTCATTCATAGACCAGAAAATATGTGGGGAATTTTATTATTTTAACTGGTAGATAGAATTACTGGATATTACTTTTGTACGGAAAGGGGCACTAGTATTTACAGCCAGCATGCACATTTTCTCCTCCTATTCTCCTTCCTTCTCATACACAGTGGAACTTGATCATTGTTTTGAAACACAGTGAGATTTCTGGAGGTTGTTCATTAGTAGCTGGTCCGCTGCATCCCAACAAAATTGGAATGTCCAGAAAGATTCACAGAGTTCAAGTTGTTTTCCTTTAATCACCATTTGCTCTTTTGCATCTGTTATATTACTTGCATGTATAAATAGATGATAAAAGCTTAATAGATATCATAAGCATATTAGTATCATGTGTTACAGATAATTATAAGCATGTAAGTAGAAGGTTTTACAGTTAACCTATTATCTGTTGAACTCTGTAACAATTTACAGTACTGGCTGACCACTCAATGAGTCAAGTACAAGCTTTTATTATCCTTTACATATGACCATCAGGAAAGCATATTTTTAAATAAAATAGTATTTAAATCCCTAAATCTACCCTCATGAACAGATAGATTAATTAGTGACTACTGTCACTGGCTTTTTTTGTGAGCTCTAATTTATGAGGTTGCATAGATTTGGAGTTTCTGCCTTTTGTCTTCTACTTTAACCTTCTCTTAGAATATTCTTTTGATGAAGAAAAAACTTTTTTTTGTCTATAGGAACAGTTCCTTGAGAAGCATTGGTGTAACCCAGGCATCATACAAACTCTTACCAGTGTACTGCTACTGAATTGGGTTTTGTTCAATACAAAAGGCTTTTACAAAAAATAATTAAAAGATGACATACAAGCCACAAGAGATACACATGAAGCAGGGCTGGACACTGGGAAACTAGTAAAATCAGTCTATTCTGTATAATTATACTGAATTGGCTCAATAGATATTTGTTGTTATCAATTTGTTTCTTTTACCCATCTATACAATTCCCAGTCTTTATCAGAAACTTCCCCTATTTATTTATTTTAACTGAAGATCAAAAAATAAATTTGTCATGTTGTCCTTATCAATATACTTTTTTGAAAGCACAAAGGGAATTCTGAAGATTTTCTTCCTTTTTTTATCTGGGTGACAAACACAGTAGAGGTCCCCTCACCACAAAAACACAGTCATTTTGTTTGTGCAAATGGTAAATTTATGAACATTATTCTGCTCTAGAGCCTATAACTGCACAGCAGCACCACGTGTGAAAGCAGGTTTATAGCCCCTGACAGCACTGTAAGTACTTAACTATAATTTCTAATGATGTTTCTTGGACTTTACTCTGGGGATCATGTATCTGTTTAAAAATGAATTTCATAGATACAAGGGTCTTTTGGTCTAAAGAAGTTACAGATTCACATTCACAGTGCATATTTGCCCTCTAACCTTCCATTCTCAATCAGAAAGGGCACGAGGCTGCTGTCTTTTTCCGTCAAAGTAAGTAAAACTGCCATTCGCTCCATTAATGAGAAATTCAGCTATTGATCTGATCTTTGCTCCACTGCCATTGATTTCTGCTCTTTGTTTTGTCTTTTGGACCTAGAACTGTCAATATGTTATTGACTGAAGAATAGAAAGTCAATCATTTGTATTCTCCTTAGAGCTTGTGAAAATTGAATTTATCTTCACATTCATTGACATTTTACTATGAATTCTGACCCAGTAATAAAGCTGTTTCCACTTATTCAGGGCTTGAGAAGTTTATGATTATGAAAGGTAATTTTTGATGCAATTAATTTGCAGCTTAATGGTTTCTAAATGGCAGTAGAGATCACCTCAACAGTAAACATCTATATGTCAGCTTACGCAGTATTTCTTTTACAATAGATTAAAATCCTTTGATAGTATAGCATTTTATTTGCATGCATCAATACCTGAATTGCTATTAATGCATTTTTTTAATACAAGGAAAAAGTAAACAAAGCAAGTGGAATATAGGAAGCATTCACAGGAAACTATCAACTGCAGATTTCAGTGCAGTTCAGTGCTGTCTTCAGATAGGAGAGATGCCTTGAAGCAGAAAGGATGACTTCAGAGGTATTTTTTTTATATATAAATTTATAAAGAAATCACTGCTAGATTTAATTTTCTATTTGGATCACTAGATACACATCCACTTCAAGGAATTCTGATTTCTATGCTGGATGATCCTAGATTTAGAGGCATACTTAGGTCATTCGTTTTTCAAGTAGCATTTTTTTAGGTCACTAGATTCTCTGAGAGTCGTTGTTTATGGTGGTTTTATTTGATATTTCTGTACATGGTCTTTCAATTGGGTCTTCTGGGTAAATTAACAAAGAGTGAAGGCAAAAAAAAATTAAAAATAAAATAAAAATTATGTAGGCAACTATATAAGCCATATTGCCAAAGAACATTAAGTTCCCTCTCTTTTGACCACATACCCTATGTCAAATACATATGCCATTGGAAGATAGCCTGTTAAAAGCATATGACAGGAAACAGTCTCCAGCATTCAAGGGAGCTCCTCACTTGGCATGCAGATACATAAGGAGAGCAACAGAAGTAAATACCAGTATGTGTCAGGAAGTACTGGTTCTACCCCAAAAAATGTCAATAATCATGACACTTCTGTGGCAGTCATAAAACCCTTGGAATGGGAATCAAAATGTTAGTAAAATGATCAGGACTAGATTAAACAGAACATGGTATTATTGCAGGAGAAAAATAATCTCTGTTCAGGACACATCCAAGTTAATCACAATATTCTAATCTGTCTGCAGAAAATGTGTGTTGGTTTGGCTACTGTTGGTGATTATCCATTTCTTTTAATAAAAAGGATCAACTCCCATTTTCTTGATTCAGGATAAAAAACAATATGCCATAAAATGAAGTTGTCTGAAATGGACAGTGGAGATAATTGTCTTTATTTTGAGAAATTCAGATAAAATTGAAAATATGTGCCTTTCAATTATATAGACAAGGAAAATAATCCTTGTAGTTTGCTCTAGTGATAATAATTAGGAATCCATACAGAAGGAAAGTAATGTTGAAATTTGACAAGTTTTAATTGCAGAGAAGCCACTTGCAGTGATCCTCTAAGGACTGCATTATTATTGCTTGGCCAGATGCACACCCTGTAGAGAGTTTCATTTACTTTTCTGCACACATAACACATATATTGATTTTCTTTAGCAATGATAGTCATGTGATACATTCTAATACTCGCATGGAAAAACATATATGAGACTGTGCACATAAAGAGGGTAGAAGTATGGAATTTTCCATATCTCCACAGCATTATGAAAAAAAATATTAAAAAATAATAACAATTAAAAAATCACTGCAGTGTATTACAGGTGAGCATTCTGGTGGAATCCAGCAGGATAATTCTGGCATATACACATTTGCATGACAATATTTTAAGACACTGAAACCCACAATAAAATCACAGTATAGTCACTATGTGCAGTATGCAGTGAGTACTCCAGTTAAGATTCAGAGATTATGTATAGTTTTCAACTATCAACATTTTCTGGTGTTGGTAAAGAAGATCTTCACATTTACCATCCTAAATTATTACTTGTTTATGATTCTTGTGAAGAATCTGATTAAATACATAATATTCAAATTGCAAGCCAAACCAACGTTAAGATTTCCATTTATCTTGAGGACTTTTGTGGTTTTCTTTTTAATCATGCTCTAGAAGCATGATGTTATATAACAGACTCTTTTTTTTTTTTTTTTTGACATAATTCTCTACACAAAGAATTCCCAAACATTTAATTTTTTTTTTATATGTGAGAGATGCCAGTGTACTTAACATCAGTCTCTTTCCCCTTTCACAGAAGTGTCATGTGCCACGAGACCAAGACCCAGTGTATTTGGAAATTTATTTGAAGCAGGATAAAGTTTTGAAATGCAAGATAATTCCATGGTTATCTGATTGAGGAAATTCTCAGAAGAACACTTCTCATATTTATTGATTGATTTATTTGTCCTCATTATGATCTGTAGCTGTGCACTGGAAGCATGTGTACTAAATAGGGGAAAAATCTTGGAGGTTATATAAGAGGCAAAGGTTCTGAATATAATAATAAATAATATAAAGCAATGAGGACAAATTAAGAAATCGTTTCCACGCTGTTAGACAAACATATGCATTACAAAATTTCTTAAACTGGTTTTACATTTTTGGATCTAAGTACTATGGATAAAATAGCTGTTATCTTTTCCACAGTTTTCTATTTTTCACCCCGCAGACCTTGTAAAATAGGAAAATGTGATCCCCAGTTAAGTCTGCAAAGTCACTGCTTCTCAGGGACCCACAGCCAGTGGTGTTTAATGACCTGTATTGGCCTTCTCACTAGGAACTGCTCTGCTCTCCTAAAATAGATGGGCTTTCCCTTAGAAATATGTACTGTAACTTTATTTATTTATTTATTTTAAAATATTACTATATTAGTTTTGTACTCCAGTCTTCTAAAACACATTTTAGAGAGACCTGATCACTGAGGGAAGAAAAAAGAAAAAACGAAACAACAACAACAAAAAACTCAACAACAAGAAAACCAACCAAACAAAAAAACCCCTATAAATGGCTTGCCCAGCAGGGAAAGATTACTTATAGATAATTTTTGCTTCATTTAACTATATCAGTTCCTTCACCTAGAAAACCAAAATGTATACTCTATAAAATTCTCTATTTATCAAAACAGCTTTAGTAACTCATTGCAATTAAAATAATTCCAGGCTTTCACAGACAAGGTTTATCTGTGTTTTACCATCCCCTTCTAGTGTCCTCAATGTAAAAGCAGAAAAAAAAAATATATCACTGAATCACTGAGAGAAATATACATAATTTGTGTATTGAATGATCTTGCTGGTTTTCAGTTTAATTTATCAGCATTCCACATAAACTTTTACCCAAATCTCATATTCAAGAATTGTGGTGTTCAAGAAATGAAACTTAGAAAAACAAATTTGTGGGATAAAACATTAATTTATTACAAAATTATATCTGTGTTTACACATGTAGAGATTGGTAATAAAAAAATGTAATTCTTGTTCTGTTTCATTTATGTAGAAAGTCTTAAATTCAAGGTTCCCACAAGAGAAGGACTCAGTTAATATGAAGTAAAAAGACTTCCATAGAGCATCAGGGAAGATGGAATATGAGGTCTTTAATGTACTGAAGGTCCATTCCTAAAGGCAGTTCTGGAGAGGTTTTGTTACTGACCTCAATCTTGAACCAGAACATGTTCTTGCGACAAAGACAATTCTGTTTAAATTAATGAATTTCCAAAGTTAACAAGTTAGTTTCTTTCATATCAGAGATCCCAGAACAGCAAGGAGCACAGAAAATACTGCACTGCAAAGTATTTACAATTTCAGGGCTTTCACTTGCTTTCAGCTCTTATTTTGTCATCTAAAAAAGAAATAATATTAAATTCACCTTCAGAAACTGAATCATAAAAGCTTTTTATCAAATGTAAAGATGAAGCGAATACAGAACTAAGCAAGATTTAATCCATTTCATTGATTAAATATTATGTATAGCTGCCAAAACATAATCAGGAAAAGCTACCAGTTTTTCATCAATCACTGCACATGCTTATTGACACTGTAGCCTGTGTGAAAGTCTTTATATAGTATAAAAACCAACCAACCAAACAAACAAAAAACACCAAAATCCCCACAAACATACATATAAAGATATAAATATATACCTACACAATACTGAAGAGATTGTCAAGATTTCAATACTTCTGCTTCTTAATTAAAATATGTATCAGTGCAATCATTTTCTCCAAAAGTGAAATAAAATTGTAAGACCTTAAGGGTATGGGCTAAAACTGGAGGTTTGCCACATTTGTTACTTCAAATGAATTAGTTTAGCATGAATGAAAAACATAGGTGGGGAGCTGAAATGTGAACAACCTGAATCTTGAGGTTTTAATTATAAGATATCCTTTCAGCCTGGGCAGCTAGGTCTGGGAATCATCAAGTATGGTCCCAAGAGACAAGGACCTGCAGTATTTCTATTATGAAACACAATACATGCTTTTAAACTGTTTGCAAACTGTTCCAAACATGAATTAAATATTAAAGTGTTCAAAATACTACTTTGTGAGGTTTTAAGTAATTTTAAATAGATCTTATTTCCTGATCAATATCCACCCATTTGTTGGCATACCCATGTGCCCTGTTAAAGATATGGATATTGTTCTCTTATCCTCTCTCCCTGATTTGCAGCATGATGCGTGAAACAGATAAAGTGAGATGAGATCACCCTGTGTTTGCTATTGTAACTTCATGAAATTGTATTTCAGTTAAATAGATTTGGCATCATTTCTTAGGAAAGCAATTAATCATTTTGTGCCAGGAAAAAAGATTTCAGAGAGACATTTCCCTTAAGTGAAGTCAGTGGGAGTTGCTGTTATCAAAAATTTGTCAGCAATCTTCCAACAATTACAATTTTACACAGCAATTCTTGTAGAAAAAAAAATCCTACTGAAAACTAGTCTGTCACATCAAACTAAACAAAAGTGTTGTTTTTAATTAGCTGTACTTTTAAATTTAATGTAATTTGTATAGTCATGTTATGTATATGTTTCCTTTTAAAATAAAAGTACTAAAAATAATTACTGGATGTTTTACACGTTTTTATCTCTGTCATAATTATTGGTCTAAAATGCCCCTTCTTCTGCTCTTTTTAAGGACTCTTTAAACCACACCATGTTTTAATCGTTCTCATAATTCCTCAGTATTGCCAGTGTTTGCTACTTGCGAGTGTTTGGGTTTTTTTTTTAACTCTTGTTGAAAAATTAAGGCCAGCTTTTATGATCTTGTAAGAAATATACATTTACTTTTTCTTCTTCCTATTATTGAAATTAAAATTAGAGTCAGCACAACTTTCCAAATGACAAAATTTTGTGGAGGAGCCACTGTTGTCTGTTCCTTTAAGGCTGATGAACCAGGAGGTGACCAGTGACTGTACCAACTGGCCAGAGATCTGTGCCTGTGCAGGACCAAGGCTGTCAAGTCATCTGCAGGTGACCATCAGAGCATGAGGTAATGAGTGGGATCCAGAGTCCAGCCAGCACATCCTGTGAGCACATCAGGCTTGCAAGGGACTATGATTACCTGTAACACTGGATGAAGGTCTTTCCAGTAGACCTTGCTGGAGACCAGCACACATGCAACACTTTTGGATGTTGCTGTACTGAGCTGAAATGGGGACCCAGGACCATGGGCAGGCAGTGGGGAGCATGTTAGTGTCTTCACTTGTTTCACATATACTGACTTTGCTAGATTTTTTCCGTATTCAGACCAGCTGGTCCTTGACAAATCTCCTATTGATCCTAATACTTTAGCTGGTTTTTGAGTTGACCTTTGGCCTTCCTAGTAGTTGTCAAGGTCTAATATCTAGAAACGTTAATAAGGCTCATAAATTATTTGTTGAGAAATGTATCCAAAATTTCTGCTTTATGTATAATATTTCCTCTCCTACTAAAACACTGTTAATAGACAATTTTCCAAGAAACTTGGATTGTCCAGTTTGCTGTAGGCATTGTTGTCAGCAACAAGATTATCTTGTCAAAGAACTTGTCATCAGAATGCAAACAAGTTTTAGTTTTATCTTTACTGACCTTAAGCACTACTGTCCTTTTCCCTTTCTTCATGCTTCAATCATATTTGTATCATATTTATCTTATCTGCTCTAATAGCCAAAAATACCCTATCCAAAACTGCTGTTGGGCAGACAGCACATTTATTTCATTTCAGACTATGCAGGAGTTTTTCCAAATGTCAAAGTATCACAGTGGGAACTTTTTCTCAGCTACAGAATGCCCCTAGGTAAAACCAAACCTGCTATTTCCATGTACCTCAACTTTCCTTTCATTTCTCTACAAGTTGTTGCCAATAGAGAAAAGACAGACACAACATTTATACAAAACATTTATCCCGAAGAAGGGACACTGTACTGATGATTTCTTTGTTATTGTGCTTCTTCGTTCTACCTTTTATACACAATATGCATCTCAGCCTCAGCAACTGGACAACTCTCAAATATCTACATATTTAGTACCTTTCCAATCAGCATCTCTGAGTTCTGATACATACTTCACATAAATACATATTCACAGTTCAAAATTCTCAAGTTTTATCCTTTTTTATGTAGCTTACAAAGAATCGTGGAAAACAGCTTCTGCTTTTGGCATGATTAATCACAAATGTAAACAATATTATTTTTTTCTTATTACAAAATGTTTTGCAAATCAAGGACTATTTTCACAGAAAGAGTTTCAATGGGCTAGTCGTATGGATTCTCATAATTTTCATATACTCAGTAGCAACATGAAGTGCTGGCTGGGAAAAATAAATTGTAAAAAATCTCCAAAACCAGTTTTTGTATTTACTCACACAACACTCACACAGGCTCAGCAAAGCATAAAAGGAGCACCTTCATTTGTATATATCATGAAAAGACTGTTATGCTGCACCCTGGAGAACCATCCAGCCTTAGAAAGAGCATACTTAGATCAGTAAGGCAATTTTTACACTGACAAGCCTTAAGGCTGCTGTTTGCACTGACTGACAGACTATCAGTGAGTTCCTTGGAAAGGTGTTTTCATATGAAAGGATGTGAAAGTCTAGGGGTAACATGCTATGAACATGTGACTGATGGATATGGAGACTCTTGACATGGGATTGCAGCAAAAATCAGAAACCCATTTAAGATAAATTTCTTCTCTGAAGAGTATGTCCCCAATCCCAGTCTAAACAGGAAAACCAGATGCTGCTCAGATGTAATCTAAACAGAAGCACATAAATTCCAGGAGCAGCATCCATGTATGCAACCAACAAATGAGAATATTAAATGCTTAGAGCCAGTTAGTAGCATTTATCATGTTATTTTCTCTTAAAAAGAAACAAAACAAACCAAACCAAAACAGCCAAACTTCTAATTAAATATAACACCTGTCCCCCATAGTGGCAAGATTTGGTGAAGCAAAGGGTTTTCTAAAGCCTTTTCTAATGTCTGAAGTGTAAATTTCTCTTCCAAGTTATGTAGTACTAAGCCTGGTTGGGAGCTTGGGGTGTTACCTGACATATCCTATGGTCTAAGCAAAATCAGCCAAAGCTCTTTCTCTGGAGCTGAGAGAAAACAACACAGTGCAGCTCAGCATCATAAGGCTGAATTCTCATCTATTCCCCAAAACTTCCAACTCACACATGCTGTCCAAAGGGAACTGTCCCTGCCCTTAGTGCCAAGATACTGATCAGCTTGAACCAAAACCATGCCCAGAATCAGGCTAAATATTACAGTTAAAGGATATAAGTGACCTTGCCCAAGTCCTTTGGCTTTACACCTGTATAGATGGAGCTAATATGGATGAAATCAGCAGTAGTGAAGACAGTTAAAATTTCTGCTTCTGAATGAACCTGTGCAAGCTTTAGCAGTATCACTTTTAGTATTTGCCATTCCCTCAGTATTCAGCATTCAGTATTTATCCTCCCAAATTTTATATGTGTTTTTATTTTATTTGTGTGTGCGTGTGCAGGTTTCACTTGTTTCTTCCTGGTTTACTGGGGAAAATAGAAATGATGGAGGGAAGAGAAGATCTGGTGAGGTTATTAAAAGAAAACATCAGCCTGAGAGGAGCAGCTCTCTAGCTCTGCTATTTAAGCCTTCTAAGACAGGTTGCAGTAATGCACTCTCTTTTTTTCACATTTAGGCTCTCCTTCTTTCTTGGAGGCCTCATTTTTTCTGTGAGGCATTTAATCTCCTCCATCTTTTTCCTCTTTCATGACCTGGTATCCAATTACAGTAACTATTCTTGCTTCCTCATGTCTACTATATCTTTTCAGTATTTATCATTTGCAAATAGTATCTCTTACCACACAGTTTCTTCGTATTTTTAGCTTTAAAAAGCCAATTAAAATTCACAGAAGCTGATAAGTCTAACATTTTTCACTGTTTTTAGTGATTTTCATCTAGTCAGTTTTTATATGCAAATATAGTCTGCTTGATATTTCAGAGTTAGGCAAAAAACACAGCCATTAGCAGCTTATGATTCCTACTGAAATTTGCCGCAGGTGAAACTTTTGATTTGCTGTAGCTGAAGATCAGAATGATTAGAATATCAAATTTAAATAGCTATTTTTAATGCTTCATTTGACATCTTAAATCCTGCATGCCTGTCCATTTTTAAGAGAGCTGGCAATTCTGACACAGATAACTGTCACAAGACACTACCTGTTACTGCATTTTAAATAGGTGCTAATTGCCACCTACAAGCTAGATGAGCTTGCATAACCCAATAATATGTTTTAAATTAATTTCTATGTAATAATTACTTAAAACAAATACAATTCATGCCATTTCAAATATGGCTGGAAGTCTTCATAGGGTAAAAAGTACATTAAACCCAGTTCAGTATCTTCTGTACCTCCTTATACTGCTGCATTTTCAAGAAAATTGGAATTCCAATATATGTAGAGATTGATGTATTCTTAATGTGCAAAAATCATAGTGATCATTACATTTTTCCAGCCCCATTTCAGGAAATATATAGTGTGGTTTAACATACAAGAAAGTTCCCAACTGTTTCAAAAAAAAGCATTTTGACATTCTTTTAAAATAGTACAAGAATAGAAACAACAAGCCTAGAGACTGTAGGTAAGTGTCTTTGATTGCATACTTTCAATTTTTATTTTTTTTTAATGCAGTGTTTTAAAGTGCACTGTCAGTGCAGTCACTGACATTCCTCTTTCTTATTAAATTCAATGCTCTCTAATGCAATGTATAAAAATGAAAAGCATTCAAAAGGAAATACCTAAAAAAAGGTTATTTGAAACAGTAAGCTTAGTATGCTACCTTCCAGTAAGTACTGTATTTTAAACCAAAAATCCCCAACATAAAAAAAAAAAAAAGAAAAAAATAAATTTGTTTTGCATGTATTTTTTTATTTGTTTCAGAAATGGAGAGTTGAAAAAGCAGCACAAAATGAAATATATCTAACTTGCTAATTCCAGGAAGAAAGGTAAAATATGTTATTAATTTGCTGCCTATGAACATCTAAAAATGAGTTTTTTCCATTAAGGTATTTGGTTTTCTCTGAAGAACCACTTGTACAGCTGATTTTTTTAACTAATGGAAATATAGGTGATAAGAGCTTCTGCTGTCCCTTCAATTAGTCGTTCTCTATCTTATCTCAGTTGCTAAAAATAAATATGGAAAAAAATAGTTGAAGCTGAATTAAGATTATTTTTTGTTTTATTTCTGAGAATGTGATGTGAAAATATACATCCAATTTTATAAGTTTTCAGTTGTTTTTTTTTCTCTGAATAACTTTTTTTTAAAAACTCCTAAAACAAACAAACAAACAAACAAACAAACAAATAAATAGATAAATTATTCAGAAATGTGCAAGGGGGAACCTGGTAATTCTAACCATTTCCTCAGGAATTAAAGCTTTTTGTTGTGAAAAAGATGGGTGATATTGTGCTCAGGAACACACCCCAACTATGTTTGCAGTTTTTCAGATGGCAATTAAATGCTATTCCCTGTATTGACAATAAGAATTTGAACTTTAATTTTCCCAGTACTTCTTTTAACAGTGCAGAGATAAGGCACTCAGATAGGGATTCCTTACCTCTTGAGGAGCTTGTAGTTAAAATCACATCTGTGACAGAATAAATAGTAGCAAAGAGCCTCACTTCTAACATAAACCTCTGAATTACACCGCTTGTATCGACAGATTGTTGTTCTAAGTGCAAACATGCCCAGAGAAGCCATCTCACAACATCTCTTGGGGTTCATTCTGACTGAGCTCTTGGATTTCTCAGCTCCTGCAAGAAGGGTATGACACAAGTGGTTGTTTATATAGTCTCACCATTTGTAAATTTATTTTTTACCACAGTTTTCTGCTTCATTGTTTTTCAAGCAAACCATTTATTCTACATTTGTAAGTTGTTTCAGGAAAGCCAGAATTACAATCTTTCTGCTCCACTCCAGTGCAATTCCATGTTTACTCAAGTCATTTTTGAGATGTATCCTGGAAGAATATTATTTAATGCTGCTTTATACCTTTGCAAATAGATTTTTTTCCCCACTTTTTATTTATTATATTCCACCATATTATTGCTATTTATTTTTAATACTGTAAGACATCTCATATTGCTAATTCTTAAAATCTGACTTTCTTTGAAACCCCAAGATTTGTAAGATATAGATCAGAATTTCTAATAAAATAATATGCATAGAACAAACACAATATAACCCTCAGTTTTTGACAGTATTTTCAATACATCCTATTACAGCTCAAAATACTAATGCTAGTACAGAGGTAGGCTGAGAAAAATGTATTTCGTATCAGACAAAATAGAAAGGTCTTTATTTGAAAACAACAATGCAAGCAATTAACCTCCGAGAGATTGTTAAAGGGTTGAGTAGTTTATAGGATTCTGCACTTTAAAAAGTCTGCTACAATCAATCCTCTCACTTTACTGTTTTTAAACATTAAAGAATGCCTTTCTGATACAGTTAGGAGACTATGTGAGCCACTCTCACTGTATTACCATGGTGCAACTGTGTATAACATAGGTGATGTATCAGGAGATGTTAAGTGTAGGAGGATAGCTGAAGCTCTCCTACATACTCAGTTTGATGATGTCTGTAACATACACAGTTTGATGATGTCTGTAAAAAATCGATTTTGTGTATTTTGAAAATACAAGATATTTTTAAAGTCACATTTTTTTTAAATCAACTTACTTAATTAGTCACTGCAGTTTCCCATCATGAGAGATAACAAAAAGCTTAAAACATATTTAACATTCAATACTATGGGCAGATACATCCTCCCTTAATACAATAAATGTTCCTAGAGAAGTTCAAATTTGAGGATCTTTTCCAGGTGAGGATCTTTGATGCAATGGTTCAAATGGTTTGTAAATAAATTAAATTATTGAAACATGCATGTATACATTTATAATCATACAGTCCTTTAGGCTGGCAGAGGTAACTTTGTAGTTAGAAATGTGGAAAATATTTTTTTACATCCATTCTTGATCCTGAATCTGTCTCTTTTTGCAAGTTTGTCCATGGCTGTAGCTGAAGAGGTAAGAGTTCAGTCATGGCTCTTTGAAAGGCAGAATATTAAAATAAAATTCATACACATATTTGTCATTCCTGTCATAAATATTTTACTGCTCTCTAACTACTATATTCTAATAAAATATTACCAAATATATCTTTATTTTCAGCTTTGGTTTGCTTTTAATGTTTCCATATGTGAAAACAGACTACAAAAAATGTCCCGTCCATCCACTCCTTTTTTCTCCCCATGAATACAATATATATCCATCTGTATTAACATCCTGTCTGTGGGATTCATCCCATCATGTTGCGGTAATTACTATGTTTTCACACTTTTCCTCCAGCATTATTGATTCAAATTCATCCTCTTTAGTACTCATGCTCTCAGACAATAGGAAACTATAGGTAATGAAAATCTGCTGCCTCAAAAGGATTTAGAACCTAGCAGTGCACTTCCCGCAGCTTTTACTGTATCTTCCAGAATTTTTCATTAAAAAAGTTCCATACATCAAATTTTAGGAAAAACCTTCACTGTGCAAAATGTGTTCAGAAGAAACCAGTAGAAGAGTAAATTCCTCATATTAAGCTCACTGCATTATTAAATATAACAGTGTAATTAACTACACTGTTAACCAAAGAGCTGCTGATTGTCATAGCAGAACCAATAGGCTGTGGCACTTATCCACTGTGACTAACTGTATCTGCCACCTCTGAGATCCTATTCATTTGAAAATGTTTCTGAAACATAATAGAAGCTTTGACTACACAGGGTTACAACACTTTTAAAGGTTTGCTTTTTCTGTCTTAAAGGAAAAATAACAAGAGAAAAATTCCAAGTTTAGGCAGCTGAAAACTGTTAGGATCTCCTAGAAAGCTGTTCAGCAGTGAGAATTGTTCAGATATCCCATTTTGACTATCTAGTTTACATCTTAGTACAATCTTAGTATATAGACATAGAAAAAAGAATTGCACATGAAATTTCCACAGAATTCCTAATATGCTGAAGAAAAAGATTTACTTATTTTCCAAAAATGTGCTAATTCACCTGACATTTGCAAGGAACTGGTAAAGGAAATTCTCCATCAATTATCTCATATTTTTCATTATCTCTACACCTTTGCTGGCATTTAAAATTGCTTATATAGCCACAAATACTCTTGTAGGTCAGGAGCCATGAACAGACTCAGAGCAGAAAGGAGGAACAAAATGAGTTCTAAACCTTTTCCACATGTATCTTTCCCCATTTGGGTTTCACTCATGATTTGAACTTCAATCAGCATTTGAAACCTCAGACTTAGGCAGTCACAATTAGGGGGCAAAAGTGTAGGGAAGAGAAGGAGCCAGTATGACAGGTATATAGTGAGATCTGTGTGCTAAGTGTAGGGACAGGAGTTAGTCAATGTGACATGGGACATAACAGGTTTGGTCTTGCCCTATACAGAAGACAGAGCTGGGGAAATTCTTTCCATTTTCAGTAAGGGACCCAGAGGATGATCAACATCATAAGTTCTTTATCTGTTGTTCTTGTCAAATGCTTAAGTCAGAAATTGAAAGGAAATGAAGCAGCACTAAAGAGAACTTCTTCCCAAGGTTTCCTTTCAGTGTAAATCCTGTTTTATTGATAACATCTCTCTTCCTTCCCATTTACACTTCTCAAAGTAAAACGCTTCAAGAGGAGCATCCCCTCATATAGACAATTCCATAGTTCACCATCCCAGTGGATTACTGTGGAAAACTGTGTATGTCTTCTAATCTGTCATGAATTTTTTTCCTGTTTGACCTCTGTAGGCCTTTTAATTTTATATACTTTCACATGGGTACTCTTCTGGTGAATAGCACTGTGATTAAATACAGGGTTCTTAAGCATGGAAAAGCATGATTTTAGCATTAGTAAGACTGAATGTGTGTGTTCCAACTGTCCTCAGTTTGGAAATAAGACAGATTTATAAGCAGGGAGGAAGAATACTGACTTTAACATTCTTTTCCTCTGACCTGCATTAGGAATTTCAAAGTAATATATTTATAATTATTACTATAATAATTGGGAAACACACCACATAAAAATATAGCTAAAACTAGTTAAAGAAATGCTTCACAACAGAAGAGCTGCAAATAAAATTATGAAGCTACATAAAGTTGATGAAGAATTATTTTGTGACTGGTTGCTCACTGTAATATATTATCTCTGGCCATTAAGTGTAGAGTTAAGTTTTAGAAGAAAATGTAAAAAAACAAAAGCATAAGCACAGTGGGACACCAAACTTGTGCCCAGGGCTCTAAGTAACAGAGATGAATAAAAATTATGCTATTAATGTGACAAGAAGCACACATTCTGCTTAGAGAGCCAGAGTTCCTCTTTGAAACTCCTGGAGAGGAAGACATAAACTCAAAGGTGGTTAGTTCTGCTATTGAGGACAATATATCCCCAGAATTCAAACAACTGCAGATGTATGTGAAAAATCAGCATCAGTAAGTTTGTTAACTTTTAGACAGTGAAAATTCATTACCAGAAAAAAAATAGTTTCTTGGTTTTTAAGGCCCACCACAAATAA
>NW_009953722.1:127311-128020 GCF_000747805.2 Chaetura pelagica | reverse complement strand
GGATGGACACAACTTGATTGATTAGCAACTTCCCCATTCCCAGACTGCGCCTTAGTTTACCTTGACCATCCAAAGCCGGTGATTAATATAAGCTTAGTCATACAGATTCACTATTCTCAAGACAGTTGTTTCATAGCTGTCTACAATAGCTGGGAAGAATCACCTTCTAGGGATGATCAACTCTCCCTTATGGCAGTAGAGGAATTCTAGACAAATCTGTTAGATACAGATCTGTTTTACATAGCTAAATGTAGATCAGATTGGATCAACCTGGGTAATGGCTCATATTAGCCCTTTGAATGGGGTGTTATCTGACTCTGAGGTCTACTTGAATGTTATGATCTCATGCATCCATACTACCAAAATTTTAGTCTCCAAATTGAGGTAGTAGCATATAAACTGCTTCTTGGAAATGACCCGTGGTCCACAATAATTCATCAGAAATTATTCGGGTAGTACTCCTTGATACCAATAAAAATCATGCCAGGACCTATGTTAAAAATGGAAGTGTAGCAACGAGGTACCACTGCATGGGAATCTTGCCTGGCACAGGTAAGTTTTCCAGTATAAAAGCAGCCCATGTGTCTCTTTTTTAATCTGTTTAGATGACTTTAAAATTTTGTGATTTTTAATGGATGAACATTCAACAATAAGTTTTTACCTACGAGCTATTTGTTCATCACTTTTGCACTAATTGCTGTTAGGCAAT
>NW_009953722.1:114518-127258 GCF_000747805.2 Chaetura pelagica | reverse complement strand
ATAGTCCAAGTCTACTTCTAGCTAGTTAAATATCTAGCGGTTCACAGAACACTTCATCTAGCTTCACTAATGCAGTAAAGCAGTAGGTGGTCAATGGTAAAGTTTTAGATCCAGCTGACTAGTATAAAATTATCCCCACAGCCCTTATATCTTCCAGTTACAAATTAACAGAAGAAGAATCTAAATTAGCATATACAAAAATATAGGTATGCAGAATTAGAATTCTGCCTCTGGTGTGAGCTGGTTTCTTATGCCAGTTTCAGAGTTACACAGATTTCCCTTTAAATAAAATTGAAATTAAAAATATTGGAAAAAAATCTGGTTAGTAAAGTACCATCATCCCATTCAAAATGTCTCTGTTGCTACATCTTCCATTATATGTTTAGTTTACATCATCATTTAATAACAACTGTCATAAACCCAAGTTTTGCCTTGACTTTTATGCCGTATAGAGTCGTATACATGGACATTTTGTTCAGAGAAGACAAATATTCATGTTTACTTCTGTTAAAAATCAAATAAGACGTGTTTAAATGGCACTTATAATTAACCAACAACATAAGGTGTGGTGAGAGTAACTCTATAGGAAGACCAGGAATTATCCTGTTTCTGGTTTTCTTATAAAATTGCAGTTTTGTCATTTACTGAGAATCAAAAGAAATTACATTTTTTTGCTGCTTTGACTTGCATGTCTTACATATCTTGCTGTCATTGACAAGATTATCATGCTTAGGTAATAGATCCAAATATTAAGGTAGAGAACAGGCTGTGCTGATGACCTCAGTATTTTTCCATGCCAATGACATACTACTATACAAACTGAGATATGTCTTGGAATATGTTGCATCCCCTCTCTGTGCATGCCTCAACTTCCAATTCTGTTTGTCTTGTCTACACAAAACCAAAGCAGTGACAGAACCTAAAAATACCAGCTGTCAATCATAAATATAGTGTTGCATATACAATTGATTTGTTTCTGGTAGGTAGTTTGATGCTATAAAAAGATACTTTTAAGAATTATTTTCTTTTCCCTTGAGACCCTACAAAGTTTGTTCATATTTCCAGGTATTCATACTACTTCTTTTGTGCTTTGTTGCAGTCTTCATTATATATGTTCTCGAAGTACTTATTTCTTAAAAAGTGCCCAATGCATCTAAATGATTTTCAAACAGTTCTTACAGCTGTAGTTTATACTTTATCACCTGGTTTAAAAATTTTAACAAAAACACCCAAACAAACCACAAAAAACCCAAACCCCAACCAAACTAAAAAACAAGCAGAAAACCCATAACTAAATTAAAAAGTAATTGCTTGAGGCAGCCCAAGTATACATGTGACATTACTGCTTATAAGCACAATGGTATAGCAAAATCAATAAATCATGCACCCGCAGTACTATTTTATGTCAGTGCATGGCATTTTTTATATTATTTAATTATTTTCAAAGAACCTTTCCATGTTAGGAAGAAGTATATAAAACTATTTAATCAATAATATGTTTCCCTTTGATTTTATCATGACTCCTTTGCTTTTATCTGAGTATAAAATGTTTATGGTTAAATAAAGCTTGCTGAATGTTTATATGATTTATCAGCTTTAGGCAGGTGGTTTCTTTTCAGAAAGTAAACTCAACACTTAGGCTGTGATCCAGGCCACCCCATAAGCATACTCATAGAATCAAAGAACCATTCAGGTCAGAAAAGACCCTTAGGATCACCGAGTCCAACCATCATCCCTACTCTGCAAAGTTCTCCCCTAAACCATATCCACCAACACCACATCCAAACAGTTCTTACAGCTGTATACATACCTTAAACACATCCAGGCATGGTGACTCAACCACTTCCCTGGACAGCCTATTCCAGTGTCTAACCACTCTGAAATTTTTTTTCCTAATGTCCAGTCTAAACCTACTCTGTTGCAACTTGAAGCCATTCCCTCTTATTCTATCAATCTTATTCTATTCTTAATTTTATGTACAGAAGCCAGTCCGTAAAGTCACTTGCAAAAAAATTAAACAATGTTTTTATTTTTCTTGTCTGGATCCAAACTTTAACTGGCAAGAGATGCCAGTCCTGTCCTGTCTCTTTTGGCCTTACCCTTCATTAGTTATGTTTTTTTTTGCATTACACAGGAAACCAAAATAGTTTTAATTGTGATATAGTGTTAAATTCTACAGAGGAATCGAGAAGTTTTGCCTGTTTGTACTGACAACTGGATAGACACCTGGAAACTTTATCTTTAGTTCTCTACGAATCATCTTGTCACCATTTTTCAACAGCTAAGTTACTGCATAATGGCACTGTAAGTGGAAGCCTAAGTTGCTGTTTCCCTGCTGACGAAGTAATCAACATACACCTGTTTTCTGCTGGGAAAAAAGCAGCACTTGATGGGGTGATTTTTAACCTGCAAAATGGTGATAAAATAGCATGCTGTAAACATTTGAATTTGACAAATTTTCTTTTACTGTTCACAAATTTTGCACAAGCAGTGGGACAGTGGCACATGTATCTCTTTCTGTGATAACAGACTATAATGTCACCAGTAAAAAGAATTCTAGTCATGACTGGTAAGGGAAGAAGTCTTACTGATTCTTTCACACAGACAAAACAACAAAAATAATCAAATAAAATACTTATAATGTGAATATCCCTGTATTTGCACAGTATAAGAACATATTAGGTCGTAAAAAATCTAGATAGTCCAGCCCACACATAAAGCACAGGAGATCATGCAGACTAAAACTAAGGTTAAGACCAAGTTTAAAAAAAAAGTTCAAAGAAGAGAGAGAGAGAAATAAAGAACCATGCTCAGAGAAAGAGAGAGCTATTGCCATTGTTAGACACATACAAACATACTGAGTGTACTAGCTGAAATATTCCTAAATAATTCTGGGAGTTAGGCTACCTTCACCCCAAAAAGGGAAAGAAAGGAAAATAAAAGATCTGACATATAGGAAACACATCCTTGAGAACACTTCAACACTGATTATATGAAGATCATGCCCCAGCTAAGAAGAGTTTATATCACCTAAAGGAACACGTCTAATATCCTGTCTCTAGATGTGACCAATCTCTGATGCTTTATGCTGTTTTATCATCCCAAGCTACAAAGTGCAGACAGGTATCACAAGGAGAATAAAATATTCTTGGACCCAGTAGCTGTCTATTGAAAGCCTTAAAGTTTTAGATGAATACATTATCAGACATATCACATCTAACACAACCAACAGAGAGAAATGACCCCTTTAACCCCTCTTGGGTGGGGGACACCCACAGACTCACATGCTTTAGTCTCTGACATTATCACAATCTCTTACACATCCTACAGTTGTTTATATAAGCTTATGTTCTCCATTACAAAAAAGCTTTGATACTTTCCTATTGCAGCCCCATGCACTGAACACTAAGTTTTTTTCTGTATGTTTGATATCTCCCTGTAACTAGAATATCTGAGTTCACAAGTGATAAACTAGTCTTTGAGATCTTAAAACACTGAAAAAAACCTCTTTTCCTAAAGGAAAAAATACCAAAAAATACTGCTAGTTTAAAAGTGCCCTATTTTTAGTTTGTATTTATATCTTAAAGGAGTGGGAGAAGAGTAGCTCATTTCCCTGAACACTGATAAAAATCAAAGATTTTAAATTTTGACTTGCCATTAATCTCATAATTTCTGCCATATTTTTTTTTGGTTGGTTGGTTGGTTTTGTTTGTTTGTTTGTTTGTTTTTCTCCTTGGGGGAAGAACTAGCTTTTTATTTTCCCTCTGGTATTGATTCATTCAAATTTAACCCAAGTCTTCACTGTTGTGTCTTAGACAATCTTTTAGTAAGTCAGCTGCTGAGGCCCTGCCACCCTAAACAGGGTTCTGAACATCATCTTGTGTTTTACCATGACACTGAGGAAACTAGGATTCAAATGTTCCCTCCTTTAGCCTAAATACAGAATATGTTCAGTCACACTTGATCACAATTATATCATACACAATAATGTTACACACAAATTAATTCTTACCATATCTTTAAATGTATATGGTCACATGCTAAAAAAATTAGGAAACACTAAATGTCAGATTGTTGGTGTTTTTCTTTATCTGATATTCTGATACCATTTTCCATGGTCCACTGCCATTTTCAGCACACTGTTAAATAAACTAATTCAAGTATTATTACACCTTTTTTGCTCACGGTCACAGAATCACAGAATATTAGGGGTTCGAGGAGACTTTCAAAGATCATCGAGTCCAATTGCCCCTGCCAGAGCAGGACCAAAAACACTAGGGCAGATCACTCAGAAAGGCATACAGACAGGTCTTGAAAGTCTCCAGAGAAGGCAACTCCACAACCTCTCTGGGCAGCATGTTCCAGTGCTCTGTAACCCTCACAGTAAATAAGTTCTTAGTGTGGCCCTCTGTCTAATATGCCTCACACCATTCAAAATGTAATGATTAAATATCATTTTGGTTTTTTTATGGCACTGATCACAACAATATCTGAATGTCTATAAATATTAATAAGAAAGTCTTCACAGCATCTTAATAACAGGAAGGGGTGGCTTTTCAGAAAATTAATAACTCATCTGCCGGTTTTAAATATACTATCTTAGTATTCACTTACTCAGGCCAACATTCCTTCAGTTACTCCTGATGTAGTATCCAAAAAAACATTTCAAGAGGCATTTTCACCATTACCAAATTACTTTAGCTCTGCTTTTTAGCTTCAGCAATTAATAAAACCATAGCATTTAGTAAAAGACCCATGCAAAGTGAAAGAGAACAGAATGGATTAATCAAAGACATAAGACATTTTCTTAGCATTTTCCTGAATTTAATGAACAATTAGCATCCCTATTAATTATTTATCTCATATGCTACTGGTTGTAAAGATAATTTCCCAAAGCCTATATTTATAGGAAACTGGCATTTCATGCTGTAACTATCAAATGGTGCCATATGTTCTGCCTTTTGTAAGAGAAATAATAATCAATCTTTGGAAACATTTGTTAAAATGTAAGATAAATACAATTTAAGAGTTCAACTAAAACTGAATTTAATAATCTCTTTTAATTCTGTTCCATTCAAGCCTTTATGCCAGCTTCATCACTATTAGGCTTTATGAATGCCTACCCATTTGGCGCTGTTTAGCTGTGTATTAGTGTGTTGGATTCATCCCAATGACCTTAACCCATCTAAAACTGAAGTATCTAGCCTAAGAGGGTTTTCTGGCTATCTAGTCATAGCTAATCACCATCTAGTCATTGAAGTGCCCTGGAGATTGATACATCCCACCCTCAGCTGGCTATCTAAAATAGAAAGGTTGAACTGTTCTATGGAGGCTTCCTATTAGTGGTATGTAAAAACTCTTCAAAAAAGTGATGTTTGAAAATTTGTTTGTTTGGTTTTTTTCCATCATGCTTCAGCATTGTGGCTGCCACAGGTAGTCAAGTGAAGCACATGCAGATAACATTCTCCCCTCCTTCCTGCTGGAGCCAGGACCATGAGGGTCTGATTCTCCATGACTGTTAGTGAGTGCTTTTGAATACCATGGTATCTTACTGACAAGCGCTTTATTCTGTTGCAAGCACTATTATTTTTATCATCCTAATATGTTGCTATTTTAAAACATTTCTTATCTGTTCAATCTCTTCTATGTTTTAATGTGGGATGGAGGTGATCTATTGATAGTGGAATATAATAAGCCATCTCAATGGAATTGTTGTGTGATGAGTCAGAGGACAGATTTATAGTACATGATTCTACAGTAACTAGAATTAAAGCTCAGATTCTTAAAAAGCATGGCTGTACAGTCATAGCAAGAGTAATGCTTCTGGTTAGCTTGTAACTATTTGTGACATTCTGCTTTGGAAGTTATATGTAATGGAACTGGGCTTTGTATCTCATTTTCACCTTGTCATAATAAAAAGTAAACCCAAGGTTGCAGGATACAAGTAAGACAAACATGTTGAGAGGTACAGAGAGATTTAGATAAAGAAAAATCACCACTCCTTAGCCTCCTCTGAACCTGCAAGGCTTTGAGAACATCAATTAATTATATTTATGAGAAGCACAGGAGAAATTATATCTCTCATCATATTCCATAGCACAAGAACGAAGGAACAAACAATTTAACTAATAAGAGACAATATTAAAAATATTTTTTAAATGCTTACCACCTAATATTAGTATTTATATACCCCACCAGAATTTCATAGTGCTGTGTATCAATACAAAGTCAGTAGTAGTATTACAGGATAAAAAGTATAAAGGCCTGAATTGCTTTATAATTCTAAAAACTGAAGTGTTTCTTTTAGCCTTTATCCTTATAGACATCTCTCTGGTAAGTTAATTTACATAAAAATCCCAAACTGGAAGGTAAAATTTTACATGGTACAGTCCCTGCATATTGGATTTCATAACGGTAAATGCTGACCCTGTGTACTCATGCATTCACAAACATGTTTGACATCCTGTAACCACAGTTACAAACTCCTGCCTGAGACAGTGACTAGCAGCAGGTGCATCAGATGATGGTGTGAGAGTCCTATCAAAGGAGTGAGATTTATTTTATTTTTTTTTACTCTTACAAAACCAGGATCAGAATTTAGACATGACACTGTGGGAGATACTCGTAGAAAGGCTAGGAAAAAAAAACAACCCACAAAAAAAAACCCAGAAGCTTGGTTTGATTTGCATTTATCTTCACAAAGCCAAACTGAAACATAGAAGAAATGTGGACACTCTTGGAATTGTGTCTGGTTTTCAGAATTCAAAACAGACAGTATTTTTAATATACATAAAAAGAAATAATATATTAATATTTTAAGTGCTTGAAGAAAGACTGATTATCTGCAAGAACTTAGCTGGAACTCCTGAAGGAGTTTTTGCTTTGTTTCCATAGTTGAAAACCTTCATTATGAAGAGCTGATACTACAATTACAAACACTTGCAAGCTGGATACACACCATAATTAAATACAGGAAACATATTTTCAGTATATATTAAAGATGTCTGAGGACCATTCAAAGGACTAATGTGAATCTATTATGAGAGATGTTTAACTTAGTTTAGCTTGTGCACAACCCTTTGTACAGAAGAGTGCATATTGATGCTCTTAATAAGATACTAAAATTTCAGTGTTCTCAGAAGTTTCACTACATGTCTTTCTCTCACCTAGATTTTTAAATAGCTTTCTGATTTCACCACGCTCCTTGAAATTATTTAGAATTTTTGCTGTATATTCATAACAAAAAAACATCTTTAGTTTCTTCACGGCCTTCCTGGTTTTCTGAATGGGTCTTCTGCTTCTTTGCCAATTTTTCTTCTAATCTCCAAGTTCCTACTTGAAAAAGACAAATCTCTAACTAACTCTGAATTGAATTTTCTCAGCCTACAAATCTCTTTTCCATTTGATGACATTTTTTAATAGCTATCAAGTTAATTTTTTTTTTATTATTATCTGGATCTCTCATCTGTTTTTCTTTAATTTCATTAAAGAGCATAACCTGAAATGAGGAACAGCTGAGGCTCATCACAATGTGTCAATGCTATGGTTCTTAAATGAAAAGGAAAAAGAAGACAACATAGAAGAAAAAAATCCATGAAAGTCAATGGAAGGAAGGGGATTGGAGACCAAGTGAAAACTTACACAGAAGTGTTCTCTGAGGAATTGATAACTAGCACAGGAAGATCAACTATGATAATTCTGAACTTGAAAAGCTAAGGGGGATACTAAAAAGGATGTCAAAGAAATTGAGAAGATTTGGTTTTTCCCATCTCTAAAGCTTTGTCTTTATTAGACATGGACCCAAGGGAGAAGCAGATGTGCCTAATCTTAGACATTGGAGTTATATCACAAGACTCCTGTGACTTTAAAAATCTAGTTTATTTCAGCAATAAATCTAATATAGGAGCTGCAATTCTAAAAGTGGTGCTGCAGAAAAAAAAAAAAAAAGGGAATAAGAAGCATATTTATCTTTTGTCTTTGTGGAGTTTTCTTTGTTTGTTTATTTAGCTGAAGGTTGGTGGGGTTTTTTTATATATGCAGTTAGTAGATGTTCATGTGTTTGCTGGGAGCTCTAGATTTCTACATCCAAATTATATCAGCATCTCTGTTTTGTTTTTATATTGGTGGTAAGTCCATCAAGGCAGTTCTAGCAACCTCTAAAATTTTCCCTGTTTAATGTAGTAAATAAAGGCCTTGTTCTTTTACTGAAAAAGCAAAATACTCTCAATCGAAACTATCAAAGATTGTCCAGGGTATCTTCAGAATCAATTGTTGCTTAATTAAGTTTTTAATTACTAGTGACTGACTCATTATAAAAAGCAGCTGGTATTGATATGCCACTTGAACTTATCCCTGTAGCATGAGTATGTGGTAGTAAACTTCAGTAACACAAGCTGCACGTAGTGTTGAAGTGGCAGAACAGGGTAAACATTGTCTGCTTCTAGGCAATAATATTCTGGATTTTTATTTTGGCAACCTTGTACTGGATTCCCATGCAATCCTGATGTAGCCAAGCCAATACTTGATACTGGAGTTCCTACAGAAGGACTTGTAACGACTTCGGGAAATAACACCCAAAACAGTGGTCATACGTTGATATACTTGACAAAGCAGCACAATGTCTGGCTCCAGCACCAGCTCAGTCAGACACAAAAGCTAAACATGGAATAACTAAAGTTGGCCTCAGCTAATCACTTTATATCCATTTAAAATCATATGAGAGACACTGGTATCCCCAAAAGGGTTTCAACACATCCAAGAGACATCTGAAGTGTGTGATTAAACACTTCAGAAAGTGCCTATTTCTCTGCTTTGCACAGGCTGGAGCAGTTAGTTCATATTCTGATGTCTTTCTTTCATGTGCCTAAAGGTGCATGAAATTAATCCTATTCTAAGCATTCCTTTGCTTGAATTCCAGGAGGGCTCTGATTGGGCATTCCTTCTAGGAGCTTACCTAATCAGTACTGACAGTTTCAAGCCGAATATCACTGGGGCTGACTCTTGTTTTATCTAATGTCTTCATGACTAAAATGCAGTGTGGTGCCTGAGCTAACTTACTGATCAGCCTAAATTTTTCACTTTTTAGGAAATTATCCTGACCTTATTGCTGTAGGCTATACAGGCATTAATAACTCATGTCAGAGAGGAATGTTGTAACTATTGTGTGACTGGTTAAGTTGGTACTAAACCTCTCATGTTAGAGCAATTCCACCTTGCTTCTATAGTTTAATATAATAATCATAGGGCTAGAAAGAGAAAATAAATCTCCTGTTTGGTGTAACATGCAAAGCCAGAAAGGAAATGTGAAGGACCAGGTATTTCCTTACACGAACATGAAATGTCCTTTGAGTCAGCCGACAAAACTGACTTAAAATGGCGTCTCCACGTGGCGCTGAACCCCCACGCGTGGATCTCTCAGCAAATCCTGATAAGTTAATACACTCCAACAAGGAGATATAATAGGTCACGGATCGTGACAGGAAAAAAGAGGAGTCAAATGTGGATTCTAATTCTCACTATATTTAACATATTTAACAGGAGCAGGTAAGGTAGTTCAGTAGGTAGGGAAAACTTGTTCTCTCATTCAAAAAAATTAATACTCTGGAATCTGGGTGAATGTAGATGAATACATGGGCCCTTGTGTAAACGGAGACGTATGGGTGAGGTGGAAACATCTTACTTTACTGTGGGATGTCTAAATCTTCTTTAGTCTCCCTCTGGTTTTGGGCAGCTCATAGCCATAATTTATAACAAAATTCATAACTAAATGTAAAAATTGTAAGGACTGCCACACAAGATCTTGAGCTTTAGGCTAACATTTGCTGCATTTTTAAAAATTATTTTTATTTTTTTTCTGCATTTTCTTAGGCATCCACCAAGAAAGGATTTTGTGGTTAAAAAGGACTGGTTTGAGCAGATGTTGTTCAATACATTTGTCACAGTAAGGGAGCAAGGATCTGACCCAACATACATTGTAGACTCTGGTAGTACATAACAGTTATGTTCATGAGTAAAAAGTTATTTGGAATTGCATAGATTTCTTTAGGGTAACTCACTGTGCTTTAAGATATTGTTAACTGCAAGGTGCTCATGAAAAAAAAGGTAACATAACTTGTTAGAAAATGTAGGTTGATGTCTACCTTCTAATTAAAACTGATTTTCAAAACCAGGGAAAAGCCAGGATTAAGTAAGAAATACATTTTATAAGAGGAATTCTTTTAAAGCCCAGAATTTTTTGTAAGTTTTATGTCCAAAGACAGGATGATATAAGATATGCACATAATAGTATAACCATACAGGCATTAGAATTTCAGAGGCCAAATATCCATCCGTTTATTAGTAACTTTATTATTATTATTATTATTAACTAAGAGGGGGAAAAAAAAACTACTATGTACTAACTGAAAACAGTCATCCTCATCTGTGTTACTAGATGAGATATTAAGCAGGAAAACATTCTATTAGAATCTGGGTATGTTTCTGGAAGAGATTTAATCGCATCGGGAATTTGGGTTCAATGATGGACAGCCAAATGAAGCAGAAGTAATCTGTGATAAGCAGGATATAAAATTAGATTATATATTTGCCTTTTGTGGTAATAAACCCTTCCTGTGTAGAGGTGTTGTGGCAGCAGCTTTGTAATTTTTTTCAGTCTTGAAGTATTATTCTTTCTGAGGTCCTTGTCCCAGCTTGTACCTGCAAAACAAAGATGTCCTGACATTAAAAGTCATGGATTCGATATAAAGCTTCAAGATACTGACTTCAGGATCAATCTGAGCCTGGAAATAAGGGAAGAAGCATTTGTGAAAAAGAAATAGCTGTTGAATTGTTTTTAAAACTTTTAAGCATTTTTGGCACTGGAAATTTACCTGAGGAAGTAAGTAGAAATGAAAAATACTGGATTATTAACCTTTCTAAGAGGTACAAAAGATGGAAGTAACTGCTTTTCTAAGCAGGTATCAACTAATAAGAGTTCATCCATTTGGTTTGCTTTGAATGGCAATATCAAAAATTATGCAAAACACTTTAGACAAATACATATCCAACACATTTGAAAATATTTTCTGTATTAAAAAATTTATAAACTCTCTAAAAACCCCAAACAAACCAGGAAACAGGAAAAGAAAAAAAAAAGGAAAAAAAATTCCTCCCGCTGGCTTTTAGATGTTCAGATATGCTGCCTTATTTTAGGTGAAGATTATATATATTTTTTATTTTTTTTTTTTCAATCTTTTAAACTTCGTTCATTTCTAGGGCAATGATAGAAATAACATATTAACAATTGTGTTTTTCTTCAATTCTCTCAGAGGTTATATAAAATACTTATGCTACTAATTGTACAGTCTGGGATTTTTTAAATGTATATATAATGACAATAGTCTCAGGTGAGCTAGTTGTAACCAAGGGAGTCTAAACTTTTTTAACTTCCTGCATAAATAATTATGCATATAGATACATACAGCTTTATGCTTAGAAAATTATTTTTTTTTTAATAAATATTTAGGTTTCTCCTTGCCTAAGGGTTCTCCTGGAAAAGGAAGGAAAAGAAAGAAGAGGAAATGGGGAAATAGTAATAAATTATTAAGAGAATGCAGTCAAAGTGATTTCTTTCTACTTAGGAGTGAAAAGGCTTATGAAGAAAGTAAAACTGGGAAAACTGGAAGCTGCTTTGAAAGACTGAAATTCAGGCTTTTCACTGAAAAAGGCAAAATTACCAAAATGGTGAGGTCACTAAGAATATAAAATATCATTATTTTGATGTTTTTTGTGTTTTGTTTTTTTGTTTGTTTGTTTGTTTCTGTTTGCTTTATATTGGGGAGGAATGATGAATAGGATAGCAAAACGTTGTTACCTGACATATAAAAATTAATGTGTGAATTTTTAACATTCATAAATTGATGTACACATAAGCATATAGTCTATATATCCATTGGGTCCCAAGGACTGCTTTAGTTTTCTTTATTCACATTTAGCAAGTCTCAGAAGTTGCTTGAGAGCAAGGTATTTCTTGAAATAACTAAGGCTTATTGAATTTTAGTATAACATTAAAGAAACACCCCCACAGATGCTCTTTATAATGTCACTTTTAAAATAAATGAATATGTTTCTTCACACTGGAACTAACTGGCTTCACCAAATAGTGTATAATTTTAAATGATAAGGTCCTTTTACTAGCTCTTGCATTTAGAGGTGTAATTTGAATACCCAGGAAATCAATATCTCCTTTGTTACATGATTACAACCAAATAATTGAGATATCAGAAGGGCAGTGAGCCATAGAGCCTTTGTACCAAGGAAATAAGACATTCTAATGACAATGCTTTCAGTACAAAAGCAGTTCGCAATGTAATTGTGTGCAACTTTTGAAAGTACTGGTTTTAGCACTCTGCAAAGAGTATAGGTGGATAGAAATGAGCAGGTGAGAACATCAGTGGCACTTTTATTTCAGCAGTTTGTAAACAGAGCTCCCATTGCTCCCCACAGTACTGCTGCAGACAAGCCACAGAAACTCCACTCAGGGAGGAATATTATGCAAATCCAAGCCAAAGTGACAGGATTGATTTTGGACAAGTCTGAAGGCTAGAAACAAGCTGCTACATCTTGCAAGCTAGAAAAGGTGCTTTATTAACCCTGAGTCCTCTGAAAAGAAGGAAGGGAGGGAGGAAGGGAGGGAGATGGTTGGTATGATTGAGAGTAGGGCGGTGGTGGCTGTGGAGATGAGTTGGATTAATAGGTGGCCT
>NW_009953722.1:99298-114310 GCF_000747805.2 Chaetura pelagica | reverse complement strand
AAGGCAGGCAGGAAGGAAGGCAGGAAGGAAGGAAGGAAGGAAGGAAGGAAGGAAGGAAGGAAGGAAGGAAGGAAGGAAGGAAGGAAGGAAGGAAGGAAGGAAGGAAGGAAGGAAGGAAGGAATCTGTATGAGGGAAATAATTCATTTTTTTCACTTGCAAAGGAAAAGAGGATTCTCCCTTGTAATATAAAAACAGGAGAATCTCTAGGTGAAGAACAAGTCAAGGTTAATATAAATTATGTATCTGGTACTTAGTTATAAGGCAGAGCAATGGAAAAAAAACAGGCTTTCTTATCAAAGAATGACTGCAATATTATTTCAAAGGTATTCACTGTGATTGCAGGATAATAGTTTTAAAACTGGAGTAAGCATGAAGGCTGAGCAGCTTACTTAATGAAGCGCTAGCCTTTCATCCCTAGCAGTATAATTTAAATCCATCTTTCAGTCCTAAGTAAAAGGAGTGACCTCATCTTTGTCCCTCATGGACATTAATACACATCATATAACCAGTGCCTGTAATTTGGCACAATTTTGTACAGCCAACAGCCGTTTTGTCAGTAGAGCACCAAGCTCCAGCTACCATGAAGGCTGAAACATCTCTTTTTTTTTTTTTTTTCAGTAGACCAACTTTCAAAAGCAGGCTTTTTTTTTTTTTTTTTTCTTGTCTAAGATGTCCATAATGATCCTCATTTTTTTGCACTGCAAGTCTCTGCCCAGGTGTGATTCCTTATCTCCCACTTCTGTAACAATTCCTCTAAGATCCAGATTTTAACAGAGAGCCTTATGTTACAGCTAATATTTTTATCAATTTTTTCTTTAGATTTCCACGAGGTTTCGCTTTTAGATCTGAAACTCCAGTCATCTTATGTATATATATGCTTGAGTGGAGATTTAAAGCAAGGAAATACTGGAGTAATGTGAAATTTTGCAGGTCTTGCAGCTGTGTTTCTACCAAAAGTGTCCCCACAGACACTGATGTTTGGAGATCCCATAACCAAGCCTATCAGATTTGGAAGATTTGCACTGAAATCATCTACTTACAGGAATTAATCTGAGACTACTTGTGGATCAATACATCTAGTAAATATTTACATTTAATGTGTGGTTTTCTACCAAAAGTGTCCCCACAGACACTGATGTTTGGAGATCCCATAACCAAGCCTATCAGATTTGGAAGATTTGCACTGTGAAATCATCTAGTGAACTAGTGAGCTACAGTGAATGTTGGCAAAGTTCCAATTGTCAGAATGTATGAGAGTTACTCTGACTTACATCAGTCATATTTCTCAGTATTTCACCTGCCATGTGAAGAAATTGCAAAGTTGTTTTTCTCTAAGAAACACTATTTAGTTCTCCTTATGTGTAGTGAACATAGAGCTTCAGTTCATGTCAGGAGCTTTTTACTGTTCATATGTGTGCAAAAGTATAAAGATCAAATTTTAGCCACATTCAGCCCCATTGTCTTGGATTTGGATAGTTGTTCTATATAATGTTCTTTAGAGAATGTCAATTTCTTAATTTCTTCACATGTGTATTTCCAAAGATGAATTCTTACTTTCCTGATCCCATGATTTAATGGAAAATTTTCTTTTTCTTCTTTCTATTTAATGATTGCATTAGTTATTCCTCCAGTATACAGTGCAGTTTGTATCTTTCTTTTAGCTTGCTGAACTTTATCAGTTCCTTTTGTTCCCTTCTGAGTAGTGAAAGCTAAGGTCTAATGGATGTTTGTGAAGCCTTTAGTAAGACAACCCCCCCAGTAAATCTAGTCCTACCTCAGCAAACACAGTTACAAAAGTATTGAGCTCGACTTCTTGTTGTAAATAGATTTTAACAAAAAATAATTTATTATAATGAATCAAATTAGTCAAATCTGACTAATTTTAATAAACATTATACTCTTGTAATCACTAGAATATTCTGATATTTTAAAATTTATTTTATTGTTCACTCTGTTGCTGACACATGATAGTAAAAAAAGATCCATCTAAATCCTGAACAGGTCACATCTTCCTTGATTTGAAGGTACAACCTGAAGGCAATTTTATAAGACCTACGATAGATAATGAATTTAGTACTGAAAACTGGATATCTCCCTTATCTAATGCTCATAAACTAGAGCTCAGTCATGTGATTTATAATTAAACATCTTCACTATTGCAAGTAGTTATATTGCAAAAAGGAAAAAAATTATTCTCCTCCTCTCAAAATTATAAACTTCCCACCCTTGTTTACTTGTAAACTACATTTTCTCTTAGCCAATAAGGTTTTAGGCCTTTTTTGGTCTAACTTCAATCCACTTTACTTTCAGCTATTTACAAGCAGCCAATGTATTCAGAAAGAGGGGGAACAAGCTTACACATTATGCATTCTTAACATGATAACCTAGTTCATTGTTGCAGTGCAGCAAAATTTGTTCCTTAAAAAAAAACCCTAAAAAAAGATGTTGTGTGTGAGTGATGGTTTTCTGCACTCAGCCTTATTTTGATAATACAGAAATAATGTTTACGTTTACCTGAAAGCAGATTATTTCTCTGGAAAAGAGATGTGTATTTAGACTAATATGTTCATTCACTTTTATCCTTAAAAGTTTTCCTTTACAAAAATAATACAAAATCCCATTACTCGACAGTACTTGAGCAATAAAAAACCGTGAGCTGTTGTTTTAGGTTGTTTTTTTTTGTTGGGGAAGGAGGACCTAAGGAAAAAACAGAGAATCTGAGAACTGGATTATGACTTGACATGGTACTTAAATTCACCCTTCTAATAAGCTGAAAATTCCACATCAAGGAGAATTTCAAAGACTGCTTTTTTTACAAAGTCTGTACAGAAGTCTCCTGCACAATCTTGCAAAGGCGGTTTTTTTTTTTTTTTTTTTTCTTGTCTAAGATGTCCATAATGATCCTCATTTTTTTGCACTGCAAGTCTCTGCCCAGGTGTGATTCCTTATCTCCCACTTCTGTAACAATTCCTCTAAGATCCAGATTTTAACAGAGAGCCTTATGTTACAGCTAATATTTTTATCAATTTTTTCTTTAGATTTCCACGAGGTTTCGCTTTTAGATCTGAAACTCCAGTCATCTTATGTATATATATGCTTGAGTGGAGATTTAAAGCAAGGAAATACTGGAGTAATGTGAAATTTTGCAGGTCTTGCAGCTGTTTTTAACTACCTAATCTGGAAAATTTCTTGCTTTTGTTATTAATCTAAATAATATAAGACATCTTTGTGTGTTCATAACTTACAGGAATTAATCTGAGACTACTTGTGGATCAATACATCTAGTAAATATTTACATTTAATGTGTGGTTTTCTACCAAAAGTGTCCCCACAGACACTGATGTTTGGAGATCCCATAACCAAGCCTATCAGATTTGGAAGATTTGCACTGTGAAATCATCTAGTGAACTAGTGAGCTACAGTGAATGTTGGCAAAGTTCCAATTGTCAGAATGTATGAGAGTTACTCTGACTTACATCAGTCATATTTCTCAGTATTTCACCTGCCATGTGAAGAAATTGCAAAGTTGTTTTTCTCTAAGAAACACTATTTAGTTCTCCTTATGTGTAGTGTACATAGAGCTTCAGTTCGTCAGGAGCTTTTTACTGTTCATATGTGTGCAAAAGTATAAAGATCAAATTTTAGCCACATTCAGCCCCATTGTCTTGGATTTGGATAGTTGTTCTATATAATGTTCTTTAGAGAATGTCAATTTCTTAATTTCTTCACATGTGTATTTCCAAAGATGAATTCTTACTTTCCTGATCCCATGATTTAATGGAAAATTTTCTTTTTCTTCTTTCTATTTAATGATTGCATTAGTTATTCCTCCAGTATACAGTGCAGTTTGTATCTTTCTTTTAGCTTGCTGAACTTTATCAGTTCCTTTTGTTCCCTTCTGAGTAGTGAAAGCTAAGGTCTAATGGATGTTTGTGAAGCCTTTAGTAAGACAACCCCCCCAGTAAATCTAGTCCTACCTCAGCAAACACAGTTACAAAAGTATTGAGCTCGACTTCTTGTTGTAAATAGATTTTAACAAAAAATAATTTATTATAATGAATCAAATTAGTCAAATCTGACTAATTTTAATAAACATTATACTCTTGTAATCACTAGAATATTCTGATATTTTAAAATTTATTTTATTGTTCACTCTGTTGCTGACACATGATAGTAAAAAAAGATCCATCTAAATCCTGAACAGGTCACATCTTCCTTGATTTGAAGGTACAACCTGAAGGCAATTTTATAAGACCTACGATAGATAATGAATTTAGTACTGAAAACTGGATATCTCCCTTATCTAATGCTCATAAACTAGAGCTCAGTCATGTGATTTATAATTAAACATCTTCACTATTGCAAGTAGTTATATTGCAAAAAGGAAAAAAATTATTCTCCTCCTCTCAAAATTATAAACTTCCCACCCTTGTTTACTTGTAAACTACATTTTCTCTTAGCCAATAAGGTTTTAGGCCTTTTTTGGTCTAACTTCAATCCACTTTACTTTCAGCTATTTACAAGCAGCCAATGTATTCAGAAAGAGGGGGAACAAGCTTACACATTATGCATTCTTAACATGATAACCTAGTTCATTGTTGCAGTGCAGCAAAATTTGTTCCTTAAAAAAAAACCCTAAAAAAAGATGTTGTGTGTGAGTGATGGTTTTCTGCACTCAGCCTTATTTTGATAATACAGAAATAATGTTTACGTTTACCTGAAAGCAGATTATTTCTCTGGAAAAGAGATGTGTATTTAGACTAATATGTTCATTCACTTTTATCCTTAAAAGTTTTCCTTTACAAAAATAATACAAAATCCCATTACTCGACAGTACTTGAGCAATAAAAAACCGTGAGCTGTTGTTTTAGGTTGTTTTTTTTTGTTGGGGAAGGAGGACCTAAGGAAAAAACAGAGAATCTGAGAACTGGATTATGACTTGACATGGTACTTAAATTCACCCTTCTAATAAGCTGAAAATTCCACATCAAGGAGAATTTCAAAGACTGCTTTTTTTACAAAGTCTGTACAGAAGTCTCCTTTTCTCAGTCTCAAAAGCTTTCAAGGGCAGAAAGGCCAAGACGTGAACACTGTCTTGTCTACAGAATTTCCATCAAGCAAAGCATTTCAGATCAGAGTTTACTATTCCATATTTTATGAGAGAGATTCAGATAGTTACTGCTTTCGGTTTCATTTATTTATTAGAGAACTTATTAGACATTGAGCATTTATTATGAAATCATTTTGCCAGAAGGAAAACCCATTTAAATTCACTGATTATGAGTTTAATATTTGTGTATTGCAAAATATGACTACATTTCACTATGTATTGCTATGCATTCATGATTTTTTTAAAAAGACACATTTCCTGATTAAACTTAAGGAAGAGGCTGTAGAGCAGGCATCAGTTGACACCTACAGGCCTGAAGTGTACTGATCTGGAAAGATACTACCAAAGAAAAATTTATATTATATTATTAAGTTAAAATTGACATCTACCTCATCATCATCACGAAAGGAAAACAGAAAAAGCCATGGAAACCAATCTCTCATTATCAAGTGTCACAAAGCTTTAATTAAGGTAATTTTTCAAGGATGTTTGCTTACTGGGCTGTGGCTTCTATTTGTACCTGATTCTTCAAATATTTAAAGTCAATGTTGCTCATTTACTATTGACAAGACATCTCTACAATAAAAGAACAATAAATTCAGGAATGTCCTTATAGAGGTTTGTTTTTTTCCTTTTTTTTTCCCTTACATGGAGGGGAAAGGTTGTGTGCCCAAACTCACTGGAGCAGAAGCAGTTCTTTGTTCTGCTAAAGGAGGAGCTGTTGCAGGAGTGGAGTTCAGAGCTGTAATCTGACCACATTTTAATGCTGGACTTCACTGAAAGCATGAAGCATGTGTTGGAATTCTGGACCTTTGTTCCTCTTTAGATGCAGCTCTTGTGTTTGTTGAATGAAACAAACAGACAAGCAAACGAACACACATTTTTTTGTTGTGATTGCAGTTGTTGTTGTTGGTTTTGTGGTTGTTGTTGGATAGGGTTTTTTTTTGCTTTGGGGTGGTTTTTTTTGAGGGTGGTTATGGAATTGTAACACTGTGACACTTTTGGTAAAGGAAGTATGATAAAATTTTGTTGGTTAAGTCCTCCTCTGACTGGAGAGGAGATATAGAGACCTGTATTCTGTCAAGATGCATCAGGTCCTCATGTTGTCAAAACTGATTGGGTTCTTTACCTGTGTTTATTAAAATAAAACTTAGATTTTGGGGTGCTAAGGATTAACTATTCTTTGTTGATATAAAAATGCCAATTTTATCAAATAGCTTAAACTAAATCTTACATACTTTAATGAACATAATTATAAGATTTATGCTTATAACTATTATATATAACTGTAAGTTTGTAGTTATAATTTTATATTTTTTGCATATGCCTGAGCTTCTCTAATTTGTAAAAAAGGCAATGGGTGGGGAGAGACAGAGACAACACTGAGCTAAACTTTGTTGCTCTGGTTGTGGTTACTAAAACAAAAAACAAATAATAATATTTTGGATAAATTAAACCAGTTCAATTTGGAGATTTTGAAACTTCCTTGGATTTAACATTTAAAAAACATGGCCTCATTTGAGCTTTTACAAAATAAATTATCATAGATTCAACATTTCAGATATTGTTATACCTGAAAGGAGCAAGAGGAGTAGGAGGTTCAATTGGAAGTCTTGTGACTTGGTGGGCTTTGCAAAAAACCCTGAGTCTTCTTTAGACTAATGTTTAGAATTTTTTCTCAGTTTACCATCAAAAACAGGACTACTATTAGCAATCAAGAATGCCTGTAGCTAATGCACATTCAGGAATAGGTGTGTAAAATAGAAAATTGTCTTGGCTGGTAAAATGTCAAAGACATTAAGAATTTCAAAGTCATCTCTTTCAGCATATGTATGTAAGAAAAATACATTTTCATTTTTATTTGAATAAAATTAAGACCTCTGACACCAGTAACAAAATATATACATTTTAAGTAAGAGGCATGTTTGCCTCTAATGTGTTTTAGATATTGAGGTCAATAATTTTTTAGTATAATATTATTAAGGAACAAAATATACCTGCATTTGAATGTTGCATTTTGTTACTTATGTGGAATTTAATTTAATTTGAACCCAGCATTCACAAAAACTTGTATTCATAATAAGATTTATTTCAGGCATGTGTGAGAAAACCATTATATCTGATTGAATTGTTTTTAGGTATTTTTGGATATATGTAGCTGCAAAAGTTAAAAGTTTTAATTTTGTTTGAAATGTAAAAATAGAATATACCTTCCTTACCCCTTTCCTTTCTTTTCCCCCCCCCCTCAACATTATATGTCAATGTAAGTGCTTGACAGAGGTCAGCTTTATTTTATAATTTTTTTTTTTTATAATTTTTCAACAAATAATGTCCCCAGACATACTATGAGCTGAATGTTTATGGCAAATTTAAAACCTAAATTCTTTGTTTTGTGGTGTGAGTTGTTTTTTGTTGTTTTTTTTTCTTCAGAATCATTTTGTATCAAAACATACCTTCATTTGTCTGTGATCCGCAGAGTGAATACTTCTGTAAGTGGCAGCTGATCACGCTTTTACAATGCATAACTGTTAAAACAGATTGTCAGCTAATTGGGTGTATCTTCAGATGCTTTTTTCAGTGATCATAACGAGAGTTTAAAATGTCACAGGAAAAACTGATAATTAAATACATTATTTAATATGAATTCTCAATATTGGACTTGAGTGAAAAGGTACCACATACAGAAGGCCTATCTAAAGCCCCCAGGTGGACTGGCTAGAAGATTCCTGATTGAATGGGCTCTGTGGGGTTCTGGGGATTAAGTCCTCTCTTTCTCTTGGCTAAGGTCTGGCAAAAGAGCTGATTCCAGTGGAGAATTTCAGACCTGATCGAGGTTACTTTGTGTTGCAAAGCACCTGCATAAAAGAAGAGTTAAATCTCAGTTCCCCAAAAGTCATCTATACTTAGTCTCAGGAACATAAGCTTCATGTGTCCAAGGGCTAATGATAAAGTTAAGACATTTCTCAGTTGAAAAGTAAAAGGTATAGACTATGTACCAAAAAAACTGAGAAAAAGAGAAAAAAGCTGGCAAACTTTGAGAGACAGACTTTTTAGAGTCTATATAGTAAAATATTAGGAACCTGCATCAAAAAATTAAGTGAAGTGCCATTTTGTCTCCACTGCTACATGTAAGAGAAATGCAAACACTTCATTTATTTTTTTCACAGAAACATTAATAATATTAATTTTAGATTAATATAAATATAAATCTTTTTTCAGTTCAATTTGACAGGCAACAGTGCCCAAGAATCTTATGGGTTAGAAAACTATTAGTAGTACAGCAAAGCTGAGTCTCATAGTTGTGTCTTAGTGTATAAATCAGCCTCCAACTAGGAGAAAGACCTGTCAAGACAGTGCTCCTCTTCATCAGTGGAATAAATATATGAATAAAGATAAAAGGCAGAAGATAAAAGATGCACAAACGATTGAAGTAAAAAACACAAAGTAGCTTAAGAAAATATAAATCCCATTCTGAAATGAATTAAGACTGCACTTCTTATTTAGCCAGATCCTGCTTTGATCTGGGAACAGTTTAACCTTGAACCTATCACATCCTTATCACATCCAGTTCTAGGTTGTCTTACTGTAGACAGGACCTAGATCATCCAGTTTTATATGTTTATAGGTGGATGCTTGGCATGAAAATATGCACAGAGTCACACACTCATCTCAGCTGAATGCCATGGGCAGTGACAGCCCCTGCTGTGCAACCTCTCCCCATGCTGCTGGTGCTTCAGGTGGCATTGAGTGATTGTACCCTGGCTAAAGCAAGGGAGAAACAGTCACAAAGTCAAGAGTTTTCTTTGTACGAAACCAAAGCTCTCTTGAGCTGCCACCACTTAAGGAAGATGGTGTCTGCTGTCTATGGACTGAGCAGTTTTCCTGACAGTGTCCACATGAAGGATACAGTAATAGTGGAATATGAGTTCACTAAGGTCACTAGCCCAGACACAGAGAACAGACATAGTCCAGAAAGTCAACAGTATACTGGGCTGCATCAAAAGAAGTTAGTCCAACAGGTCAAGAGAGGTGAATCTCCCCTTCTACTCTGCTCCTGTGAGACCCCACCTGGAGTACTGTGTGCAGTTCTGGAGCCCCCAACACAAGAAGGACATGGAGCTGTTGGAGTGAGTCCAGAAGAAGGCCATAAAGATGATCAGATGGCTGGAGCACCTCTGCTATGAAGACAGGCTGAGAGTTGGGGTTGTTCAGCCTGGAGAAGATGAGACTCCTAATAGTAGTCTTCCAGTACCCGAAGGGGGCCTAGAGGAAAGCTGGGGAAGCACTTTTTGTCAGGGTGTATAGTGATAGAATGAGGGGTAATGGTTTTAATCTGGAAGAAGGTAGTTTAGGTCAGGCATTAGGAAAAAATTCTTTAGTGTGAGGGTGGTTATTATGAAAAAAAATATTTCTTAAATGGTATGGAGAGTTAAGTGCTGGAACAAGTAAACCAGGAAGATAATGGAATTTCTGTTGTAAGATCTTTTTTACATTTAAAAAAATCTGTTTGCTACTCCCATTTAGGCAAACAGGAATGTTTGCTTCATTCCTAAAAAAAATATTATTTTCTTTCTTGGAAATCTATAATTACATGCATGGCTTGAGGTATTATTTTAACATGATTTTTTTTTTTTTTTTTTTTTTTTTTTTTCCAAACAAGAAGTGAAATGAAATATTGTAAAAAAGGAAGTAATACCAAAATTAGAAAGTAGATCATGGAAGAACTAAGACTAAACTTCTAACAAGTCTTTTGAACAGCACATGCTTGGATTGGGCAGTTTCTATTGTTTTAAAGGGTTCTTTGCCTCTACTGTCAGAACTTTTGAAATAAAATGACACTTCTGTATCTGGAGCTACATGACTTTGCTTATAACATAGATGAGCATCTGTGCTAATTTTTGTTTGTGTTGTGTTTTTTTGTTTTTTAATCGAGAACCTTTGAGATTTTATTACATTAACTTCTAAAATATTTATTAATAGTGAGTCAGAAATATCTGTCAGTCTCCAAAAAGCTCTAAGGAGACATACTGATATAAATTTGAAGAGCTCAGGTCACATGCATGATATTTGCTAGAGAGAAAAAAGCTGTGTTTTGTATCAATTAAGCTTATCAGTCCAGATGTGGTATGCAAGATAAAGACACCTTTGTTCTATCTTGGCACAAAGCAATAATTCATTGATTGTGTTAATTATTGGTATGTAGCACAACATCTCTTTTGGTCAGATGACCAGCTATGCTATGAAAAATCATCCCAGATATTCCCTGTCAAGTAATACATTTAAGCTACTCTTGTTATAATATTTCATGGTTAGAAAACTAGAGAAATCTTTGTGATCAAAGTTGGGAAGATTATATGCAGCCTTACAGGAAAGGTAGTGTAGCATCTCCCAGAGCCTGAGCCCATCTTTAGATTCCTGATAATGGAAACTGCTTGTGTGAGGGCAGAACAGAGAAGTAACTTTGGAAAATGGGAACATCTTGTGCAGTTGGACAGCTTTATACTCCCCAAAAATATAACCGGTGGGAATAAAAGGTTAAAAGATATAAATGTCCAAGCCCAAGTTGTTTTTCCCAGATTATGTGAAACAGAATGGGGAGAAGTGGATTGTTCCATTCTCTCTCTGGTAGCCTGGTCAGTACAGCACTGTAGATAAGTTTGGGATAACTGTTAAAAATACCGATAGTATTTGCAAAGAAATTCAACATCTTCAACTTTTTTTTGTTGTTGTTGTTAAAAAATGTTACATTGTTTGAAAAGGTGTGTTTTTTTTCTTTCTACAATCTATTTTGTTTTGTGTTTTTCTGTTTTGTGTTTTTCTTTTACATTTTTCTCTCTTTCTTTCCCTGTCTTCTTTACTGTTTGACTGCTGGATGCCTTGCTTTGTTGTTTCATACCCCACTGTCTGTTTGAAGTGAACTGTGTTAGTGATCAGGCACTGAAATACAATATATATTCATCTTGCTCTTAAAGAGATTGCTAAATTCAGCACAACAGTATTAATGGAAAACATACATGTAAATCTGCTGTGTATACAGCAAACACTTATGTATAACACATTCTGCATAAGTATCTCAATTAAATTCTTTCAGTGAATAAACCTACAAAACCAATAGTTCTTACTCTGGGAAAAGAGAAAAAGAGAGAAAAAAGAAACAAAGCTAATAAAAATTAATTGAAAACCAAGGTGGTTTAAGGCCCAGATTTTACAAGTCTGATTAGATTTCAAGGGGGGTTTTTGCTGTTTGTTTTTCTCTTCTCTTGATGAGTGTTGTCCATTGAACATTGCTTATCTTGGATGAAGAAAATCTGAGATATTTTGGCACAAAGAGATATATTTGAAAAAGCTTGGAAGTTCTCATTTTCTCTGTAGACCAACTGGCCTAGTACAAATCTTAGCTTATAACCTCACTTAAAAAATAACTAGTTCTAAATTAATGCAGGAGATTCTTTAAAAGTATCACCAATTATGGTAAAGATTTTTTTTTCTATAGATTTGATATGCTATAAATAGGCAGAAACATGTACTTTATTTAATGAAATAAATGTCAAACTTTTTTTTTAAAGCTGAAGGTTGACATAATGATTACCATTTTCAAAAGGAGGGTCTAAAATCTGATAATGCAATCTCAAACCCTGGACAAAGAACTGGATAAAAAATTGTTCTTTATAAACTCTTATTGGTGTGATATTAATTTGTCCCAACAGTATCTCTGTGGTTGGTAAAAGCAGTAACAATCCCACTGAAGTGAATTAGAGAGATCTAAGGCTCAATCTAATTGATACAAACCCGAGAATTTTAGATCTTCAGCTTTGAAGAACTCAGGATTAATCCAAGGTAAAAACAATACACTCTTCCATTCTTCTGCTTTTTGAAATAACACAAAATCAGGCATTAAAATTCAATTAAAAATATTGATTTTAAATTTCCTTAAAGCCGAGGTTTATTACTTCCTAACTTTTTACCCTTGTTTCAAAGTTCATATATAGTTCATATATAGTTCATACATACCACTGGAGAAGAATGAGAATGCACTACATTACAACACTTGATAATTAAGGCAAGACAACCCCATGTACCCTTCTTCAACACAAAAGGTAGGATAAAAGGAGAACAAAACCTAACCTCCAGAAGTTTACGCCAACATTCTACAGATGATAATTTATTTTAGAAGAGAAGAAAACTATTGCTGTTAAAGTGCATTTGTGTTTAGCTTGGTGTCTCTTATATTCAGTAGTGTCATAGACAGAATTAATCCATAACGAGGGTAAATGCCAAATGTTCAGATTAAATCTGAAGCTTTAATGAAGGTTTATCAGTTTGAAATCTTGGTCTTGTAGTGGTAATTATGTTTCTCTTCCAATTTATACACTGGAAAAGAAAACAAAATATTTTGCAGGGGAAAAGACTAAAGATTCCCACAGAAAGCAATAATTACTTACATTAAAACTGTCTACACCATGAACAAAATACTGATGCTGCTAATCTGCCCTAGATTTTTGGCCTGAATTTGAGTTTTCCTCAGAGATCCAAGAAATACCTTAGTAGAACCAAATCCATGTTAGTTCTGAGAAAAAAAAATAATTAAAAAAAAAAAAAAAAAAAATAGGAGAAGCTATTTATCTCACCAGATTTATCACTTGAGAGTAAAAAACTGCATCCTGGCATTTAACCTTTCCTATATTTTTTTTTTTTTAAATGTGCTTGGATTAGTTCTGGCACACAGGAATATGTACTTTCCTGTCAGGACAAGGTGCAAGCACACATCATTTCCTGTGTTCCTTCTGTGCCCAAGTCCCACTAGAAGAAAACCAGTGCAAATTCAAGCAGATGAACACAGATACAGCCACACTTACTTCCAACAGAAACCTTACTTTGGACATACTTTTTCAGTTCCTGATGTTAGTGAAATACAGGTATCTAAAGCTATTGCCTGAAAGCCTGAAAAAGGAATCTGCCATTAAATATTAAACTATGCAAGAACATAAGACAACAGGTGAGAGAAAAGTTAGGGTGGGAGCCATTCTTCAAAATAACTAAATATTAGCAATGTAGCCTAAGAGAAGCAACACTGAGGGAGAAAGAAGATTAGTAAAGAAGCATTGATTAAAATATAAAATAAAGCAAGTAGTAGTGACAGCTTACAGTGTACTGCAAAATTTGTTCCCAGGTAAATCCATTAAACATTTGCAATCAGTCACGCAACAGCAGGAAAACCCCACAAGGATTATAATGGGCTCCATTTCCTTTAGTCTGTAAAGGAACACAATAATTATGATAAGCATCCTTGGTCTTAACTTTTCTCTCACCTTGTCCGTTTATCCAAATGCTTAGTGTATGAAAAAAAGCTAGGTGTCACAGAGACCCACCTGCTGCCTTAGTTCAATCCATTCCTGCCTGGAATTTTATCAAACTGGTAAGTTAATAAAGAAAATACATTTGCCTGCACCTCAGGGAGGGTAAAATTCTTCTGACACATAAATTTCTAATCTTAAAATACACAGTCTATTGTACACCATTTATTAAATTTTTTTAATGTTAAAAATTATTATTTAACTATGTAACACATTTGAAAATTCCTCTTATGGAGAAAATCTATTACAATAAATTGTTCTGCTATAATTCACTGTTTTTAGAAACTAATCAGTCCAAGAATGAAAAAATGAACAAGTTTATGAAAATAAAATTCTCTTCAGTTGAGGAAAAGAAAAAAAATATTGAAAGGTTCAGCATATAGATTGTTTGGAATGAACAGTTGAAGCCAGCTCTATTCACAGAAGGTGATAATCTGTACATTAAATCTTAATTAATTTTTTATTTTATCAAAATTCAAAATGTAATGCCAAAAAGGCAGTTCTGATACCTGAATAACAGTTTCATTACATTTTAACTAGTTGAAAGAATTGGAAAACAATATATTACAGAAATCACAAAAAGGAGAGAATTAGCAGAAAATGCAAATCACATTCCGAATTCTGTGAGTTTAGCTTATTGCTGTATTTCCAAGAAATGAGTTGAACAAGGTAAAATTATTTCTGTGGTTCATACATTTTCTTCCTAAACATTGATACGTTATTTTCAGATTCACATTCTTTCTCTTCTAAATTTTTGTTTTTCATATTTTAATTCTGACTGA
This sequence comes from Chaetura pelagica, assembly GCF_000747805.2. Lineage (NCBI taxonomy): Eukaryota > Metazoa > Chordata > Aves > Apodiformes > Apodidae > Chaetura > Chaetura pelagica. The sequence goes on along the minus strand of NW_009953722.1, from coordinate 100,063 downwards.
GTTTTAATTCTAAGAATACTTCTCTTTAAGCGTTAATATCCTTTGAAAGAAATCACTCAATGTGTTACATTCCAGAAAGACATATTATCTCTCCTGACAACTGACAGTTTTGTATTATACTGCATTAGTATGTTAATTACTCCCAACAACAGTATTAAAGAAACTCTATTATATGCTCTTAATTATAGTTTATTTTGTGAAATATGACAGCTGTGTAGATATCATATTTAGGACCATATTATTGACAGAGACCTTCCAGATCATCAGCTCTGCTCCCTTGATACTGCAGACCAGCACACCATGAGTGATTTACCTCTCCCATACAATGCTTAAGTCTTGTCCATTGCTCGCATTGGAAGGTGTCAAGATCGTATTCAGATACGTGGCAATTTTAATAAATTTTATTATTTTTTAATAAATAAAGGTGATCCCAAATGGTGAAATTAAGACACAAATGAGGTCAGATGTCATGCACACAACAAACTTTTATTGCAATAACACAACAAAAGTCCCTAGAGCAGATAGGATAGGCAGGAAAACAGAGACAGGAAAGAGAGGAGAAAGCAGAGAGATAGAGGACAGAAAGGGAGAGCAAAGTTACCACTCACAGTCCAGCGATGTCATCAATGTGGAGAAGTGCTTCTATGCACCCATAGAGTCCCACATTTTTATACAGTCCTTGCCCACTGCACCCCTACTTCTCTCTCTGCATAGGGAAAAACTCTTCTGATCTTCTCCATGATAGCAGGGGCAGATATGATGCCA
>NW_009953722.1:86795-97959 GCF_000747805.2 Chaetura pelagica | reverse complement strand
AAATTAAGACACAAATGAGGTCAGATGTCATGCACACAACAAACTTTTATTGCAATAACACAACAAAAGTCCCTAGAGCAGATAGGATAGGCAGGAAAACAGAGACAGGAAAGAGAGGAGAAAGCAGAGAGATAGAGGACAGAAAGGGAGAGCAAAGTTACCACTCACAGTCCAGCGATGTCGTCAATGTGGAGAAGTGCTTCTATGCACCCATAGAGTCCCACATTTTTATACAGTCCTTGCCCACTGCACCCCTACTTCTCTCTCTGCATAGGGAAAAACTCTTCGGATCTTCTCCATGATAGCAGGGGCAGATATGATGCCAGGGGCTGTGTAGTCTTTGTTTGGCTAATTGATGAGATCAGCCATTACAAAGGAGGAGGTTGAGTCAATTGCCACCACAGGATTAGTTCCTTGCAGTGGAGTTTCCGTCCTAGGAAGTAGCTTGAGACTGGCACTCCTTGTCTTGTCCTGCAGAGTTGATGGTTTCCATATAAGGCCTGGTTATCACTGGATAATCTGCTCCCAGGGCCAGCTGTAGAACTCCTTTGTCTCCGGTCTCAGCATGTCCCACACTAAACTCCCCAGTTCTCAGGTACTCCTTGCAGGAGGGGGTTGGGTGGGTTGCTGAGACATCTCTTTAATTCATGCCACAAAACAGACAACAGATATCCTGAGTGCCGAAGTTCAAGCTTATCTCTTGGATAAGCTAAGTGAGACAAGCACTGTACGTCCTGAATGCCACAGAAGGTCCAGATCTTATTTCTTTGATGGCAAAAAAAAGAGTCTGAGGAGCCATGAACTGTTGGTGTGCAGTTGTCTGAAGTTAAAAGACAGTTAGGCTGGTTGCCTGTGCTCTTACTTGGATTGGAGTTGAGACAAAGACACATCCTGGTGTGCAGGAGAGGTGGGTTGATCTGTTGATTTCAGTAGGAGACAAGAAGGATGACTGAAAGTCTTACTATCATGTAAATTAAGGCAGATAAATTACACTACCAAAGACTAGGTAATTGCCAGGTTGACTTCTCATCCACTTCTATGTGCTTTAAGATTTCTACAGGGATATATAAGAGCAAATGAAAAAAACTCTGGATATTTGAGAGAAAGAAGGTCACTGTGAATTTTGTTCTACACAAACCTGTGGATCCAAGTTTGAGGAATCTGAACAATCCTATGTGCCTTGTTTGGACTAACAGGACATTTAATGTTTCACACCTTCCATATATTTGAGATTTCAAATGTCATTTTTCTTAATGTTGCACCATGTAAGTGCAGAAATATCATGGTTAAACAACTCTTAATAGTTTTGTGAGAGTTTTTATTTTAAGTTGATTATGGAAAGATAACTTTAAATCAGAGTGTATTTAACATATTTTAAAAGTTCATTAACTAAATAAATGTGTGTTCTGTCATAAATTCTCTTAATTTTATATTTTTATTTTTATCCCAGCCATGATATTTCCAAAAAGCCCAGCCAAAAGGCAACTTAAGTGACAGATTTTTAAAAAGCTAGAGCTCTGAGTCCTCTCGTGGTTAAAGACTATTTAAAAATAAGTAATATAGATCAATCTGCAGTGATAGGTCAATTTTTTATCTTTTGGGAATGTTACCAAGGTATATCTGGCATATAGTTCCTAGAGTCTTCATCAGATTGTCTTACAAGCCTTGCTGGTAAATACACAAAACTTTATATAACCATTTAACTTTTTAGATTTTTATTTTTTTAATTGTGTCATTATTTGGAGATACAGTGTATAGTAATCAAAGTTAGAAAGCAAAAGGTTGATGTAGTTTGGAAAATATAGATAACTGCATTGGACAAGAAATCTAGTCACACATTCATCTGGTTCTTTTAATGCAGACTTTTGTTATTGCTTGTTGCCCAGTACTTGTGCATATTTTGATCTCATGGTGACTGTATTTATTCACTCAGCAAGACTACCTTTCCAGAAAATAATTTTACATACCTTTGAGGAAAATAATGCTTTCTGAGATAGAATTAGGAACCAAACTTGGGCTAAAGAGAAAAAAATACATATGCAATGCAAAATGAGGGCTGCATGAAATCTGCTATGCTCAAAATGACAAACTGTGAAAAACTGAATGCTGAACAAGTACTACCAGTAGCAGCTTTCAGGCAACACCTGGTTTACACTTCAGTTATTCTGCAGATAGGGACTGTTTATCCAAGACTAACTGAAGTTAAAAAGCAAAGATAATAAAATCCATATGCAGACTAATTTTAGTTTAGCATTTCCATGAAGAAAATCAGCATTCAACAGAAGGAAGATAAAGAAAGTTATGAAGTGGGCAGTGTAATGTTCCTCAGCCTGAAGTTAAAGAGCTTTATGTCTTCATCTCCTACTTTTCAGAAGTTTTTACACAGCTAAGCTTTTTTTGTCAGTCACAAAGCTGAGATGCCATTGATACACAAGAGAGCAGCTTTTCAGATTGAAATGGCAGGTGATCTGTGGATATGCACAGTAGAAATAAAAAGAGTAAATACTACCAAGTGGAAAATCATGCCCTGAAAGAGGTATTGCAGTAACCTGAGCTGCCTAAAGGTGAGAAGACTGATCAAATCAGCCATCCAGCCTTTCCTCTCTTTTACACTAAATGAAAAGAAAAATGCAATTCATCCTTCCTATTTGGGACAGTTAATTTTTCACAGGCTGTATTAATTTTCCCATAAAAGACAGAGGGACTACAAGCTGATCAACTTAGACTCAATACCACGATTTTCATGTACATACATGAAATTAATGCCTTCACAACAGCAAATGTCTCATTCCACTTATGCAGTAAAACAAATCAGCTGAATGAAATCTTTTGTTTCAAGAGTTCAGAGGGAATATGGTAAATAAAATATGCACTCAGTAGAAAATAAAATCAAACATACTTAATTAGTTACCTGCAAATAAATCGGGGTGTCCTCCTAACAAATTTATTAACGTGCTGGAAATTTGTGTCAGATTTGTTTGAATAGCTGAGTCAGACATTGAGATAAACTTAAACTGAGCTTTATGTTCCTTAGATAATACCTTAGTAAAAATGTAAATAATTTCTAGTGTACAGTAATAATAATATCTAAAACAATAAATTATATTTTTTCTCTTTTTTTTTTTATTTTTATTTTTTATTGTGGCACTTGAAACAATTGACTAACAAATACTTCAAACTACCAAATCCATGACTAAGTTTAAATTCAGAAAGAAAACTTTCTTCAAGAACTGACATTACTTATCAAATCATTTAAGCAGTGAACAGTGATACCAGTTACGCTACATATCTGTGCTACAAAATTGTTTTGGAGGTGTATCTAAAAAGAATAAAAGTTAATATATTCTTCATAAAAGTTTGATAATGCTCAGGGCTCATTAATCTCTACTGTATAAAATGTTGAGTAAATTCTGATAAAATCAAATGCCTGGATGTTCATTACTTAGAGTCTGATAACTCAGGAAGTTCCCTAAGGGACTTCGTATAATTTTAATTTTTGTGTGCATGTGTGTTGTTCTCAGCAGTAACTAGTGTAAATACACTTCATCAAGTAGTTTATTCACATCCTTTTCATGAAATTTCAGGGGCCAAAGAGAGAGCAAAGCCTCAAAATGTCTTGTAGGAAATTCTTCATGGAGAGAATTGATGGAGAGAAGAGTATAATGGGTTTGCTGAGGTGCTTACATGATCCACATCAGGACTGTGAGTGAGTGCAGGGCACCTGTGCTTTTTGGGTACAGGACTTCCAGGAACAGAAGCACAGAGAGCTCCGTCCTGAAAAAAAGCATGAAGGCAGGGGGAAGAGTTCTGTGATGGAGAGATCCTGGAGGGTGCCCAGCAGCCCTGCCATCTGCCTGGTCCTTGCTACCAACATCCCCAAGGCTGCAGCCCTCCCCCAAATCTGCGCAGCTCCAGGACCATGGGCAGCAGCCCCTGCCCCGGCAGGGAGCTGGTGGGTCCAGGGACATGCATTGGCCCAAGGCCAGAGAAGGAAGAGGAGAAGATACTTGTGACCCATGGGCTGGGGGCAGAGGGGGTCACTTGGGAGCTGGGGATTGTCAGGGGGTAGGGTGTGCTCCTGGGGATTAGCTGTCTGGCCTGGGAACTGTGTAGCTGTTTAACACAGTTACACACAGGTACAGTATTGTGATTTACCACTTGTGTTGATACAGATCTTTGGTAACATGTTGTTAGTAAAGCAATGGGCTGCTTTGATCCTGATGTGATTTGAACTGTGTGAATTGACTGGCTTTCAGGATGTAGTCCAACCCAGTTTTCTTTGCCCAAGGTCAGAAACATGCAGTTATTTTTCTCCTAGGATCTAGATCTCAGAATTTTCCTTTCTTTCAGCATCATGTCTTTGAGGAAAGAGACTGCAGGCAGAGCACACAGTTCAGAACTGATTGTTCAAGAACATACCAAGCACCATAACAGAAGCATCAAACCTCATATGTCTTTCTGAATATCCTATTCCCAACTAGCTAACTTACCTGCTATTCTTTTCTTCAGTCTTCAGTTTCTCCTTTATTTTTTCCCTTGTTTATCCATTTACCAACTATCTTTTAAATGTAATCTTCTTAAAAAAAAACAAACCAACCAAGCAAAAGAAATAAAGAAGTATCTGAAAATATCACTCATTCTTACGTTCTGTCCTTTGTCTTCTTTATTGTACTGACATTGTCTGTACAGACAACAGCCTATTTTAAACTGGACAAATATTCTAATTGTACTTTTTATTTATTTAATTATTTTTTTAAAAAAATAGTAGAAACACTGTTATTAAACTGCATAATCAATATTATCATAGCAACAGGTGTGAGAATGTTATCATCACAGTAATTAACATGGTAACTTCTGGTAGAGTTTTTCCTGAGACATCAAGGTTCTGGATATGAGAACATTTATTTTGAGAGAGAATTAAACTATATTTCTCACTTCAAAAGTGAATTAGGCTGTTACAAGATTAATACATAAAATATTATACCTTCCTCTTTCATGTTTTAAAAGAAAGAAAATTTAAATTTGTACCAATAAATCCCATTAGCTTGAAATTTCACAGCTGTTCATATCTTTATTTATCTCTCTGAGCTGAATACAAACTGTTTAGATAAAGTGCTTGATTGCTGAAAATTCAATTTGAACATGATAAAAAAAAATATTTTTTTATTTTTCCTCTCTTTCCCAACTAAATAGATCATCAGGGAGAAGAACAGAAGTACCAAGATGACAAACTCTCATAAAGCACACCCTCAAGCTGAAATCAAGCAGATACTGAACTACTTTTCTTAATCCAAATGTCTCAGAAGGAGGTAACTACATGTAGCAGGTAAGAGACTAGATTAGGATGATAGACAAGTAAGATTGTTAATTTATTCTTTCGTAGGCCACCCAGAGTTTGCTTCAGGCTCTTTTCTTTGAAAAATTATTCATCTGGAAGATTTATTAGGTATTTGCTGAGTTTAAATTTTAAAGTTCTCCTGTCACTTTCCTGGAAAGCAATTGCATATGCAGTAATTGTTATGAGCTGAATGGCTCTTTCAGTGTCTCCATACTAAAATTTTGCTACACAATTGAGCCTTATGCTTTGTTCATGCCCTGTGGCATATAAAATCTCCATGAGAAATTAGTTTGGATGCTCAAAATTTGCATTTGTACAAGTCAAGGTAGCCTCCAATTTTCACCGAGGCTGAAACTTTAAGGATCACAAGCCCTGGCAAAATAATAAAATCATATAAAAGGCTAATATGTTCTATGTGTGTGAAAAAATATTTATCTAGATATAACTATAGCCCCTTTGATTATTTAAGTGTTTGCTTTCTTTTTTTTTTTTTTTTTTTTCCTTAGCAAACAGGCATTGATCTGGTTTTGTAGAACTATTAACAGGTGTCTGCTCAACAGTTGGCTAGTCAAGGCAGTGACTATGGATCCAGGTTATTACTAGAAAATTTCAGGAATCCCTTAGTGTAATCAAAAAATTATACGTAATATTAATGGGTTACAAAAATCAGAGTAACTTTTGTTTGAAATTATGATATGGGCAAAGTATTCTTGGTTCAAAAATATGTGCATGAATGTTCATGAAGAATAAAACAAAATCTGAGGTTTCTATATTGTCTTGTCCCTTCAGATGTGGAACCATTTGACACTACTCTTTACAGGTCATCAAATCATAGACTCATAAAATGAAAGTAGTAAGGAACTGTCCTGGGAGCTGCTGCTATGTCTGGAAACAAGTTTGATTCACTTAGGTTATGATCAACTTTACAAAAATTGTTACAGGAGTTTAATTATTTTCCATTTCATCATTTGTCTTTTCTTGTATGCTAAGCCTTTTATCTAGCACTGGGTCTGTATTTTGCTTGCTAGAGGATGTTCTTCAACAAATACGGAAAGACTGGTCAAGAACAGGAAGGTGCTACAGCATTAGAGATGTTAGAGATTAGGCCTTTGAGATGCCTATTGACATCTTTGAAGACACAGTTGCTCGGATCCTTGTAGAAGCTTGCCGAGTATACAAATAACACAATACAGGAAAAAAAAAACACCAAAACAAGCAGAATCTTTTCCTGGCAAGGATTCTAACATTTTCACTTGCAGAGTCAGCCCTGAAGAATCAATTTCTCTTGGAAAACTAGGTGCAAATATTGGCTTTTGTGTGATGAGGGCTTACGTACTTCGTTAAGATGCTGAGCACTGTCCCTGAGTGTCAAACGCCTCCTGTGAGCGATTCTGTGGCCACAGTCTCACAGGATTAAGCACTACAGGGTTTACATTAACATTTGTCTCAATCCTATGGGTCTTAATCTGCTGAAATTCCTTAAAAAGACTCCTATTAACTTGACAGAGACAATGTCGGGGTCTGAATATAAAGAAACAAAAGACTAGAGGGGCATAGCTGGTTAATTGAACAGAGTCATCTGAAGTTGCAAGATAGAGATGATTAAGTGGAACAGTGTCTGTTCCAAATGTCCTGTACATCATATGTGACAGAGCAGTCTTACAGACAGCAGTCTGTAAGAACCTTGAGATCTACATTAAAAGACCAAAAGCCAAAAATTATATTTTGCAACATCGAAAGAACTCTAGAGATTAAGGGGTTTATTTTATGTTTTTTGAAGTAACACAAACTTACAAACTTACCCAGACAACAATGGAATGTAGACTGTGTCCTGCTTTGATTTCGAAAATTGCAGGGGAGGAGAAGGGAATTATAAATAAAAAACATATATTCCCCCGCCCCGTATTAAAGCTAAGCAACAGAGGTCTGAAGTTCTGGGCAAAAAAAACCCCATACAGCCACCTGAATGATTTTTAATATCCTAAGAAAATATGTCAAGATAAGGGCTGTGCCCAGTTTAGTAGCTGATCTTAAGGGGTTGGTTTGTGATCAGAACTGCTGTAGAGAAAGAGAAATGGGGTTAAGCTATGTCACAGAGGGAAAAAAATAAATAAATCTGTCAGCTGGATGGCACATTGGATATTCTTAGAATATTTAGTATTATAAAAAAGAGTGTAATATGATCAACAAGGAAAGATTGACTTCCCTTATGCTCCTCTACAGACTTTGAAAGGATATCTAAAAAAAATCTGTATGTAAGTATGTATAAGCTCCATCCTGAGCTGTATCAAAAGAAGTGTGGGCAGCAGATCAATTAGGTGGTCCTGCCCCAGGAGGGTTGGAACTTGATGATTTTTAAGGTCCCTTCCAACCCCAAATATTCTGTGATTTTGTGATCAGCTTTAGGTCCTGCCTTCAAAATAATACTTTTAATGTGCAAGTATTTCTACTAACCCTTATCATGCTGTCATGGAATTGTCAGATTTGCAAGGGACCTCTAGAGATCATCTTGTCCAACTCTCTTGCTAAAGCAGGATTGTCTGGAGCACATTACTCAGGACTGCACACAGGAGGGTCTTGAATATCTCCAGAGAAGGCGACTCCACAGCCTCTCAGCCTGGCAGCCTGTTCCAGTGCTCTGTCACCCTCACAGTAAATAAGTTTTTCCTCATATATATATATGGAACTTCCTATGTTCCAGTATGTGTTCCTTACTCCTCATTCTGTCACTGGTAACTACTGAAAAGTCTGGCTCCGTCCTCCTTGCACCCACCCTTTAGATACTTACAGGCATTAATAAGGTCTCCCCTCAGCCTTCTCTTCTCCAGTCTAAAGCGTCCCAGCCCTCTCAGCCTTTCCTCATAAGGGAGATGCTCCAAACCCCCAGTCATCTTTGTTGCCCTTGGCTGGACTCTCCCTAGTGGTTCTGTGTCTCTCTTGACCTGGGGAGCCCAGAAACAGATGTAGTATTCCAAGTGTGGCTTCACCAGGGAAGAGAAGAGGGGGAGAATGACCTCAACCTACTGGTCACACATTTCTTTATGCATCCCAGGATTCCATTGGCCTTCTTGGCAGCAAGGGCACATTCCTGGCTGAGGGATAATTTACTACCTAATAGGACTCCCAGATCCTTTTCATAACTGCTTTCCAGCAGGCCCACCCCTAACCTATATTGGTACTTGCAGTTCCTCCTCCCCAGGTGAAGGACCCTACACTTGCCCTTGCTGAACCCCATTAGGTTTCTCTCTGCCCAGCTCTCCAGCCTGTCCAAGGCACTACAAGTCACTCCATAACCTTCCCAGGGACAGAGGTGAAACTAACTGGCTTTTAGTTTCTTGGGTCCTCCTTTAGAAGTGTTCCCTGGAAGAAACCAAATCTTAGAAATTCTCCATAAATGAATTTATGGAGGAATGAAATGATAATTTTGGAGTAGATCTCATGAAAACAACTATCAGGAACAAAAACAATAAAAAAAAAATTGAAGATCTGTATATCTTGTAAACATTTAAGAAAAAATGTATGTTCTAATCACAGGGGAGTACCACTGTGTCTGCATTTGTTAATAACCTACAGAAAACACAGAGATAGCATCTTAGCATGAAGTGAATGGCTTAAAAAAAATACTGATTCATATTATGAACTGCATAGATAGATCAGCCAATATGCTGGATTTAGAGCTTTCAGTTTTACATGCATGAAATTGGTGTGTGTCTTGTACAAAATGGAAAATCTGGAGATGAGCCATGAAGGTGTCCAGCAAGCATCATGGTAGACCTAGCATTTGATGGGAAATTACAAAGCCTAACATTATTTAATGCTGAATTGAACCGTGATAGAAGGGACTTAGCCAAGGCACTAAAAATTCAGAACTAAAAAGTCCCTCCTCATTATCCTGTGGCAGAGTAGCAGTGGCATAATGCATAATGATCCCATAATACAGGGAGTCTTTTAATGTAATTAAACTCAGTAGAATGGAACTCAATTATAAGAATTTAATAATTATGTTTTTTTTAAAGTCAATGTGTGGTCAGCCAGGGAAATTCACTGTCACAGCAAATTATTGAGACATCATCTATGCCAAAAACTGGAAAAGATTCTGATAATTTTTTTAATCAGCTATAGCAACTGTGGATATCCACTGCTGAGAGAAAAGCAGCTGCACTGGACACTGTAACACTACGTGTACATTTCTCTAACATGTAGAGGATCATTGTCTAGACCTGGAATAAACATAAACGGTAGGCACTGTCCCACAAGCCACTTACCCAAAGGCATAAGAGGTGTCAAGTAAGGGATTCACATACCAGGGTACTCGTTTCACATGTGATTAAACAGCTATAAGTTGTTTATATAAGCTTGTCTTTCCTTACACAAAGCAGGGAAAATGGCATTTTCAGAATTAATTTCACTTCAGACACAGTGTCTTAGGCTGATACACTTGTTGGATTTTTTTTATTTCTTTATACAGAGTGTCTGGAGTAATTATCTTGAATCTAATAAAATACTTCTTAGTGACTAATAAATGTTAGGTTAATCCCATCCTCAGCATCTATGTTCTGTCAACAGAGAAAGAGACATTTCCAAAAGCAATTTATCCCACTTTAAACTAGGCATCTAAAGCAGATGACAGGATTTACCCTCTCAGAATTCTTAGTTCTCTCCATTAGGCATAGGAGTAGCCTAAATGACCACCTGTCATTTTGATAAAACTTTTAGAATACAAAACTTGGTAGAGAGAAGCCTCACTCATAGATGTGTTCTTGAAATAAGGCCCATTTGCTGACTTAGAATACAAATTAACTGTGTGGGGGAAATAATTTGGTGTTTTTTTGACAATGCAACATGAGGCCTGATCATAGGCTGGAATATGCAATTTGATAGCTGTTGGGCTCATAAATAAAATCCCTGAATATTAGCATGCTGCATATTTTCCCTCAGCCAGCTATGCTGTAAGGTGAAGTCTCTCTGGAAGTACTCTCAGATATCATCAGAGCAAAAAGGGGAATAGGACAATGACAAAATCAATCCACTTGGCATTAAAAAGGAGTACAATCATATATCTAGAGGACAGGCTCCAGTTTCTATGAGAATAATATTAATTTTTTATTTATTGAATGAGGAAATGTGGGGAAGGCTGATGACCTCCATGGTGCACAGAACTGTGTATCCAATAGCTCATTATTATAAGAGTGTTCTAGTTTTTCACGTATCTAACAAGACCATGTTAAACATACCTTAAAATACTGATAAAATGCCAATCAACAAAAACTGAAAATAGAAGCATAAGTCAATCCTTAAGAAACAGACTTTGAAGATTGCAAAATGCAAATCTGAAACTATGAAACACTGAGAAAATCTAAAACGATAATGACATTGCTTCAGAAATTTGGAAGCTGGTATAAAACATACAGGTAACATTACAAGGATTTTACACTATCCAAGATCAAATTGGCTTAAACTGACAAGGATCAGTACACTAGTAAATTGTATCATGGTCTTAGGAGAAGACAACTTTTACTTAGATATATTAATTTTTATTGTAAAAAATAGGAAGTTCTTTCAAATTAAATCAATAAAAACACAGGATGCAACTGGCATAATTTCTAATGCACATACAAGTACGACACTGCAGTGTTGCACAACTAAAGGCTCAATCACTATTTCTATTATTTCTCTTCCTATATTTCTGTTTTACCATACTCTAGAGCATAGTATTTGTTGATGAGGACATGACTTCTTAAGTATACGAGTTTTGGAGGATGGGGTGTTTCAAACATATTCCAGCCTAATTGAGAGGACTGAATGCCTGCTAGCCCTAGAAGCAGC
>NW_009953722.1:32138-86753 GCF_000747805.2 Chaetura pelagica | reverse complement strand
TAATCCAGCAGCAGGAGAGGGGACAATTGGTGATAGATTACCTTCAAAAGCTCACTTTCAGGGCAAAATAAAGTGCTAATGTGGGAGGATCCACAGATTCTAACAGAAGAGTCAGTTACAGCAAAGCACTAGCTGTACTAGTTCACCCTTTTCAGAGTCCTGCATTAATTCAAATATAGGAGTGATAGGTCACTGCCTGAGGGGACATGTTGCATAAACCAATATTCCCCCAAACTCCACAAAACAATGACATTAACCTGCCTCTTAACAGTAGCTAACTGATAACTGAAAGAAATTAGACTGACCCTAATCTCTTCACTCCAAAATGCTGCTTTAGACTATGTTACATAAAAGCCATCCAACCGAACGAGAGCACAGGTAGTAGGTGTGCTCATGAGGTCTCTTTTGTGAAAAATAACAGTTGCTATATACAGTCCTCTCTGGACACTACTCCCTTTGATTCTTCCTTTTGTGATCAGTCTTGTCTTTTTAGATTTCGTTGCCCTAACTTCAGTCCTGCAGCATCCAAACACAGTTTTATGGATTCTGCACATATGTCTTGGAACAGTGTGGGTTTTAAAAATCTGTCCCAGCTTTGAAAATCAAGTATTATCTTAAATCATCAAGGCATCTTACCATTCACATATTTAAAAAAGCTTTTTTACTGCAAGCATAATTACCCCCTTTCTACTGATGCACAAAGTGAAGTGAAGAAAAGGGATGTTTGTTAGGGAGTCAATCATGGAGTAGTGACTAGCAGCATAGGGTTAAGTCTTGTTTTTTTTTTCCTAAAAACAGTGTTGATGATACAGGGATATTTTAATTACTGCTGTGCAGTGCTTGCACAAAGTCAAGGCCTTCTCTGCTTCTCACACCATCCCACAAGCAAGTAGGGTGGGGGTACAAAAAATGCTTCTGTGACAGCTGACCCCAACTGATCAAAGGGACATTCCAGACCATTTGACATAATGCTCAGCATATAAAGCTGAGGGAAGAATAAGGAAGTGGGGGTAAACTGAGAGTCTTAACATTCCCAAGTAACTGCTATGTTTGATATAGCCCTGCTTTCCTGGAGATGCCTGAACGCCTCTGCCTGCTGATAGGAAATGGTGAATGAATTCCTAGATTTTCTTTACTTGTATCTGCAGTTTTTACTTTATTTAATAAATTGTCTTATCTCAATCCATGAGTTTTCTCACTTTTACTCTTCTGAGTCTCTCCACTATCCCATCGGGTGGGAGAGTGAGCAAGCTGCTGCTTGGGGCTTAGTTGCAGGCTGAGGTTAAACCACAACACACTGCTAAGAAGAGAATATGGATAAAGAAACCTTAAGACGGGTTGATTTGTTTCACAGAGGTAAATACTCAGTGCTGCTTAACTGTCTCCTTTTAATTAGCTTGTCAAAAGATTTTGACAAAGACCTCCAGTGGATTACTGAGTAAACCTGAACTGCAGATTATGTCTACTGAATCATTTATTATCTTCCAGAGTTTTTAATAGAATTGATCTAATCAAGCAAGTTCTATTTTCTTACCAATTTTCTACTTCCTTTTTGTTTGTATTAGTTACTACAAGGTTTCCGGCAACAATTTTTTTTTTACTTTCCTTTTGATACAATAACATTATGTTTGAACACACACTTTAGATATTTCTCAGTATCTTTATTTGGACTTCTGTAGCTATTAGTTTATCAGAGAACATAATGTTCCCAGGTGCTGCTTTTTCTTTTTTTTTCCCCCACTGGTTGTAAATATATCTTTACATGAATGGATGACATCTTGAGTTTAATACTACTACACTAACACAAGTTGCTCTTGGAAGTAGACAGGCATTTACAAAGGGAGATAAATAGGACTAATTGCCTTCCTTAGTGCCCTGTTGACTCTGTTTTACATTCTATTAGCACTCCTCTAAGCACAAATTGATGCCACCAAAGTGCATTGCTAGAATGTAACAATGAGATGCAAATATATTTTTTGGTTAGTTAGAATTTGACAGACTTGGGAATATGAATCAGAAAATTCATTTCTGACTTAGAATTCAATGGGCCGGGAGTAAAGGAGAAAAAAAAAAAGTGATTTTGTTTTTCCATTAAGCATGTCTAACCACAGCTACTGCCTATTCTTTTAAAATTGTTTAGTGAAAGTAGATAGGGTTATCTTACCAACTTCAGTGGTGTGTGAAATGATAAACTTGACAATCAGGTATTGGATAGGCATCCCAATGAGCTGTCAGAAAGTGGGTACAGCCATTTCTTAGTGAAGTACTTTGCTCATCCTGAATAGTCTTGTTGAAAGACTGACGTGTCTATTTGCTGGTTTTGTAAGAATCTGAAGTTTAGCATTTGAAAAATGATGGATGTTATAATAAGGAATGATAAAGTGTGTCAGTTACTACATGAAATCATTGTCAATTTTAATGTCTTTTGGTATCAGAGCACCTATAATGTACTTCTATTTAGATCATCCAAAGTAGCCTTTGAACTTCACAATTTAGAAATTTTAAATAATCTAAATCCACCTCACCCCTAATATAGTATTAGTAATGCTTTGACATGTCAGGCATAAGGAAAAGAGTGTGTGCTGTTGAAGCCAGTTGTCTTCAGCCTTAAATGAAATTAAGTTTTCTTTTTTTGTAAATAATTTATTCATTAAATATTAAGTATTAATTATTTGTGTTAGATTCACCAAATCACCAAACATTAAGTCTGTGGGGAGACTGGAGATTCCCAAATTAGGTATTTTGTTTTATCAGCCTTCAGCTCATTACAATATTCATGTAAAAAAACAGTGCAACTCCCTCCTGTGCCCAGAGGATTTGGATTCATACTCACGTTATGGGTGCCCAGGGGAGTGGACATTATTCTCAATGTAGGGATTATTGAAGGCTATAGACAAATGTCCCAAGACACCAAATGATGGGTGTTCAGTACATGGACTTTCACATACTGGAAGTGTGAAGAGTATAGAGAGGGTACAAGAGTATGAAGAGAGAGGAGACTGAACGAATCTGTTTCTCTTTCCTTATTTGTACTTTTTTTTTTTTTTTTTTTTTTCCTCAGGACACTCAGAATAGTTTTTCAAACTGGGCAAACTGGATTCAAATTTCATTGAAAAGAATGAAGGAATTGAATTGTTTCCTGCACTCTGGTTAGGGGCTGTGAGTACTAGTTTATTCAATAAAAGAAGGGTATTGTTCTCACTGCATTTACAGTACCCAAGTTTAGCCCTTCATTTCCTTTACTTCTTTCAGTAGAGATACCTTTTAGCAGCATATGTGCAAGATGTTTTTCTTGGAAGCATTTTCACTTTGAATAGAAAGCATGCAGACAAATATGCTTGAGTGTGTATATATATATATGAATATAAAGTATTTGTAATTATTTGTGTGTGTACATAGTTTTATTGGTCCAGTGATAACAAACCATTTTTTCTTCGTTTTACTTTTTAATTTAGTAAGGAAAATGAAACATCACTTACACAACACCACTCCCTTATATCCATAACAAACACCATTTTAAAGTTTCCAGTTGCCTAAAATGTTTGCATGTTTAATAAAACTGTATGGTATATAGTGAAATTCCATACAATTATTGCAGTGTCCAAAGACCCTACAGTATTGAATAATGAATTGTTAATTTAAAATAGTTATAAAAAACAGTTGAAAGAAAAACCTTCCTGCACAGTCGAAGGTAGATAAGAAAACCTCTTAGAAGAAAAAAAAAAAATAATCTGATAAAGTGAGTGTATTTGGGAAAATATGTTTAGTGCAGCACTACAGTCCAAAATAGATGCTGTATGCAGCACATAAACATATTAATTTGTCAGCAGTTTCTCAGTGCCAAAATACTTGACAAAGTTTTAAAAGAGCTATACTGCAGTCTGAGTGGTATGCTGGCAAGCTGCCTGCACTTGTTCTACCATTTCAATATAGTTTTACTTACCTCAAAAGGATATAAACATGATTACTCTTTCAGTTCTTGTAATGTCCATTTTGTCCTTCTCAAAACGGTCTATAGTTTGTCTTCCAAACATCTTGCTCTCTTATCAGCAGTTTAGATGAAAAAAAAAGAAAAAGAAAAAAAAGAAGAAAAAAAAAAAAAGGAAAAAAAAGAAAAATATGTCATCACCCAATCCACGTTCAGAACAAAGCAATTAATTTGATGAGTTGACAGTTAAAAAAGGTGTCTTCTGACAGACATCCAGTGTGATGCCAACCAGAATGATGTACCGTTTAACACTTACCTTAAAAGGGAATATAAATCAGGCATCCCAAAGGCAAGTCCTTTGTATTCCATTGAAGCTTTTAGGTATTAGTGCACCTTTGTTGTGTATTCCTGACAAGTTGTAAAGAATTCTACCGTACTTTAAAAATGTTGGAGAAGAATTCACAAAGGAGAGCTGAAGAGCCAGGCAGAGGACAAAGGAAGCAGCAATGCATTGCTCAGTAACAGTACAGCTGCTGTGTGGACCTCTGCAGCTGTCAAGGGCAGGGGGGACAAGGAGCAGGTTAGCAGAACAGGATTCAGCCCATTATACTCCCTTCAAAGTCCATTAGCTATTATAGTGGTTAAAGCACCATAAGTTGCTACTGCTTTTCTACTTTGTTCAAAGGCTCATGCATGAAAGGAAAATGAATGCAGAGAGAGTAACCTTTTGTGATTTTTGGTACAAGTAAGGCTATGAAATGACA
Organism: Chaetura pelagica; assembly: GCF_000747805.2. Classification (NCBI taxonomy): domain Eukaryota; kingdom Metazoa; phylum Chordata; class Aves; order Apodiformes; family Apodidae; genus Chaetura; species Chaetura pelagica. The sequence goes on along the minus strand of NW_009953722.1, from coordinate 82,061 downwards.
GAGATTAGAAAAAAACCAACAACTCATGACATCCTTAGTAATTACATCTTGGAAACAACCCATATCCAGTTCATTGGGTCCAGCTCTCAGGAAGGAGGACAGAGCAGTATGAACAGCCAAGTCAAACCCCTATTTTCTGTGAAGGACACCTGTTTTTAAGGAATGGAAGGGAAAATGTGTATTTTTATAAATTAAGTAAGAAGCATTAGCCAATACCAAGTGTAAATTCTTCATATAGACATTACCTCAGATGAAAAAAAATAAATAAAATCAATCAAGTTGTATTACCAAGGGAACACTAGATTGGGAGACAGTTGTGTTGCTTAACAAGGAAGAAAATAACCTAGTTATCACATAATGGATAATCTACATACTCATAAGTGTGATTTTCAGTCTGTTGAAGACCACGTTCTACCTTTTCTTGGAGTAACTGCAAACCAGTATGGGTTTCCCTTACAGAATCACCCCAAATACACTATGTTTCCCTTTTATGACATAGGTAAAAGACTATGTAGTAAATGGAATTTTAATTATAAAATCAATGTCAAGCTGCATTTGAGACCTATAGCCAGGAACAAATCTATAACCTAAGCTCTTTAGATGTTGTGTCAAGATGATAAACAACTGCACTAAAATACTAATTAAGATTTGCGTCTTATTGCAACTATGTTTCAGTTTACAGTATTCATTAAGAAGATTTAGCAAGATAGAGCATTTAAATTGATTTTTACTAGCTTAGTCTTTCCTCATCACCAAAAAACTCAGGTTCATTAGAGAAATAGTGGATGTACATGTAAATTGTGGTGTAAACAGAGGAAGCTACAGCTACAGCCCCATCTTTACAAATAGCATGGCTTTCACCCATATTTCAATTAATGCTCTTATAAATATAAACCTTGTGATATTGAAAGTTTTTGCCTTGAGATTTTCCAAAATTTGCCATACTTTGTCTTCCTAAAGTCTGGGCCAAACCTTAACCTCAGAATTAGCTAAAAAAAATAATAAATAAAAATAATATTAATTTTTTAAAAGTACAACAGCATCATACAAACATTAGTGAAATATAGTTCTGTAGGGATTTTTATTAGAGATTGTATATGCTGATGGTCCTCATTTAACAAACCCGTTGTACCCATGATTAACCTTGGGAACATAAAAGCTAGAGAATATTGTAAAATAATGTGTATATGTGTATCTGTACACACACACACACACAGAGACACATATACACACATATAATTTAAGGTCTTTGTTGTGTAGGTCTCCATAATTCCCTCTACAAATCTCAACACTGGAAAAGGTTTAGAAAAAGCTTTACCAGGCAGTGAATTGCTGAAGTCTGCATAAGTTACCTAATCAACCATTTTGAAAATAAGAACATGAACATTAAAGACATTGTACATCTCACACAACCCATATAATTAAGAACCACGCTACTCTTATCCAGGAAAAATAAATAGTTACTTAACAAACATCAACCTATCTTCTTTGCAAGAAAGTATTCTTCTTTGCAACAAAGTGCAGTCTTGACTTTGCAACAAAGTATTCCTCTAAAAAAAAATTAATACTATTACTGTGGCTAATATAATCACAATTAAGTGAATCAACTGATACATTCCTCCTAAACTGTGACAAATCATCAGTTATGGACTTCCTGAGCTGGATGCTTTATCTTCAATATTCTGCTTAGTAGACTTTAATTAACTTCTCTTCTATGAATTTTTCTACTCAATTTTCAAACACATTTGGTTTAGTTTCCAAACATCCTTTGGCAATGTGCATCACATTTTAATTATGTGCTGTATGAAACAAGCCTCTTTTTGTTTGTTTTAAAGCTTCCACGTGATAATTTCCTTTTTGTGCCCCTGGGGTTTTCTGTTATTAAATATTGTAGATAGTAGTTGTAATTAACCAGCACTATCCATTACTTTCTCTGTGTGTTTCTCCTTTCCTACTTGTCTTCCCTTCAAGCTTGGGATTATTACATTAATGCATTTCCCCTTATGCTGAAGCGGTTCTTTAACTCTAGTAACCTTTGGTATCTTTCTCAAGTTCTTCTCTAAAATTTTTGTAATGCTGTGTCCAGAGTTCATGTGTTTTTCAAACTATGAATTTTAATAAATTAAAAAAAAAAAAACACCACTTTTTTTTTTTTTTTTTTCCCCCATAACTTCTCAGTTGTTTTCAGTTCCTTCCTAGTACTCCCTAACATTTCATTTGTCCCTAAGTATTGAGGTAATGGTCCTAAAAATGGATATAGCCACAATGAGGCCACAGCCTTCATGATAGCTGATGTTGGGGTCTTTTTGGTGTAGATGTGACTCCTGTGGGTTTTCTTTAAATTTATAATTTTGCATTTGCCTACATTGTTTGGTTGTAAATTTTGTGGGTTTTTTGTTTGTTTGTTGCTTTGGTTTGTTGAGCTTTTAAAAATTATTTTGATTCTTCCTCCTTTGATACAACTTTGAGGTAGATTTACTTCCTCCAGAGAAAATCCGTAGAGACATTTTGGCTCAGACCATGACTACATTAGATCTTGTTCATCTCCACCCACGAACTGAGCTGGTTTGATACTTGAATTGGATTAACACTGGCTACCTCTCAGAAAGCTCATTAGATTGTGCCAAGTATATGATTTTTCAGATACACTTCTATTCTGCAAATACCTTGCTTATCACAACTTCAGAGGGTAAATAAAGGGAAGTCATACTCATTGACAAAATACAACCTGGCTGACATACTCAAATAACAAACTTTCTGGCTTTTTTTGGTTTATAGTAGCATAAGTACTATTTCAGCTGTGTTGCCATGGCAAGCAACTGTAAATGAGCTTTTTTCAATTCACTCTTTTCTTATCTGTCCTCTCTCTCCAACCATTAACTCTGGAGAGTAATTTAACAGGGATATAGCCTTGCTTGTGCTTGTATTGCTGACAGATAGAAGGAAGAAGAGTAGCCTCTTTCTTCCTCAGTTATGGTGGTAGCTAGACAGTCCAAGTGAAAAAGTCTCTTTTACATTTCCCTCAAAGATCTGATGTGGGGAAAAAAGTACTGTTCAGTGTAGGACTGCATGCTTACTTTAAAGTTTTATAGTAATTGTAGGACTGTGTTTGTCCTAGCTGCTGATGGAGCCTTTTGGATGATAATTTGAATGAAAAAAATTGTTTGGCTGGTTGGTTTTCATCTCAGCTTGGAATTAAGAGATTATAAATCTGTTACAAAATGCTTCTTATCTACATGCTGCATTGGAAGCTCCTTGCATGTTTTTCCTCTACATAAATAATTGTTCCAGTGGGGTCATGGCCCTTGGAATTGGGCTGGTTGTCAGCATTCCAGCTGAATGGCATCTGCACTTACATCCTGCTTCAGGGGGAAATGCAAACAATCATGCTGCTTCAGGAACAAAAATCTCAATATTTATGTTAAAATCACTTTTGATTAAAAACCAATTACAGTGAAGATGATGCAAATTTGTTCTGTTTTTGTTTGGGCAAATCCAGAGATAAAAGCCCTGGTTCTAAACCCACTCTTCTGCTCCCCATTGAACTGCATGTAGTTTTGAAATTATAGCTGCTCTATGACCCTAACAGGCCACAACAAGATAGCAGAATGTATGACTATATGAAGGAAGTAAGCAAAGGCTACAACTGCTGGCTACCTCTAAGCTGCCAGCTTCCATAATTACTATCTTGGGCAGCTTTAAGGGGTTCCTGCTTGATTGTGTATTCAATGATATTTGATATTGCCCAAAATTTGCAGAGGAAGTACAATCAAGATTTGATTTTTCAGGGCACCCATTCCAAGGTTCTTGAACCCTCTATCGGCATTCTCTGAAGAACCTGGAAATAAAATTTTAATGAGCTCTATGAAATAACCATAATTCCATGTGATATAATCGAAACAGAAGAGACAAACAAAAAAAAAGTTTGGGGTGGCACCTCCATGAGATTTGTAGGTGGATCTACTTAGCTGGATAATGAGTAGCATTCAACAGTATGGAGGATTTACAGTTTGGTCCTTTCTTGACTTAATCATGTTAAAACTTACTCTTACACACAGGACTTCCCTATGTGTGTCTGCTGAAGCTGTATATAATCATGGGATAAGGAATATCCAGTAATAAGATAAGGCTAATATACCAGCCTCAGTATCTTCAGTAAGTAGTTTGCAAAACAATACCATTTTAATAACTGGGGGCAAAAAATAGTAAACTACTCATGTCTGTGAAATAAAACACTCAAGTACAGAATTAACTTATTTGAATGCCTTTGTCCTTTTAGTGAATTATTATGAATGGGAATGGACTTAAACAGAGATTGAGACTTGGTCTGGAACAATACATTCCTTAGTGCCCAGGAAATGTATTTCACTGCTCATGAATAAACATAACATGCACAGTAGGATACCACAGAGAAAAATTATATAAGAGGAAAAGTTCTTCCTGCAAAATAAATGTTCTATAATGTAACATAAACACAGGACAGCAAATGGCAGAAATAAAAAAATAAGCAAAATATAAGGCTATTGTCTCATTGAATCAAGCAGAAACATAAGACATTCTATTCAGTTTACATTTTCACAGGGTAGTATTAAGCAAGTTATCTACGTAACCATCACAGTATTTCTATCTATTTTTATTCTTTTTTTTCTAGTTAGATCAGAAATGAACACTGGTCTTTTTAAAATTTATTTTTAAATGTTGATTAAAAATCTCATGTAGGTCAGCTCTGGACATTGCCATAAGACATTGTTTGTAGGTGAAAAGAGTAAAATGGTAAAAGAGATGTACTAAGTTTTTATTTCTCTGACTACTTGCTTTGCATGACCATCCTAGAGAGCCAAGTTTAAATTCTTAACATACCACATTCAACAAGCTGCAAAAAAGTTCACTGGGAACATAAGAGAGCAAGGGGAGGATGAGACAGAGCCTTTTGCAGAAAGTCTTTTTCTAGGTAGCTCGTGCACATACTAATTTCTATTGTACTATTCCTGATTCTCAGGCACATTAAACTTGAAAGAAGATTGAATTCAAGTACTATTTTTACTGCTTTAACTAAGCACATTGCATGGCTCTTATCATTTTCAAAGGTTGCCTCCTACTTTATGAATAATGAGACCTTAAAACAATGTTGTAAAAATAAAAAAGCAAGTAAGACACTGCTATGCGCAATTATAATTGTTGAAAGAAGACACTAGTAGTAAAGGGCAGAGGTGTTTTTTTAAAAGAAATTTCAAGACTAAATAGATTGACCTTGGTTAAACAATTAGAAGCAGAAATTTTAGTCAAGTATTCTAATAATACAAAACCTTTCTAATCAGAGTTGAACATAAACTAGAAAGATTAATTCAAATATACTCAAGCTTCATAGTGTTCAAAGGTTATTTGAACATAAATTCAGATTTAGATATCTCAGCACTATCTCTGACAATATTATGAGCATTTCAAGACAAATACATAAATAACTTTTTTGTTATCTTTTTCTTTTTAGCAACATTTTACCTTGCTACCACATATTAATATGAGCAATATTTGTATTCCCTATTTGGAACAACCTGGTCTAGTGGAAGGTGTCCCTGCCCACGCAGGGTGGTTGGAACTAGATGATCTTTAAGGTCCCTCCCAATCCAAACCATTCCATCAGTCTATGACTCTGATTCTAGGATGAATACTTAGCTCTGTGTAGTAAGAGCAAAATATATTCTTCTGGATATTTCCTCTAATTATTTTCTTTTTCTGTTGAAAAAATATTTTTAGAAGTTGACTTGAGATGAAATCAATACATCTGCTACTCTGTAAGTTACGGAACTATATTTAAAGTATCTAGGAACCTAATTTTCCATTTAACTTCAGTGATAGCTAGGATTTTAAACTCCTTCATAGGTCTTGGCCAGAAATTTTATTAATAAATACAAATTTAGAATCAGTCACTTATATACAGTTTTCCTGTTTCCGTGCTCTGTGCAGGAATTCAGGAGTCCTGAACTAGAATTTTGAAGTTATTAAATATTAAGGTGTTTCAGGGGTTTTTTTTGTCTTCCATGCAAAACAGAATTCTAAAACTCTCTTTCACACCAGTATACATTCACTTTCAATTCACAACTCTGATTTCTATGACTCCAGTAAACCACCATTTCAAATAATTAAAATTGTCTTAGACATAGTATTCCTGCTCTAAATTTAACCAAGGATTCAGAGGCATTAAATTTAAAAATAACAGTGCAGCCTTAGAAAAAAGTTGTTCAAAATATTTAGAACATACATGTCAAAAAATATTGGAAAGAAGACTTTAGATAAACTAATGGCATGTGAAAAACTGAACTTATGTTTTTATTCTGTTAAATAAAAAAAAAAAATAAAGAATTAGCATTTACTAATTAATAGTTGAGGTGCTTAAAACATATTAGAATTCAACAGAAGAAAAGTCATCATCAGCAACATAAGGACAGTAAATGATCCTAGATTAAGCCCTTTGATATTTTTTCTTGATCTGTTCAAAGTATGCTCTACAGGTATAGTGACTTTCAAGATGTTGGATCTAACAGCTATCAGGGTGATATTTTGAGTAGTCCAGTGGGAGGTCCCTTTGTCCTCCTGCAGGCCTGCTGTTGTGCCTAGTAAAAAATGGCATGGTTTATCCAAATCAGAGCAAACTTTTATGGGTTGCACTGGGTGTCAAATTGCATATTAGTTTGGATGTATTTTTCCTGATCGGGCTGGGGGGGGAAGAAAAAAGTGTATGATGAGCAGCATCATATGGTCTTTATTCACATTTAAATCAAATAATCTACTCACGTTAATTATTTCAAATACTTACAAAACCAAACTGAGACAGCTTCTGGATAACCCTGAGATGGGAGATGAAGCATAAACTTGTTTGAATAGCTTAAATAAGCAGGCAGCCACACTGCTTAAACCACAGGGAAGTAAAAAAAAAACCCAAACTTTAATGGACTTACTCATCTCAGTCCTGCCTGGATAGCTGCTGCACAACAGGTATTTAATAACACTCAGCTCCTTTCCAGTACATTAGACAAATCAAAGTCAATTCAGACTGCCTGTTAGCCCCTGAAAAGTGTTAATTGACAGGAGCCTGGAGAAATGAATCTTTAAGGTCATGAAGGATAGCAGGTAGCCTACCACTACAATAAACGTAAAGTAAAATTACAGGAAGTGTTCGTGTTAGGTCCATCAGATATCTGCGCAATGGGTTGTAAAACACTGAATAAGGCATTATGAAACAATAGTATAACCTCTTTGTTGGTCTAAATTTACACTTACTTAAAAAAAAAAAAAAAAAAAAGTTTCCAGAGTGAAAATGTTGGACATATTGTTTGCCTCCTTTAGAGAAATGGACAGTATAAAATGAAAGGCAAGTTTGCTCTTCCCCTAATTTTTAATTTTGTTGCAGTTTTCAGCATGCTGATAGCTTGAGTTTTATTTTTGTGATTTTTATGTCGTTCTGAAAGAACAATTCAAAGAATGAAAGTTACTTTGTGTCAGGCCTTAATAGAGAACAAGAATTACTCATTGACCAAATGGTTTAATATAAACTAATTACAAAAGTCTAAGAAAAAATGTTTAAGAGCAACAAGATTACTGCTTATAAGGTTGTCAGAAGGAATGAATGCTTAGCTTTTAGTACCATATTAGACTGTATTATTGGAATACATGGGTTGACAAGAAGAAAGAAGAAAAAAAAAATAAAAGCTGTAACAAGTACTTAGCTTAGTACTCACTGTCAAACACAATTTCTTCTAACCCGGGTTGAGATGCATTTGCATGATGCAAATGAGTATTTCTGGGATGCTATTATTATTGTTCTCTGTGTCTTACAACAAACAGGACACACATTGCCCCATGGCAATCCATTTGTCTTGTTTGAAACATGCAAGTTTGTAGAAAATTATTTTTAGTTGCACCTAAAATACCTTTAGTATTTAAAAAAAATTATAATTGGTAGAAATAATTATAGGTAGATGATAGATAGATGATAGATAGTTTAGATAGATAGATAGATAGATACGTACATATGTACATACATACAACATATAAATGGGTAAAAAAAATAACAAAACAAAGTCATTGATTGTGGAATGACTTTGATGAAGTGGTTAATCATCATTTACCTTCTATAATTTTATTTGTGATGGTATGCAAACAGAACCAAACCCCAGCATGCAGTAATAATGGCCTTTCCTTTATGTGCACATAGATTATCTACTAGCATATATGGAGTATGTACATATAGATTGTCTTATGTGGAATAGATAACCATGGGCCATGGTATGCCCCAGGACCCTGATGTCTTGACAGGGACCGAGTGCTTGTCCGACTTCTCCATCAGCTCAAGGGTAGAGATTACATTTGAGTACAAAACAGGGTGCGAGGAACAGCCCAGGAAATGAACAGCTGGTTCCATGATGTGTCAGCATTTGTTTATTCTTTATATAGCATAACATATGGCAAATTCTGTTTTCCTCCCCTCCTATTCTCTGTATTGAAATTATTTTCCACAAAATGATGAAAGACATAAATAAAATGTTCTTGGCTCTGGGCCTCCTCCATTGAAATCAGCGTGTGAGGGGGAGGGGAATGCAAAGGAGTTCAGTATGTGTAAAATGAAGATATTATTTTCAAATTATTTTTTTCATGTGCTTAGAGTATAAAGCCAGAAGATTATTAAGAATGTCCTATTTTGATAATTATTCTTTTTGTTCACACTGCTGTAATACAGCAACCACTGCATTGTACCCCTTTCCTCATATAAGTGCATCATTTATGCAAACTAATCACCTTGATGTAGAGCGCAGGTTGTTCAAATCACTTCTATTGTACAGAGCACATTCAATATAGCATAGAAATGTTTGCCTACTAACGTCCCTTTTATAATGGGTTGTACTGACTTTGCTGTTCTTAAACTAAATATCAACCATAAGGTAAGAGTGGGAAGGAACAGATGGAGAGTTGGTTTCTCAAAATGTATTAGAATCAAAATGCATTCTTTAAAATTCATATCCAAATGTGGTTCTGTGAAATTATAACTGATAATTCTACACTATTTTATAGGGATGCATCTGACTAAATGTATTAGTGTTGACTAATATACTAGTATTGACTAAATGATTGTGTAACAGTGACAATTAAGGAATCATTCCTGTGTAGTAGTATTAGTCTTATTCTTGAAAACTTATAGGTGCTGTCTTTAGCAAAGTAAGGGGACTGGGTCTGAGAGAGAAAGCTCTGTGTATGTCATTTTTAAAGATAGCAACCCCAGCAGTATCCAAGAGCTAGTGAAATATTTCATTATAGATATTATTAATATTATGTGTCATTACTCTTTTTCCCATTGCAGTGTACCTGTGCATGTGTATTCTCTTGTCCATAACTTATATTAAGTTAGCTTTCTGAATAAAAGTCTTACAAAATTATTTATTAACCAGTCTTCCATTTCATCTTTTCTGAAGTACCTGCATCTGGCTCTCTGCAACTCAGATCTTATATGACCTTAGGCTCTTTCTGTAGCTAATGGAAAGAAACAGGCATATATCTATTAGGATTGGATCCTTATCTATTTTATATGTATAAGCATTAGGATAACATGAGTTGCTTGCCTAGTGCCAATTCAAGTCCATTGTCTGAAGGAAGTCTTGATGACAAGCTCAAATAAAAACACTTACAAAGCGATGTCTGTGGTAGATCAGATGAATCTGGACTTCTCTGTCAGTATAGAAAGCTTTTGATAAGAAAGTAGATGAAAATATGATGTGAGCCTTTGTTAAAAAGGGCCAGCCTTCAATGTTATCTAAAAATAATTTTATTTTTCATGTAAAATTCTTCCTATTTACTTTATAGAAACTGATGTATAAAGCCTGGGAATTCAGAGGGATAGTTTATGCAAGGAATGGTTCATTTATCACAGAAATTGAGCAAATAGTTTTTGGCATCATATTGCTGAGTTGAGGGATGCTGGTTGATATTTTATTTCATTTTTATCCAGCAGGAGACTGAATGAAAAGCATTACTGTTAGTAAAGTTAAAGGCAGAGATCATTTATGTGTTCCTCCAACCACTGGAAATAATCATCTGCATTTGGTATTCCATCAACAGATTGCTTTTGACAAATTATTATTTCAGTCAGTATCCATCAATCTCTTCCAGTAATCTTTAGCATGAAAAATACTCTGCACTGAATAAAAAATTGGTGACCAAGTATCAAAGCAATGCATGGTATTTAGTCTACACTTCATGATACTTTGTTGTGTGTGTGCTTGCTGCAAAATAGAGACTTGACTGAATGTGAACTTCTTTTCCTTTTTGTTTAATGTGAAAATGTAATTATTTATTATCCTAAAATACTTTTTTATATGGGACTGAAGGCAAGCGTGCTAACAGAGAAGCCAGAGGAGTATAATATATGTTTTAAAATAACTAAATAAAGGTCCCCACTCCTTCCCTGCAATTCAGGGAAAGGCACCATGTAGAAACTTGCAAGATACTGTGTAACTGAGATTCTATATCCACATGGTTCAACACATGTCAGATACATGTTAGTCAGAAGTCAAGAGCTGCTCTGAATACATAGCACCTGGCTCACTGCTGGCAGGCTCTGCAGATGTAGGAAATTCAGGTTCACTTCTTTATGTGGCTCTGTACAAAGCAGCTGCCTGCATTACAAGATAAGAAATATGACCATCAAAACATACGAGTCTCTTCTGCTCTGGTTAGGAACAGAGAACCTAACAAGTCCTGAGATACTTTTTCTCATTAAAGTTTTATGAAACAGATCAATTTCCCAGAAGTCATTCATTCGCGTCATCAATGTTCTGAAATAAAGATGCGTCTCAGCAAATTCCTGACCAGTTTCACTAGCCAAAAGGCTTTTTCTAAACTTTATAGTTATAAACTTGTAAATTAAATTTTCATTTTAATTTACAGTATGTTTTTATTTATGCAATGAACAAAAATGAGGTCTCCTGTAGTTAATTAAGCACCTGTACACTCTAAGAAATGATAATGAAACACTACACGATTCAGCCTTTATAGGGTGGTGAATTCTAATCCTGTTAGGGTAGTTCTTTAATTAAAATGTCTATTAATTTATTAAATTTTTTTTGCAGCTTAAGTAATTATGTATTTATTATTTCTTGCCATTCTAGGAATTTTTTTTATGACCAAATAATATTTAATTTATAAAATCCTACCTTAGGAAAGAACAGCTCAACTGAATAATGTAACTATAAAACTATCCAATTTCAGAAATGAAGTATCTGTTTAAAAGTTCTTAATAAACAACATGCGAATAAAGGACCTTGGCCCTACATCCCAAAATTAAAATCCTCCTTAAGTTGTTAAGAACTATATTATGATTTAATTTTCTACCATTTTATAACTTTTGTCACACTTTCCATAAATCTAGAATACTTCTAGGATACTTTACATAGGTGTTTTTTAATGTGAGTTTAATTTCTAAATTAGAACTTTTCATAGAACTGTTCATAGAACTTTTATATGTATGTTTCTTTCCTTTTGGCGTGTGGAATGCACCAAAGCTACCCAGCAAGTATTAAGGTAATCTCTAAATGTAATTCTTGTTTCTTTTTTCCTAAGAAGCCCTTTAAATTTTCTTTTGTCCATATACATTGCTGTGTTATAAAACACTGGTCGAAAAAGAGACATCAGTGAAAACTAACTAACAGCTTGTGCTACTCCCTTGCAGGATGGGGAGGCAAACAGTAACATCACAAGCATCAAACAGAAGCGTGGTTGAGATCTTACACTGAGTGTACAATATGATCTTGTAAGCCCCTTGTGGCCCAGTGTTTACTGCTAACACTTTATACAGTATCAGCTGAGTTGGAAATTCATGTATTAAACCATTGGCTTTCAGGATTTTTATAGTTCCCCACTCGCAGTTAATGCTTTTTGTATTAGCCCTCAGTGTGAAGAAATCATAACTCCATGTACCAAGGGATAAACTCCAACTTAAATTACTAGAAAATAGTATCTGGAGACTTGGATATATGCACTGAGATGCCTGTTCTATTGCTTTCCTGTCAGAAAACTGAGTTTTCATCATATTTCTACCTAGACTTTAAACACCAATTTTATTTTTTTTAAATGTGATTTGAGATAAAGAAGTGGGAAAGTACAGCTCTCAAACACATCAAAAGCTGGATCCATTAGAATAGCCAAAATACAAAATTATTTCACGTAAACTTTTGTTATTTGTCATGAGAGAGAATTACATGATTTGATGAGTACAACTTTATCCTGTTACAAGGAAATATATGAATAATATCAATAATATAAATGCCAAGTTGTTAAACACAATATGCACCTCATGGCTATGCAGCTACTCAAAACCACAAGGCTACACTGCCATGTGGAATCATTGCCCAACAGTATAAAAACTGGAAGTTTCTCATGTTACCCAGAACTGCTGCTCAGTGGAGGCTCAAATAACTGTAATTCAGTCCAGGAAAGGGAGTTTCTGATCTGGTGTCTACTGAGGGTGAAGCTGGAAAGACAGATACTAAATTGTATTTTATAACCATAAATAGTCTTTTTTTCCCTTTCTTAAAATGATTTTTTAGAGTTTGACAGTCACAATGCATTGTATTTCGTAGCTTTAGAGCTCTTGAACAGGAAATTATTTTTGAAAGACAATTTGAATTTTGGTCATCTCAGGAATTGTGCTTTCTAAAGAGATGTGTACTAATTGGAAAATAGTTTTTGAATACTTAGGAAAAGTAAGCTGTCAGCAAAGTCATTATAACATGATGTGCTCTGACTTCAGAGAGAAAATTAATTGTTCTTTCCTTTTCCTGTTTTTATACAGGCTGAAATGGCAGCAAGTTCTGCTCAGGAAAAAGCAGAAGCAAAGAATATGGTGTTTGAAAACCAGAGAGAGTTTTTAATAATTGTGGAAAATGACATTTTTGTTTTGCTCTTGAGAAGAGAACTGAAAACTGCTTTAGCCTTCTGGAAATAGAATTACCTGAAGTCATGCATTCTCAGGGGTTTTTGTACCAGAGGAATTGTAAAAGATGCAGAATGTTCTTGCACAGAAATATGTAACTTCATTGTAAGAGAAAAATCAAGAAGCTTCCCACTGACAGTGGGCAGGGCAACACTTGGTTGTTTAGTGTCTTACTGTTGGCTTTGAAATGTGGGGTCTCACTGGAAGTGGTAAGAGAGTAGTTGATTTTTTTCATCTGATGCAGGAATGTTGCAGATGACATGGGAACAGGCTCAGGAATCTTAAGTCTCTGTTTTATTAAGAGCTATTTGGCAATGCATTGTGTTTTACAGTAATTTGAGATCTTGTGATATACACCATGACTTTTTTCCAGGGGGATAACGTTAGCAACAGAGTCTTAAATGTAATTCAGTAGACTCACAGTTCATGTAAGCTGAAGGCGTGAAATGACTGTTTACCACTTCTTATGCTGAATACAGCTTTAAGAAAGTCTGCCTTTTCCAAAAATTCTTCTTCTACATTTATCTTTTCAACTTACTCTATAGTAGCGCAGGATGTCAATGGTCAACACAGTCCACAAGAAGGAGGTGATAGGAAATTAAAAATTGATTAAACAGGGTACAAAATGTAGCTTAAAGTTGAATGAGTTGCAGTATATAACTACAGTGATCACATTTCTCTGTTTATCTTTGTTTCAACTGGTCACTAAAGATAAGAAACAGAAAACATTTTTATTTTTAAAATATAAATCTTTTAATTATTGTACTTGCTTCAGATGAGCATTGACTGCAGCCTTTCCTTGGGAGTTAGAAGGAAGCTTGGAATAGAAAACTGCTTTTGTTTCAGCTCTGAAACATAGATGACTCTAGTTACTCTTTTCTGTGTAAACCATCTACAGTAGGAAACATTGGTAGAAAGGAAGTAAGAGTAGTTGGATGTGCAACGTTGTTTTTCTTTCCTCTAACTTCATTCTACTGATAATGGTGGAAACCAAGAACAAAATAGCTCAAACATCTTACTTGGCAAGTATCCAGCAAAAATTGCTAGTGCAGATCTTTTCTAATATTACATATTTGTAATTTATGGCTGCAACCAATACACAGATAATGCATTTCTAAGTGGTAAAAAGTCTTATGACCATTCTTCTTAGCTTAGAGTAGTCAGTGATTTGTTCTATTATCAGCTAGACAATCTAATAAACCTTCCTATCACTAATTTCATAGATCTAGATTCTGCTTTTATATACTTCAAGTCCAATGTATGGACTAATTCAATATCTGTGGGGCTGCCAAAATGGTACAGCAGAATGTAGTATCCCAACAGTAATTAAAATTTAAAATTGGAAACTAGTGTCACCACACATTACATAGGATAACAATATGATAATAAAGTTCGGCTCTTCCGTTTTTATGAAAAATTTGGCCCTAATGCTTTAAAATGTGAAAAATGCCCATATAATTTATGTCGGGTAGACAAATAAATAAATGAGCACAGGTTAGATCTGACTTAGTCCATAAAAACGGAGTTCCTACTGGGAAGCCCTTGGTGTCTTCCCTTGGAGCAGTGGGTCTGTGAGGAAGCCCACTTCTTAGGTTGGGCCATCACCTAATGACGCTTCTTGGGATCAAGTGACCTCATCTTTGGTGAGTGGTAATTCTTCTAGATGTATCTTTGAGTGAGCCTTGACTCTATTGGACAAGTGATTCCAGATACCTGAGGGGGAAACTTGCCTTTTGTCTGAGTGAATGTGCACATGTTGGATTATTATTATTAATGTTAAGACTCGTAAAAAAATACCTTCAAAATTCATAAGTAGTTGTGCTGTAGTGTTTTCCCAACTGACATCCAAACCAGTGATACTATGTTGTTTCATTTGAGTACTAAATGGTGTTGATTGGAATAAATATTTATTCCTAGTAAACCCCTGTGTATTTGTGGGTGCTTCTGTTACAATAGGAGTTTAAAAGTTCAGTCAGGTATGATTAAGATAGCTCAGACTACATGCATCTAATCTGAAGGGCTCTGTTTTCAGTGGCATATTTTGGTGTAATCTTGCTCAGATATATAAATATTTAACAGAAATTATAACATGTAGGAGAAAACGCTAAGGCAGATAATTAAATTAGGTGTTGCATAAATGTTCTGAGTGGGTCAGTCATGACACCCATCTCTGCAAAAAAAAAGGAAAACCTCAAAGCATGGGGCTGAAAGTTCATATCAGATTGTCATAACATGCACAGCCATAAAAATTTGCCTGTTTGTCAGAATAATAAAAGTTTGAAGCAGAACTGATCAAATACAGAAAGATTTTTGCTAAGTGTTGGAAAAGTATTTTTTCCTCCCAAGTCCTGCTTTTAACTTCCTTTGATACAAGGTGGCACAAAGTCAAGAAAGAACTTGAAACAAGCTTCACATTAATATTTGAAAAAGGGCACCCAATGTGTTTGATGTTGCGCCCTTCATGCAAATCATGTAGTCTGAGAGAAATCCCAATAGGAAATACGATTCTTTCTTCTTAGCACTTGCTTTTTTTCTGGTTGATAATAATGAACTTTTCACACTCCCTGTGCAACCCCCCTGAGCTATACAGAAATGAAGTTATTACTCACTAGGTGCTGCCTATTTTGGTTAGGATTTTTTGTTGCTTTTTATTTATTTTTTTTTTGGTTGTTGAAAGTATAATCTCAGCTCAACATGTATTTTCCTAGTTTTCTGAATGATAAAACCCAGGCATTTCATCAAAACAACAAAATGCCTGCTCTCTCCTAGGATTTTAAGGTGTGGGGATATGTATACATGATCAAAAATGTCGTGATGATATAACATTGGGTATTGATTTGAGCAGGAAAGTGTTTAGGTATGGCTGAGAGTACAGAATAGAACATAACTCTGAATGGTGATAGAGATATTTGTTTAAATTTTCAGTTAATTATGTTAATAATAGCAAGTTACACCTTCCAGAAGTCTCCAGACATTACCATTTTAAGTATGGAGGTCAAACTAACTGCAGCCCATTCAAAACCCAGAACAGTGTGGGCAGCAGCACTGATCACATTGCCTCCTTTTATTCTTGTTGTGCATATTTCATTCCTATGTATAGCAACTAATGTATCTCCCACGTTACACCACCTACACTCTTACTAGCACTTTCTAAAGGCACAGGAACCTTTCTCTACAATTATTTTCCAGATTACATTTTGAAAAATATCACATATTGATTCTAGAAATTGTTGAAAGCAGACCTAAAAAAGGGTCAGTTCTTCCAGTAGACCCTAAGGGAAAAGAAGCCCTCAGAAGCTCAACAATGCAAGTTTCACATTGAAAAATGGATCTGAGTATGTAAAAAAATCCCAAATGTTAATTTAGAATTGTATTTTTACTACAGATATAAATATTGTATGATGAGATATTGGCATTCAGAACAAGTATTAAGATTGTCTAGGAGATACATGCATTGTGAAGAAGGTTCAGTTTGGGGAAGTTTTTTTCTATTTTCTGACAGAAGACTTTTCCTTTGCTTTTGCAATTGAGTCTGCAATATCACTGGCCTTGGTCCTCATGGGGAAATTCAGTTACCCCAGTGCCTGCTGGAGGTACAACACAGCAGCAAGGTTTCCAGAAGGTTTCCAGAGTGCACTGATGACAACTTACTGACATATGTGAGCCAGGGTCCCA
This sequence comes from Chaetura pelagica, assembly GCF_000747805.2. Lineage (NCBI taxonomy): Eukaryota > Metazoa > Chordata > Aves > Apodiformes > Apodidae > Chaetura > Chaetura pelagica. The sequence continues at coordinate 65,407 of NW_009953722.1, read as the reverse complement.
CTAGGACACACTGTTGTACTTCACATTTGCAAACAGGGAAGGACTGGTTGATGGGGTGAAAGCTGTGGATACAGCAATCATGAGATGGTGGAGCTTAGGATCCTGAGCGGAGGGATCATAACCATGGTCTTCAGGAGAGGAGTCTTTGGTCTGTTCAGGAATCTGCTTGGAAAATCTTAGCAGATACAGTCCTGGAGATAAGAGATGTTCAAAGAGAGCTAGACCTCCAGCTGGCTCACCTCCTCCAAGCTCCATCCCAATACACAGCAAGTCAAGCAAAGCCAGCAGGAGACCTGCATTGACAAAAAAGTTACCCCTGATTGAGAAGAAAGTGTACAAGAGATGGAAGGAGGGAGAGGTGCCCCAGAAGGAATAAAGTGATGTTATCTGATCATACAGGGATAAGATTAGGAAAGTCAGGGGCAGTCTGGAGATGAATCCAGCAAGGAATGTGAAAAGCAGCAAGATGGACTGATACAATTAAATTAGCAACAAAAGGAAGACTAGAGGAAATGTGGGTCTGTTGCCAAATGGGGCATGGAAAATGGTGTAAAAGGACATGGAAAAGCCTGAAGTTCTTGAAATTGTCATCATCTCTTACTGGTAAGATTTGACTTTGGAATCTCAGGCCTCTGAGACCAGTGGAAAAATCTGGAGTAAGAAAAACTTATCATTGGTGTAAGAGTTTCAGCTTAGGGCACATCTAAACAAAGTTGGCATACCTCAGGGATGGGACTTCATAGCGTGCACCCATGAGTGCTGAGGTAGTTGGACAATGTTATTCTGAGGACACTGTTATCTTTGAAATATGATGGTGACTGAGGGAGATTCCTGACCCTGGAAGAAAGCAAATATCACTCCTATGTTCAAGAAAAGCCTTGATCACTGAGACAGTGATGAAGCAACGGGTAGTCCTAGTAATAAAGAACTAGAAGGTCACTGGGAGTAGTTACTGTGGATTTATGAAGGGTAACTCATGCTCAATCAAAATTATAGACTCCTACAGCTTTGGTAGATGAGGGGAGAGCAGTGAATATGGTTGATCTTGAATTTCAACTAAAGTTTTTCTTTCTCCTATAACATCCTCATAGACATAGACTGATGAAGTACAGGATAGATAGAAGGAGAGTGAGGTAATTTAGAGCCATCTGTACTGCTGGGCTCAAATGGTTGTGACCAGCGGCATGAAGTCCAGCTGGGGGCCAATGACTAGTAGCATGCCCCAGGTGTTGATACTGGGGTAAGTACTATTAAACATACCCATTAATGACCTGGACCATGCACCCTCAGTAAATTTGCAGATGATAAGAAGCTGAGAGGAGTGGTTGATATGTCAGATGATGGCACTCTGGGAGATCAACAGATTGGAGAACTGGGCAGAGAGGAATGTCATTAACTTTAACAAGGTAAAAAGCAAAGCTCTACACTTGGAGAGGAACAACCCCATGCACCAGGACATGCTGAGGGCTGACTGGTTGGAAAGCAGCTTGGCAAAGAAAGACCTTGTGATTCCAGTAGACAAGCTGCCCAAGAGCTAGCAATGCAACCTCACAGCAAAAAGCTCAAGAACATCTTTAAATGCACTATGAAGACCATTGCCAGAAGGTTGAGGGAGGTGATCCTTCTTCTCTGCTCAGTCCAAGTGAGACACAGCTGAAGTGCTGAGTTCCAGTCTGGGATCCCAGTATCAGAAGTACATGGACAAAATGGAACAAGTTCTGAAAAGACTCATACAGATGATTAAAGAACTTGTATGTCTAACATAGATACAGAGGCTGAGAGAGCTTGGTCTGTTCATCCTAGAGAAGAGAAGGCTAAGATGGTATCTGATCAATGTGTGTACATACATGGTGGAGGGGAGTAGAGGAGATGGAGACAAGCTTCAACATCTCATTGCTGTCCATTGACAGGCCAAGAGAGACAAGACAAACTGAAAGACAGGAAATTAAATATTAAATATAAAACCCTTATTTATTTATTTATTTATTTATTTTGCATTTAAGTGTAGCCAGATTCTGGAACACATTTCTGACAGAGGTTGTGGATTATCTTGGAGACATTCAAAATCTTACTGAACACAATCCTGGGTAGTTGATCCCGCTTTCACCACAGGGTTGTACTAGGTGATCTGCAGAGGTTCCTCCTTATTTCAATTGTACTATCATTCTGCAGTTCTGTAGTAATATCCATAGCATTCTTAGCCTGTGTAAGATTTGATAATGCCTTTGGGTCTGCCTTGGCTTGACAGAGAAATCTACAAAGAAATTTTGTTGTGTACATTTTTCTCTAACAAAGAAAAGCAATCTGACTCTCTTCATAAAGCATCTGGTCACACTTGGCTGTTTTGCAACTGCCAACAGCTAGAAATTTTCACACCCCTCCCCTTCACTAATCTCCAATCTATTTTGGGGGGATTTTCCAACTGAGAAAGAAGAAAAAAAAATCCTTACTTCATCCTTTAGTCTGGTGAGTGATGAGAGTAAGTTTGGCTGTGAGAATTCCCTCTATAGTTACAATAAATGAGAGTTAAGTATGGATTTTATTCAGAGAAGGATAATATAGGAGAAAAAGTAAACATTTAAGTGAGTGAAGCAGGATAGGAAAGTAATTAGAAAGGAAAAACAGATGGTGGGGGAAAAATAAAAAAGAGACAGAGCAAGATTCACTATTGAGGAAAGAAGACACAATAGGGAAACGGTAAAAAAAGAATGAGAGAGCAAAGGAAGCAACTGTACCTCAGAAAACTGGCATGGGAGGAAATAGACAAAAAAATTTAATATTAATAAAAGCTAGTGATAAATGAATAAAAAGAAATAATTGAAACATATATGTTAATAAAGAAGTAAAAATGTTCAGACAGAAACTTATTTTGACTCTCTACGTATCAGTTCCTAAGTTTAACTATAAAACGTTCGTAACCTATCTTATTTATAATTTTGAGGAGGAAATAGAGAAAAAACCCCACCCAAATTACCAAATTCGACTTGTGTGAAGACATACATTGGGTTTAGAAAGAAAAATACCATTAGATATATATTTTAATTGATCTTTGAAAAATTATAATATTAAAGAAAAACAAACGTGCAAAAATATTTAAAATACTAATCTTGTGAAGAGTTTGAAAAAATATTTTAAAATTCAAAAGAAAAAATATTTTTACTTTTTAATGTAAAAATATTTTTGGCAGAATTAGTCACACGTTCTCTTCTGTCTTTCTGTTTCTTGACTTAACTTCTCATCAGTGGAAACAGGAAAAAAAAAAAAGAGAAAGAAGAAAATAGAAGAAGAAAAAATAGAAAAACAAGAAAAGAGCAATGGAAAAGGGCTTCAGAATTCTTAAATCTTTTATATTTATAAAAAGACCAAAATGTGAATTTTTCCCCACTGTTTCTCCTAAATATTTTACACTTAATAACATTTCAGAAAGAGATACCAAATAATAACAACTGTAACTAAGATATTTACTGAAATCATAGCTAACCTTAGAATTAGAGAATTGAGAAATACATTGAAGTATAGTGAAATGAAGGAAAAGGTAAACAAAAATGCAGTAATGTCTATGATCTTTTTAATCCATTTTGGTTACATCATTTTCTTATACATTTGATATGTGTTCCTGTGAATGAGAACACAGATATACTCTTTAAGAGGTTTTCATCACTGACTGATACAAATTCTTTCTAATACTTGATTGTCAGTGATAGCCAAAATGTGATATTGTTCATAAAGCATCACAATAATTATAATCTAAAATTATAACAATGTTTTATTCATTTTATGTCAATATTTTACTGATTTTAGAACATGTATAAAACAGTATATAAGAATAAATAATCACATAATTTTAACTGTAAGATATAGAATAAATGTTTCTGATAACTATTTCATTTCCAGTTCATTCAACCAGATTATCACTCCTTGATAAACCTTGAACTTCATGTTAATTTCATACTTGTAAATATTAATTTAGTCTGTCACCTTTTCCCTTGTTCTCCCATATATAGTCTTAATATTGACTTATTAAAACAATAAAACAAATTAATAAATGAAAAATCACTATGAAATATTGTTGCACACACTGAATTACGCTTTGCTTTCACATCTGCTAGAAGTATTAATTTCTATTGTATTAATATAGAAGTCAAAGAACCCCTAATATATTATGATAAAACTTACTCTGCACCCTGTTTCCACTCTAGTGGGAAATATGGAAATGAAATTTGGTTCTCTGTTGATGGAAACATTCACATAAATAAGCATGAAGATATTATTAAAAAGAAGAGTAGGAACTTGGCTCCAATGGAATAAATTACTATTATTTTACTTCAGAAAAGGGAGTTATTTTTAAGTTTCTGACATTCTTCAGGTAAGTAGTCTTTTGAAAGACATAGTTAAGTAGCTTTGGCTTCTTATTAGTTGAGCACAGATATAGGATACCCATCAATTACCCAGGAGAGACTTGAACATCAGGAACAGAATTTTGCCTAAAAGGACTGACTGAAGTGGGGTTCTGCAGAGGTTGGAAACCACTAGAGTTTCTTTTTTTTTAGGAACATTAGTTCATTTCTTCTCCACTCCCTCATACTCATGTTTTTATCCTTTTTTTTTGGTACATCCTTTGGACTGTAAACTAGAGCACTGAACCTCAAGGGGTTTGCTACAAACTGAAATAACACATCTGATGATCAGATTTTTAAACACAGCTTCACTTAAAGAGTTTCAAACTGAATAAAACTAAACACTGTATTTCTGGAACCCAGGAACTTTAACATTCATTGCATACACAATACTCTCATCCAAAAAGGAAAACTTAAGAGTTCAAATAGAAATTGCTCTTTTAAGAACAGTTTCACTCATGCAATACTTATTTTTAATATATAATTAATATTTCACAGTTTCATATAGAATGTAGTATTTTACAATTTCAAAAATTAATATATTTTTAATTTAAAAAATGCAGAAGTATGTAAATAACATGCTCAATGAAAGTTCACAGTTTGCACAGTCACTTTGCTAGGCTTCTGCTATATTTTTTCTTCACTTCTGTTAACACATCTAATTAACCAAAGCAGCATGAAGTGAGTGCTACAATTAAAAAGACAATTCTGAAATTGCTTTTGACAAACTGGAGATTAACATGTCCTTTTTCTGATTATTTCCACTAATCAAGATTGAGCACCTGAATGTTCACACACAGGGAAAACAAGAGAGACACAGAGATATCAGGGACATGACAGAACAAAATATTGTTATGAAATCTCAGTCTGGAGATGAGATGGAGAAAGAAAGTAAATAGATGATGCTGTCATTTGCTCAGCTGTAGAAACAAAATCCCTGTCAAAAATGCATACATAGGCTAAAGAATGCGCAGCAAATCTTAGCTTTGATCTGGCCTGAACAAACAACTTGGCTTAAAATTGGCATTGAAACTGCAGCACAAGGTTGTGAATTCTCTGTGTTCTACATAGTTTGAACAAATAACAAAAGGTCACGTGAGAGGGAGATTTTTTATGAAAAACTATTTAAAAAATAAAGGGCTAGTAACAGAAGTCACATTTGGAAAAAAGTTTCCAAATAATGTATTCTTGAATTATCTGAACATTGCTAAACACTCAAGTTTTTAAGACACTACTGGATTTTAAACATTCTTTTAGCAAAAAAAAATAAATATGTATATATTCACCATTTTTGTTTATTTCTCCTTTTTTTGTCTCCTCTGATTTCTTTGAGCTGTAGAAGATGATATGGAAGCAATCGTCTCTATGGGGTCTGGAATGGAGCATGTGTTTTCAAGGAAAGACAAATTAGATCACCAGGGGACATCTCAGGAGTAAAAGTCTTTTGGTCAAAACCTCTTATTTATTTATTTTTTGAATATATGTTCAGGATTTAAAATTTTCTAAATGAATAAATGACAAATGCCTGTGCTTTCAGAAAAGAAAAAGAAAAAAAAATATGGATTGATAGGTTAAATTAATTTTAAATTCTTGAAAATATGAAAGATGATCTTTAAGGCATACTGACATAGTTGACACCTCAGCTTAAATCACCAGTTTTCATTTTTGTGGGAAAATTGTGGAAAATACAGTTATGGTACATCTGTGGTAAATTTTAGTCAGGAACCAGGAAAGTGGATATGCCTAGCTGGAGATTTCTGATTTTTCATCTGAGAGGGTAAGCACAATATTCCACTTTGAGTATACTGACATATGGGGGTTTTCTGTTGTTTGTTTTTGTTGTTGTTTTTTCCCCTTGATCAATGTATTGTCATTGCAGTCAAAGGAAAAACTGCTCTAGACAAAGTCCTTTGTTGCCTTACTTTCAGTAAAGACCAGGTGTGATTTAAAGGTATAAGTGACTACAAGTCACATGTTGCAATAATCATGCATAGCTACTCTTCCTATCACTTTTTCCTCCACTGCCTTAAAACCAAATGTAAGCATTTAGATTTCAGTCTCCCAGGACAGGACCCCAAAAAATACAGAATGGGCTAAGTGACTGTATCTCTCTCTCTCCACCTTTTCATCTGTATTTGAACAAGAGCAAAACTAGAATGCAAAACTCATGCCACAGAGGGGAAGTAAGCAGGTATTCAGCGAGTGCTTCTGAGCTTGCCGAGAAAAGTGAGGATACCAGTTCTAGCTTTTATCACTGTTAGCACATCTTGGGTAAATGTCATTGAATAAAAAGCAAAAATAAACCTGAAAAAGAGAATAATAGAACTTGCAAAGTGCACAATAGAGTTTCACTGAGCTCAAAGAAAAACATGATTTTTAGAGGAGATACTGCCTGAATGAATCCTGTATTTACAAACCATTTTCCGTATCAGATCTGAAGACTAATCACCTCTTACTCTGTGATGGAGCTTTCTGGATAAGGAAGAAGTGTTTTCTAGGAGATCCACTCTTCTTTCCCAATTGGGAGGCTGAAATCTGTACTTGTCTGTTTCCCTATCCCCTCACACAGCCTCTATTTTTTTCCAGCAAGAAGAAGCATCTGGCCCAGAGTAACTAAATCGTATGGTATGTCAGGGAGTTCTGCCATCCTTCGCAGAAGGAGTCACATACCTCCAGCTGGCTGCAATGGCTTTCCTTATCCAAAAGATACTTCTTAGATAAAAATAAAAGGTCTAAAGACAAACTCCAAATAAACTTAAATAACAGCTACAACCTCAAAGATTATACTTTCTGTTTAATCTATAGCTGTGTTGACCAAATTCAAAGTTCTTCACTTCCTTTCATTTATAGTGTTTGAGATAATTACCAAAAATTTTCTTTTATCTTAGAGTAGGACTAGTGAAAATAGACACATTCATACACAGGACCATTTCTTTTCTTTTTTTTATTTTTTATTTTTTTTTCAAAATAGATTATATTATTACTATTATTAATATTATTGCTGAACAGCTACAGCCAAATAACCTCTGACTTCAATCATTCCTCTCAACACTCACAGTAAAGACACCTGTGAATAAACATGGCAAACCACACCTTCATTTATTTTATGTTAATACATCAAAGTCAAGCAACAGCAGAGTCTGTGTTCTGTCATTGAAGCACAGAAAGCATGAGCCCCTGTGAGACACACAGCAGGAGCCCTGACAACCTCGTGTGTGATCTGCCTATAGGGCACGTGCTGTGCTCCCTTAACATCCAGGACTGGCTGGGATGGCAGGATGGGTCCTGAGTAGTGGCCCCCTTGAAGCCTTCTTCCCCACCCTGTGTCCTCACAGAGGTGAAAGGAATCAGGATGTTATGCAGACTTAAATAGTCTATGGAGTTCTTCATACCGACATTTAAGAAATAATGTGTCGTATGGATCAGGTGAAAAGGCAACTGCAATGTGAGTACCTGAGGCTTAACTTTGTGCTGGAGCCTTCGATATGTAGGAATAACAAGCTCACATTTTTTGAAGAATTACATTAATGTGTTACTTTATAATACAGGAATCTTAAAAGGTGCACCTGATTTATGTATCCCTGTATAGATAAGATTAGTTCTTGTATAATGTAAAGCTAGTGTCTGAAAGTGAAAGATTTTTTTTTTCCTTTGTGTGTGCCTTCAAGGTACCAAACATCTGCTCTCTACCATCATTGTCAGCAACTTTCCTTCTTTCAAGCGGTAGAGGGTCACTAATAGTGGGAAAATGTACTCTGAGAGGGAAAGACTATCTTGGTGCAAAAGTATCCAAAACACCCATATGGCAGGGGTCTTTAGCCAGGCAGCAAAGCCTGATAAATAAGGCATAATGACTACAACAGGAGAGCATCATTAAGGTGCCATAAAATCCCCTGGCTCTATGATGGGCTATAATGAACTCTGAGCTCTCCAATTCTTGCCACATGAGCTGAAAAGGTAGTGATAGACCTTCCTAGGGGCATTGTAGATTCAAAAGTTCTATAACATGTTAAAAAAACCAAACCAAAACAAACCAACCCCCTCCAAATCATCCAAAGGCATTGTATTTTAAAAAATAACTTTAAAGATGTCTAGCACTGAAGTTCTCAGTGCCGAGCTTAGCTTAGCATAGTCAATCCAAGCTCACTGATCAAAAATCAAAATATGTTAATTTCATTTAAAACTACACAGAACTTCAGAGATTTTTTTATGGATTATTTCTGAAAATGGTGATTTTAGAATTTGGTATCACAGTGAATATCCAAATGTACAATTTCTCACACTGGTATACTAATTAAACGAGCAAATCAAATAAAAATTAAAGGTAGCAGAATGCCTTTCTGAAAGTTATGTTCTAAAACAACAAGTCAGGGACTTGATTCAGGAACCCACTGGTAAAATTACATTAATTGTCTTGTATGGACAGTCAATTTGACCATAAAAATACCTTTTGACCTGAGAAATCTATTGCGAAATCTCTAAGCTATGCTGAAGGTAAAGACTTGCTAACAGTCAGAAATATGGGGGAGAGGAGTGTTATTAAAGTACTGGTTTACCACTGATGAAGCCATAACAACTTAATTTGCTATGAAACTTCAGCATTCCAAATTGAACATGTGCTCAGTAGGTCTCTTAAAATAATTTTGTTACATCTAAAAATATCTCTTCAATATAAACAAATTATCTTCATGTACAGTTGGAGGTTGCTGAGGATATTTTTTATGATATCTGGACAGCAGTAATAAAAATAGCTTTGTTGGATTCAGCTATGCTGGAAGTACCATTCAAACGGTTACTTTTACTACTTGATTATGCCAGTTTACAGCATGTCTAGAAAATACATGTAGAAAGAAAAAGCAGAGAAACTTCATGTTATCCTGAACCTGAAACATGTTTCATCTGTTTCATTACTGGGATGAACATTCCAGCTGTTGCTTTTATTATCTATATTAATTTAATCAATTGTTGTTATAATCATAATAACATCTTATTATCTTTTAATGTTGAATTGATGAGTCCTTCTCAGGTGATTATTTCAACCAGATAAATTCTTAACGAACTCTCAGAATTCACAGAACCAGTTCACGATAGTGTGACCAGTCATTGTGCAGGGTGTGACTAAAGCAGGCAAGGTCAAAATTCAGATCAGATAAAGGTGCACAGAATTTCATGGGAATGACTGAGCTCTTTGCAGGACAGTGTTGTTCTGTGCATCCTTTCTGGGCAGGAGGCTGCTATTTGTTTGGCACAGATCTCTCACTGTGTAACCTCGAGGACACTTTTCAGCAAGCTATGAAATAAATCAATAGTAAGGTAATCATGTTATCTAGAGGGCAATTTTTGTGTTTGAGGGTTTCCTCAAGTATAACAGTGTGAAAGATCACAGAAATAATGTCAGAGGGAAACAAGACATAAAGGACACTACACCAGGACGTCAAGGACTAAATTCAACAAAATTTAAGTACAATCAAGAGGTGAGGAGGAAATACTGTAGCATATACCACATGACAAGGAATTAAACAGATTTATGACTCAGGACATTATTTAAAAGTCACTAATTTGCTGACTTTTTTTTTTTTTTTTTGACAGAGCCCTGTTATCTTGGCATTTTCTGTCATTTTTTGGAGGTCAAAATATGCTTCTTTTAAAAATGGGGACAAAATAGTTACATAGCATAAATTCCATGACTGCATCAGTAGACAGGACTTGATGCAGGATCATTAGGTTTGTTTACTTACAGTTATGCAGATTATTTCCCTATTTGTCTTTTCATAATTTTCATGTTCATGAAATGTATTCTTGAACCATTAGCACTAAGTATACCCTGAATATCATTTCTATTTAAGGTAAATATAAAGTTAGTTAATCAACTATAATGTGCAATTTTCAATGAGGCAGTTTAGGTCACAGGTAGTGGGGTAAAAGGTTAATAAATTTACCTGCATGCACAAACACCAAGAGACAGAAAAGGATATTGAGTTCCTGTAACATTTTATTTCAAAAGGGACAAGGTAGGGGGAGCAGGGGAAGTAAGGCCATTTAGGGGAAACCTAATAGTTAAAATACCAACAAGATTCCAGATTCTTTCAGGTACCAGCAGCAAATGATATATTGATTTTGCTGTTAAACTGCACAGCTGTAACCAACACATTAGACATGAAAGATAAAAGCAATGACTAAAAGCACCTTATTTCATCTGTCACACCTGAAGCTCTGCCTTCTTCAGACTTTTAGTGTATTAGCACAAAAAATCAATTAGGTAAAGAGCTAAACAAATGAAGGGAAAATAAAATAAAAGGGCCTCATTCACAAAGAATCCAGAATGTTAGCAAGCCCTGAAGACTTCGGCAAAGTGCGAGATATCTCCAAATAGACCAGAGCAACCTTTTTGAACTTTTAAAAAAAGTGATTAAATACTTCTTGGATACACCAATGAGCATCTGTTAGTGCAGATCTAGCAAGTGACCAGTATTCACAAGCACAAGATTCATTTTCACTGGGGGAAAAAAAAAAAAAAAAAAAAAAAGAAAAAAGAAAAGAAAGAAAGCGAAAATTTATTTCTCAGTTTGTGTTGTTTTGAATTTCTAACTGACTGTGTTTTTTGTCATCCTGCTCAGTGCTGAATGATGGATCAGTTAGAACCAGATATAAAGTTTTTCTGAGAAATACTGTACTGCAGAGTATCGACCCAGTATTTCATTTGGGTCAGGGACATTATTGAAGCCTAATACTTCATAACAGTTTCTTCTTATTTTAGTGAAGGAAAGTAAACAATCACTAAACCAAAAATATAGTACATTTTTTTTTGTTGTTGTCACCATATAATATGTATCCAGAGGGTAGAGCAGATGACAAAAGTTTCATTAATTGATTCATAGTAAATAATAGTCCACAGTGATATACTGGAAATAAACAACTGAGATTTATTACTGAAACAAGACTCAGAAGATCTGGATTCATTTGTGGAAACACAATCAAATATGTTCTTTCTTTCAATTTCTCAACTATAGCTGAGAGGATTAGTCCTGTCTTCCTCTGTTCACTGAGATTGCAAGCTCACTGAACATCATCTTTAAAGACAGAATTTTTTCTGTGCTACTAACTGATAAAACTGATTTCTGATTTCAAGTGGAGGTGAGCAAGCCTTAAATGCATAGTTATTGAAAAAGATGTAACCAAACAAACCTCAAATTTAGAATTTAATAGAAGTCTATTATTCTTTTTCTTTTCTAGGATATTCTTCTCTCTATAAAGCTGCACATCTCAAGGTAAGCTTTGAATAAACATCTGAATCTTTTTATCTGTGACAAGTGAAACAAAGATATCATAGTGGGGAAAACAACCTTTTTGTTAATGATGATTTTTTAAAAATCTAAAAACCAAACCTGCTGAATTGTTTATTTTCACACATTTCAGCAGTGCCACCCAGTGGAAAGCCACCCCTCTTTGCCCCCAAAAGGAAGTGCTCCTTTTGCCTAACTCTTGCAGGTAGGGGGCTCAGCTTTTACACTGGATAGCAGTTTCATAAGGGGGCTTGGAATACTCAGGTTGTCCAGGTCATTTCTCCAGACAGATACCAGCTATTGGAGAAGACAAAAAATCCACCATCTCAAGCTGCTCACCCTGGAGTCAGAAGAGCTCTATTATTTGAAAAGGAGGCAATTATTTCCCATGATTGTTCAATTATTTCAAAAGAGACGAGAGAATTTTTTCATGTTTCCTCAGCCCAAAACATGTACATTCAAGATGAAATGACAGGCAAAGAAAGTACAGAACTCTTGGAAGATTTGGAAACATGTTGCCAAGAAACAATTATGAGATCTATAATTTTCTTCCACACTTTTCAGTCATTTTTTGAGAAAGAAAATTAAATCCTTCCTCTTAAAAAAGATCAGTCAAGGTGACACTAATTTTTAAAGTAAGGATCAGTCATAGCTTTTGCATCTAAACTTCATGCTTTGTTTTTTCCTGTCTTCTGGTTTGTTTTTTGTTTGTTGATACATATGTAGTTATAAACACATTACTTGAAAAGGGATGGAAAATTATGCTGCACCCTCTAAGCCTTAGGAACAAAACAGCTGAAGATCCATAATTAAAAAATACTGTGATGTGGTGCAAGAGGCAGCAGATAGCATTTGGAACACAAAGTATGGCAGTTTTGTGCTGCAGAGCATAATTTAAAAGAGCATCCTAGAAAGGAAAGAATGAATCATGAGCTTGGGTGTGTCAGCTCTTTGCAAATGTCTGTCATTTAAACACTTTTCCCGAGTTCCCTATCACCACCTTCCTCCAGGTGGAGTTATCACAGCTTTATTTCTATGAAAACTCCCGCAATTATTTGACTAAAAAGTAGGAATTATTTTATCTCTGTGGTTTAAGTCCACACAAAACAAAGGCAGAATTCTGGCTACAGCATTTTTTTACTGATTTCAGTAGAGACAAGATCCCACCTCACAAACTCCTGATGGGATTTTCTTGCTGTTCCAAACTTAACTGTATTTCCTGACATTGCACACAAACAGTCAAATACAGAGAATGGAAATCTCTGGTAAACGCATGAATAAAACAAAGAAGCCCAAGTAGCTGAGGTGTGATTAGAAAGAGGAAGGGTGTCTCCTTCTGCATTGTTGAATTGGCCATTAGTGTCAGAGGGGCTTTTGAATTTAGAGTAATTCCTCACTACTTGAGGTGTTCACCCAGTGTTTGCCTGTATTATTAAAGGATTGAACTCTGTCAGAGGGCAAAAGCAAATTACCTGCAGGGAGTCAGGGGCCAGATGAGATGTACCTTCCCTGTTCTCTTTCCTTTAGTTGTCAGTGGTAGAAGACTACAAGGCTGCTTTTATGTAGATGTCACATCATTCACTGACTGGAACACCCAGCTGTGATAATAGCATAGAAATGAGGGGTGGGCAACCATTATTAATTCCTCCCTTTTCCAACCTTGCTATTTGACTTATTAGCTAAATTGCCATCTTCAGATTGTAATTTTTTTCTGGCCTGCAGGTTAAAGAAGTTTATTTTACAGCTCTCTGTTTAATTGTATATGTAATTACCTAATGTTATGAGCATTAGCCTATTTTGGCTCAGAAATATTTTTCTCCTATATTTCATTAAGTATAAGTACTTTGTAATGTTCAGTAGTCACTATTACATATCCACAGGGCAAGAAACAATGAAAACAATATTTATGGATTTATTGTATTTTGGAAAAAGAGATAATTCACACTCTTCCTACAAATACCATAAGATAAAGCTCGAAATCTCTCATGTTAATGAATGAAAAAAATAATACAATTAATTCAAAGACACATGAGAAAATATGAGGAAATTACTGGATATGAATGAAGCATGCAAATTTGTGTTGATTCAAAACACTTTTTTCTAATTTAAAACAATTAGTTTAATTAGGAATGTGTTAAATGGAAAATTTGTAATATCTTGAAAGAAATTTTGTTTAATGTGTGAAACAATGCATTGATTAATTTTAGTATTGAAAATACAGATTAATTTAAAGGAAGCAAGCTACAAACTGTTTTTAAAAATAAAAAAACAGTAACTTTTTTTTTTTTTCCATATCTTTTTGCAACTGAAAATACACCCTAAAAGGCCTCATTGTTCTTAGTTCTACATGCTGCTAAGGATGGAGTTACTGGGTGCAGGGGAGAAGGATAATTGGGTTGTGCTTCTCTGAGGTCACCACCCACACATTCCCACATATGTCAGCTGCATACCGAGCTCACTCAGATTAGAGCTGCACTGCCTGTAACAATATGCATCCACAGTGTAATATCACAGAACAATTTCAGTTGGTTACAACTGACTTTCATGTTTTAAACTCATTGAAACACTCAGGTATTAAAAAAACCAACAAGATATTATTCCTTTTCCCCTCCAGATTATTCAATGGAACCTTATGTTAATCTTTACATGCTCTAAGTAGTAGTAATTTTACATTCACCTTTTTTATGATATTTCTTGAGGAAAAGGTTTTTCTTAGTCACAAGACAATATGTAATGGCTGCAGTTTTCTCCACTGGAGAAGACCTCCTAAATTGAGTTGTCCTAGTATGCAGTTACATCAATTTCATAAACCATCTCTGAAACATGCATTGGATTATGGTAACACCTCTAAATTAATGCATACTATTTTATTTTTTTTTAATTATTATTTTAACCAATGAATTTGCTTTTCAGTTTTCTTTCTTACTTTTGACACTGGGTCTATTAACTTTTGTAGTTCATGCCTATGCACTCATGATGCGTTAGGAGCTGCTGGATGATGATTTTGAGCATCACTATCATGCTTCCTGATTTTTTGCTTAGTTATTTATTAATTTGTTTATTGTGTGCCTGTTTGATTAGCACTTAGGAGGTGGAAATAATGCATTTCCTTCACCCCATGCTGGCATACTGTAGTATTCCCAAGTGGGAAGGCAACATCTGCACTAGCTAGATGTTGCCCTATACAGATTACATCTGCAGTTGATGTAGCTGGAATGCCATTAAGCAGCATCACCCTGGGCTGGGAACAGGCTTCCTTTGGGACTATTAAGTGATAGTTAATTCTCAGCTGGCTTTTGCAAAGAACTACATTGCTTCTAGTAGGGTCTGGCATAGGTCATTACAATAAAACCAACAGGCACTGGCACCAGCACAAGGTTACCAGAACTTCATTCTTCTGCAATTTTGTTCCCTTTTCATCCCCCTCCATGTTAGAGGATGGTGAATCTTGAGAGATTTCAAGTTTATTTCACAGCTGAGTATGGAGATAAAATAAAGCCTGCATTGTTGTTGCAGCCCCAGAGAGGTCTACAAAATTATTTGAAATTAAATTGAATAATAGTTAAGGGTGTAATTTTACTTTTACCAAAATCACTGTTGAACAAGGTGTTCAGTGCAGTTGTGCTGCTTAATCATGATGAACGATGATTCTGGCATAAGAATAATCTTGACTGAGATCTGTATCTTTCATTATGTTGAAATTTTGTGATAATGAACATCATGTTGGGTTCCTGCATTTGCCCTAGTTAAGCTTGAAATAGATTTATACTTCTTATAATTTGATAACTTTTACCTCAGCTTTATGCACACATGGAGGAAAAATCAAACAGAAAAAGGAGTAACCATTTAATTTGATATTTGCAGGCCATCTCCCAGTGTTCTAGACTAAAGCTGAGCTCAAGCTTACTTAACAGAGGTGTTCCTGTAATCCAAACATTATGATTAAGACAGCTTTAAAGTAGACAGTATCATAATGAAAACAACACCGAATAGTTCTTATGGAAATGTGGAGGTATAAGAGATAAATATCTCTAAAAATGTCAGGCAGGAATTTTATAAAACCAATCGGATAGAGGCCACAGATGAAGTCATGTTTCATATCAGATCTGATGTTTCATTATAGTCTATTTGAGAAGTATTTTTCATTTCTGTAACAGAAAGTTGAATTGCTTTACTCAAAAAAGAACTTCAATTATGGAGATTTAGAAAAATTCATCTATAGTAAAGCACAATAAAATGAAAAAAAAATCAAGCTTATAATATCTCTAGGTCAGACTAACCAAATCTTAAAATGAGACATTGAAAATGAGTGGATATTTGATCAAATCTTTGAAAACAGAAGTTCATTTTTTGGTATGATTGAATTTTAAGTTACTGTAAGTTACTTCTTTCAACTTGAATCTTTCTCAGATACATGCATAAAAGGGCACTTAATTAAATTATATTAGTAATACCTCAGACAAAAATGCTGAGGTATCAGCACAATTGTCATTATAAAAATAGCACTGTAGAGTAACCTAGAGGAGTGACCAGCACAGAAACATTTTATAATAAAATTAAGGTAAATGAATTTGCCACCATTATCCTTGGTTAGTCCTGAAACCATGTGTGTCTATGAGGGCCATTTCAACCTTTAACATGTATCAATCAAACTTTACAATCTTATCCCAGCCTTTCTGCCCTTATGCTGTCACATCACATATTCATTTTCAGTTTATAGATATTGCTGGATCCTTAGATTGTAGATTTTCTGATGCAGGACTGTTTTTTAATAACATATCTACAATTTACTTGCTAAAATGCAATTCAAATCTCTTCAGGGGGTTTATAGTTTGGTGATGCTGGTTATGGAGATCAATTGATACAGCTGTCTACTTCTGTAGCTATTCAGACTGACATTACAGTGGTGTGATCCCCTCACTTTTTAGAACATGTTGTTTCATGTTTTAGTTCCTGACCACTAGCTACAGTTCTCCAAATTGTTCTCATAAAACTTCTTGATGTCATATTTTGGACTGCTCAGAATTTCCCTCTCATCTCTCATGACTAAATTGTTCCCAATGTATTTTTTAAAATATAAATTTATAAATATGTATCTGCATGTCTGTAAGTTTGCAAAAATCGTTTCTATTTTGAACTCTGCAGACTTTGCAATTTTCTTCAGCAAAAATATTGCTTATAAAAACCATGTGAGCAATGCTGGCTTGTAAAGAAAGGAAGCACACAAGGCTAGAGTTCTCATATCCCCTGCTCATTTATACTTGTAACATACACTGATAGTTAGAGGTCAGATATGTCAATTATGGAGATGACTGAGTTTACTGCATTTGTAGCAACTTTCCAATATCTGAAGGGGACCTACAAAAAAAGCTGGGGCAATTGTCTGAAGCTTAAAGAGGGGAGATTCGGGTTGGACATTAGGACAAAGTTCTTTCCTGTTAGGGTGGTGAGATGCTGGAACAGGTTGCCCAGAGAGGTTGTGAATGCCACATCCCTGGAGGTCTTCAAGACCAGGTTGGATGGGGCCTTGAGCAGGCTCATCTAGTGGGAGGTGTCCCTTCTCACGCAAGAGGATTGGAACTGGATGATCTTTAAGGTCCCTTCCAACCCAAACCATTCTATGACTCTATGATTCTAGTGATATTTGCATTCTCTTACCACCACACAAGTGTTATGGCAGACCTATAAACTGCCTGCCTCCACCACTCAGGGGGAGCTGTAACTTTAAGAGAGGATTTGGGAGAGAAGTAAGAGGGCAAGAAAGAAATGAATGCTCTGTTGATCATTATGTTTAGTTTTTTCTTAATAATCCCTGTAAAGCGAAAGCAAATGTAACTGCTAGTCTAAATCACATGCTGGGAAGTATTCTTTGAGTTAAATTTATTTTTTTGAGGCAATCCCAAAGAACTCTGACCTCCTTTCCCCACATACTATCATTTACATTTCCATTTTTGCAGTGTGCCAACTAAATTCAGGGATTGAACAATCATGAAGTTAAGTTCACATCATTTTAAAGCAGACATCTGTGAGATTTTTATCTCATATAATCCAAGACAGTCTTTTATATGTTGCCAGCCATTATGCTTTACAAAGTTACCTACATTTAGCTGATATAATTTGATAAACTCTATAACTGAAAGTTCTTTAAGGCAAAAAAGAAAAACAAAACCAAAATATCGGGTAGCCCCCGATACTGGCCCATGACAAATGGCTAGCATTCCCAGACACCACTAAAATACAAATAATAAATAACTACTTCAATATACAGAAAAATAATTCTGTGACACATGTCTATTATTACAGTTTTTCTTCAGTTTCCTAGAAATTGGTTCTTGTGCCTTTCTGTATTAATTTAAAGAGTACTCCTGTCTCCAGTGTCCACACCCACCGTGAATGCACTTACTCAGTCTAATTCAATTCTCTTCAGATAAGCCAAATATATTGAGCTTTCCATAAATGATTTTTCCTAACACTTGAGCTATTTCTGAAGTTCTTTCTTTCCTTGCTCCACTTTCCAAGTTTAGACAACAGAACTACATTCAGCAGTTTAGTATCAGCGTCATCAGTGCTGTGCAAAGGTGGACTCAACTTCTCACTCTTAGTCTTTGATTTATACCCTTGAGGGTTGCACAAACCTTCTTTTAACACTGCATTTGAACAACAGCTAATGTTGACTTGGTTGCCCAGAAGTTTTTATTTTGTAGGCAGGTCTGTATAAGCTGCTGCTGTAATCTTAGTATTCTTTGTGATAGAGTTAGATATAGGAAAATGTTTTAAATGTAGACAGTCGCACCAGGGTTTCAGGCAGGACTTTAATGTATGTGTGATGCCCCTGTTGAAAGGGAAAATTAACCAGAATTTTGTCTTTTTTGGTGGCGAAGTTCAGGCTGTGGTCCTAATCCAGTTAATAAATATTTTTCAATACTGTCTACGACCATTTTTATAAGTCTGACTTTTGCATTTTAGTAACCAAAATGCTTCGCAACAGTTTCAAAATTGTGCATGTTCACCTGCTTACATCCACAGATAATTCAATTTAGTGCAAGAGAGAAATGACTGCTTTAATGTTATTATACACCCACTTTTTGCCACAGAATTTTTTACAGGTATGTGTCACAAGGTAGTAGTATGAGTATGGTAGGACACCATGCTATGCAGCTTTGAAGGTCTGTTTGCATTGGCAGTTTTGACATTGGTCTTCCATATAGATTATCAAAACTACTGAACAGAGCATTCTGGAATAAAGGTGTATAGCCATGCAGGCCTCATATTGTACCTCATCCAAAGTCCTAATGTTAACATGAGGTACACTTCTGTTCTGTAGTGTCAAGTGATTGGAGCTTAGCTTGCTTTTTGGGTCCCAGTTGATCCTGTTAGTCTTGGAAACCAATTTGTAAAGCTAAGAATCTACTCCCATGAATCGAGGTATAATTCTACAAATCTGATTTCTTATTTCATTCTTCCTGAACAAAGATGAAGGAATGAAGCCAGTTGTTTACATGGGCTGAAAATAATATGCTAATAGACCAGTCATAAAAAAATAGTTTTAAAATAAATTATTTAAGTGGAACTATAAAAATAAGGTGGTTTTTTTTACATAAAAGAATAGAATAGAACCATATTCCTTTTTTTCTGCATACAGTACACAAATGAAAAGGTATTTTTTTATTTCTTTTTTTTTTAGTGGGAATACAAAAAGTGGTTTGTTCTCACTTTAGTATACAGGCTGAATTAAAAGTGCCCTCCATTGCTGGTTAGTCAGTCATTTAACAGTGTGTTGCCACTGAAATCAGAACAATGCTTTCAAGAGGAGTTGAAGGAGACTTAGTGCTGCTGCCACACTGTTAGTCAGAAATCTATTTAGAAGTGAATATGACATTTTCAAAGTCACTGTATATAAATGCAAGCAATCACTTCATTTTCCTCTTCTAGTTACAAAAATCATGGATGAAACCCTCTTTCTTAGCACAGAAGGTTGTTATACACCTGGCTGGCATCATGTTCATACAGCCACAAGCTCCATGTCTCTTGCTGAGTTTACCTGTTTTCTTTTTCTGCACTCTGGCATGTATTCAGCATCACACACTCATCATGCCTTTTTTTTTAAAAAATGCTTATGGAGAGGGAATGAAATTGCATTTCTGAATAAGGTGCCAAGTTGCTTGGATATACTTAAGTGCAACTGTCCAGAAAACTATTTGTAGTGAATGATTCATTTTATAAATGCTATGTACATATAATTCTCTGATTAAATTTATATATTTATTTTTATTTTGCCTTAGTGTATGTACTTTGATTAATTATGCTTACATCCACATGTCTGGCTAAGACTGTTCTGTGTTATCTGTTTTGTGAGCTTAGGGGAGAGGTTGATTTTCATTTCTTTACAAGCCATACAAAGCTACACTTCATTGTTTTTATTCACCAATTAAGCTCCTCTTTTGAAACAAAGATGGGTTTCAATATGATTTTATTTTTTTTTGGAAGAGGATAGAAAATGTTTGGAAAAGAAAACCTATAGATCCGTATTTAAGTGGAGACATAGATTCAAATGTAGATAATAATCTTAGAAATGCTGGGAATGAAAATAGTAGATGGAGTTAAGTTCCATTGTTTCGTCTGCTACATTTAGGTCTCCATTCTTTAAATTAAAGTTGTTATATTCGTACACATTAAGTTAATGTATTTTAGAATGACATGTTCACCTGCAGACTAACCATTGTTCACAAGAAAAAAAAAAGGAGGATAATACTGGATATTCCTAAATAGAGGGATGAAGACATATTTGACATAAAGTATTTTGATCCTAAAATATGCTCTTAAAGTTATTCTCTACAATCCTTATAGATTCTCTGTGTCTCACTTACTGATTTTCTCTCATTAGAGATTTGGCCAGGATAAATAAAAAGATTGTAAAATTCAGAACAAATTACGCCATCAAATTATATGAGAAATTTTGCTTTATGCATCTGTCCATATTGTGATTGACAGTTATAGCTTTTGACTTGCATTATGACCAGCCTCTGAATTTAAAGATATATTATTACACTGTGTTCTTTGCTTTTATTTTTATGCCAATAAATTACTTGTGTTTATGAAATTGAATAAGATGTTTGGAGGAGTACAGGGTATTTCTTACTGCATAAAGAAGAATTGTTCATTCTCTCAGAATAATGTAGATAATGTTAGTTCATGTTAAAAAAAATTTCAAAAATTAAAAAAAATTGCTAATTAACCAAAAACATTCTGCTTGCTTTTAGAAAATGAATTATTTTGAATAGTGGTAGACACACCTAAATGGAAAGCAGATCTTGAGTAACTTAATGAGATGTGTTTTCTGATAAGGAACTTTCACTACAGCTACACTTATTCTGCATGTGACTTATTTTATTTTTGGTTTTATAACAGTCCCATAGAATTCTGCTCTTCTTTAAACTTTTTTTTTGCCTACTTTTTCATATTATCAAAGTTTAAGTTAAGTAATCTTATAAAATCTATTGTCCCTGATTTCTTCAGATCCTTCTCCCCAGAACACATCACCATTTAATCTTTTTTCTTTGTCTGAAGGGAGACCTGGTTCAAGTTAAGTTTTCATATTTCTCTGGCTTCATACATCCTGCCTGCCCTCACTTCTACCCTTTATCCTTTTGTCATACATTTCTTACAATGAAATGAGTAGGACTGCTCCACAACACATTCCAGATGTAGACTTATCAGAAAAGAACCAAAAATGTTTCCTGAAAAGAAGAGGATTCTAAGCTCTTAAGAAATCTGACAGTTTTCATGAGTCAGTCAGCAGTTATACCAGCAGTGATATCCTAAATTTTGTTAGATGTTAATTCATGTACCACATTTTTGAAAAATTAAGTCTTCTTCTTTTACTTAATTTAATAATTTTAATGTCATATTCAATGGCACTAAAAGTCTTTTATTCCTTACTATCTAGCCTGTAAATAGAATGAAGACAAGAAAATATGTTTTTCTAATCTATGTGCAATTTATATGTGTGTATTTGTATATAAGTATATATATATTCCATACATATTATATAAATATATAATTTGATTTCATCTTTATCAACAGGTTATGCAATCAGACTAACTGGAAAAGACTAAGACAAGAGAACTTAGGGAAAACATCTCCTCAGGGAAGAGAGGAATGTGGGAACTTTCAGCAAACAGAAATAAAGGACTTGGGTTCATGGAGGAAGGCAAGGGACACAGAGAATGAGAAATAAACTGAGAATTGAAGTGCAATTGGGGTGGAAGAACGGTGTATAGACTTTTAAAAAATAAAGTAACAACAGAAGAAAGGCAGCCAAGGGGGGTGATGCAACAGGTCACCAGAAATAGAATAAAGGATGAAAATGGCAGTTAGGGGCTTAAGCTTCAAGGTGCAACATGAGGAGAAAGGATGTCTGGGAGATGATGGGAAAAAAATTAGAGATATCTTACAGGGGAGTGATGTTGGGGGAGTGCAGTGCAGGGAGACATGGCTAAAAAGCTGAGCTTTTATGAATGGGGTATTTACAGTCTTCCCAACAAAAGTACTGCCTTGCGGAAATCAGGAGAACTCACATCCCCATCTTAATTATCTCTTGCCCTGTTCACTGTATGCAATTTAATGGTGTCAGCATTAATGTGCAATCAGATATAAAAAAGAAATTTAAATACTTCATGTTCTGGTTGCTCTTGGGTTTTTATTTCAAGACTAAAGCTCTATGGATTGCTCTAGCTATTAATTGTGTTAGAGATATGTAGAATAACTTTAGTTGGGATGGAATAACAACAAAAGAAACAAACAATCACATCGTCTTTCTTGTTACTTATATTGAATCACTAAGGAAAAACAGTACTAGATTCTCATTTAAAAGAAGATACTAGGGCCCCAGGAACTTGATGGAACAGGTTTGTACTGATTGATACCAACTAACTGTATTTTTTTCCTCTGATTTCACTCGCATTTCTTCACTTAAAACAAAACCCCAACAAAACAAAATCAAGCAACAGCAAAAAAAACACAAGCATACAAAAAAAAAAAGCCAAACAAGCAAACAAAAAACCCCAAATCCTTCACATTTCCTTAGTAATGAAAAAAATATCTGTCTCTTTTCTGCCTGAAGAAATCAGTAATGTCGTAAAAAACATTCCTGAGCATCGAAATCACTACAGTTATCTGATGAGTTAACCTACCTGACTGTGATCAACACATACCTCTCCCTCTCAACCAGAATACATATTGATGAGAAACATACACATTACACTAAGACATGTATTTTCTTTCTTTTCACTTAAACTTTACATGACAGTGATACTACATATTGAAAAGGCATTTTTACCTTAAAGTGAGACAGTTGTTTCAGTCAGGCTTTGGAAGTTTTATAGGTTTTCCAGTACCCTGTACATTTCCATATTTAAATTAATGCACTACAAATATGTGTGCATGTATTTTGGGACCTTTTTATTTGCATATATTTATTCTGCAGTGGCCAGTCAAAAAATCAAGTTTAGGAGGAAAAAGGAAGCTGAAGTGTTAGATGCAATACTCATGCTCAATGACAATTTCAACAAAATACAGGGAGAGATCTCATTAAAATTATATCACACTAAACAGGTAAGGTTATTGATGTGTGAGGTTTGTTTAGTTTTGTTTTTCATATCTGGAAACTGCCTTTAACTGAATAAAATGGGTATAGGCTGTTGTGAAACCTCAACACTTGAGCTGGAAACCAATGGAAAGTAAGTTGACTGTTTTAAGAGAAGAAATACACAGATAAGCCCCATTGGAGCCACCCACCATGGAAACAATCATCCTGCTTCAGGTGAAGAAGCTGAGCAGCAGTGAATATTCTGTATTTTCACTTCAGCAAGGTTTTCAACACAGGTCTTCTGTAATACACTTACAGTCAAATTAGTGAGAGAGGATTTCAGGTCAACTACAAGTTGGTGGCCTCACTTTGATCAAGGGGTTGAACCACTTGGCCTTGTGAGAATTCTTTCAACCTAAACTATTCAACAATTCTGTAATTTTTAAAATAAAAAGGATAAAAATAGTATAATTGGGCTTTAGGTCAGCTTTGTATCTTGTATATCAGGAAATTAAAAATCTTATTTATACTAGTCATCTAAACCACTCCTCCACAGCTAACCAACACAAAAACTTCCAATTATTATGGAATAGTTTAGATTATTAATGTGGACAAAACAACTATTTTATAGCTAAAGGGAGAGCAGTTGCATCCTGCTTCTCCCATAGCTTTCTTGTCACAGTTCTTTCACCAGTTTTGGTGAAAGTAAACTTTTACTTCTAACACTGTCTTAATCCCACAGCTTTCTCATGCTCCGTCAGCACATAACTACTCCCTTTTTTCATTGATTCATGTTTATATCATATTTATTAAAAAAAGGTCTATCTGTTTTTATATCTTAAATTAAAAATAAATAAAATCGTTACTAGTTCTGCTATCAGCTGATCCTCCTACCGATCTTGAGGTATGTGTGACCTTCTCTTCCAGCTAGAGGGATGATTATATCACTGTCAGCCAAAAAAAGCAGCCATATAAAAATTATCAATTCTCAAGCATTTGGTCTATCCAGATTATATTTCTGTCCATGCTATGACTGAATACTAATGTCTGAAAATCAAAGCAACAGGTCTAAAATTAAACCTCTCCTTGTCAGTTTGTGTGTTTTTTTGTCGGGTTTCTTTTGTTGTTTTTTTTTCTCTCCAATGGAAAATAGCTATACATTTATGTTATATACATTTTTTTAATTCCTGATAAATATTTGGTTTTATCAGTGAGTATCTAAATTCTTATTTTACAGGGTTTTAGTTAAACAGTATTTAAAATAGAGTTGACAAAAAAAAAAATAATTTTCATGGACACCTTCATGAAGGAAATGAAAACCCTGATTAGTTCCACTGAGATCACAGACTGATAAGAAGATGGCTGAGGAAATGTCTATATTCTTTTTTAGGAATATAGAACTGACAGAGATCAAGGCAGAGCATTTCAGTACTATCCATTCAGCTGCACATTGTGCATTATCTGAAAAATTTAATTATTCTGGATTGCTTTGTCCCATTAGTAGTTCATTCATCTAACCGCTGAGAGGACTTCTGCATTCTTGTTGATAAGCATGAAGTGGTTCCTGGAATAAATCTAAGGGTTTTGTGGCTACTACTATTTAACATTCTCCAGCATAAATTCCTGCATTCACTGAGTTTTTTCTCCTTTTCCTGGTACTCAAGTATTTCAGTACGTGCCTTGTTTGACATGAACACCATGACTGTGATGCTATTAATCATAAGCATTGTTTGATCCCCCCACAATGAAGCAATATGTCTTGCTATCTCTAAGCACAGCAAAAAGAGTTGGATAAAGTGGTGATACTTGTTTCCTGGTTTCCAGATGACTCAGTTTTCCAGTGTCATTTGTACTCATGCAGTTACAATTTCATTCAAACAAGCCCCAAACTTTTTTCAAAGGACTTCTCCATTTGGCCCGGTGCACTCTCCTGGCAGCAGTAAATTGGTGATCAGTCAGCAATGGGCTCATTGGCTCATTCCAAGGGGAAATGCAACATTTGCCAGAACTCATACTTGTCTTTTTGACTTCCAAATCTGTGGGAGATGTAAATCCATACAGTTAAGAGGATTACTTAATGTCTTTGATTTGTATCCCAATTTTCTACAAAAATAATAGCTGAGGTTTTCTTGCTCTTCAAAGCAGCTAATGTTTATTTAAGCCATTTCAGATTGGAAGCCTCGTGTTTCCTTGGGACATGAGATGAACTTGTTTTATTGACATAAGTCTATATTTTTATAATGCGATTCATAAGTGAAACTTATTGATAAAAAAAAATATTTCCCTTGTATCATCACCACTGTTTCTTAGTGAGTGAGCCTTGCCATATATTTGTGGCATATTTATACATATAGATGTATATATATTTATTTACATACATAAGGATACTATCTGAGACAGAGATGATTGTGGCACCTTTGAGAAACCGTAACTAAAGGTTTTCCAGCATTCTATTTCAATTTGAGTGTTCTAGCAGATCGTATGACAGAAAAGATAAGTTGAAACAGAAACAAAAAAACAGATTATAAATATAGTATCTCAATTTTTGGTGCATTTTTTGAGTTGAGCAATGCCTGCTTCTCAACTATGAAATGTTAGTACAGAAAGTCAGTTTTGCCACAAAACTATTCCAGAGGAGTTGGGAAGGTTAGCTACTTCAAGAGTAGCTCAAATGGTTACACAAAACCTACCGTCCAGCCTGGAGTGGTAGATGACACAACTTTCTCCTGAATTTTCTGAATGCCTCACACACTTCTTATTGTTATAATAATAGAGTAGAATTGTGCCTTCCTTACATTGTCCTCTCACCAAAAATAAGGAGCAATATATACACAGAAAAACCCAAACTTGGAATTTTCTTTATTTATTATATTGCTCGAAACTTCAAAAATTACCTCCAATTATTTTTATTTTTTTTTATTCTAGATTAATATTGCTGATTTCAGATATATTTTTTTTTTTAATTAAAACTATTTACTACAGAAGTTCCCAATGATTCACAGCCTAATAATGCACCCAATCTTTAATATTATCTATTTTCTGGCAAAAAGAAACACTACTCAGAAAAAAATATGGTTTACTAAATAGAGCCCATCATATCAGTCAATGCCCAAGCACTTAATATGGCAATATTCTGAGCATACAAGTTAAGATAACAGAAGATTTTCTGCCTAACACTTACTATGACAGAATGTTTACGAGATTCTTCCAAACAGGTCATTAAGGCTGCTATGAAAACCTCTGATGACAAAGCCAGTCAATGTAGCCAGAGAAGTTATAAACACTAGTACTTTTCCAGGGTGACAAGGACCTGGAAAAGAGAAAGATTATGAGATGGAAAAAAACAAAGTACAGAGAATGAAATGGTGACAGTTATAAACATTGTGGATTATACTCTGAGAAAGGCCACAGTTTATGCCAGAAAACAGAATTGCTGGCTATCAAAACTTGAAGGGGGAGGAGAGAGGGAAGGGAAGAAAAAAGAGGAGTATAGTTATAAACTGTCTAATGTCAACTTTTCTCATACTTTGCTGGCCTGACAAAAATGTTTGGGCTGCCTAATAACAGCTCTTTTCACAGCTGAACAAGCACCAAGTTTCCCATCATATGTGAGTTTTTCTAGTCTTTGCTGTCGTGTTTGGCAATGACAAGAAGAAGAATCAAGTTTTGACACCTCTGCTCCTCTGAAAGCCTGTCAATGAACATTCATTGGGTCATTTGTTGATAGTCAGGAACTATAGCAAAACAAATTTCTTCAATACTTGCCACAGATACTGGGTCAACTTAGAGGTAAAATGGATATAAGAAAGGGACTATGAATAACTCCCACCATATATCTTCTTTTATGATGATAATATGGTAAAAAGGAAAATGAGCTGGAAGACTAAAGACTAGAGAACTTTAGGGGACAATGATGGAGAGGAAGAAAAGCATAATAATCACTGCTATTCCCGTAGTGCTTTTGGTTTAGACAAGCAACTATACATTTACACAAAATAAAGCTAAGAACAGCATGATAAAATTTCTGGTTAATTTACCAAACTATTTGTGCTAGTTCTTCCCTCAAATTTGTACATGTGCTCTACTTTCTTCAGGTGATATTTGTCAGACACTAGCAAGTTTTGTAAAACTTCCATATGAAAATGAAAGTCTTTTTCTCTGTAAATTAACAGAGGTCTCAGTATCTCTGACACAAAATGCAGCTATTGCATTGTTTAAAAATTATAATAATGTATTAAACTTCATAACTGACAAATGCAGTATATCTTGTGGAATAGCTCATTATTTTCCTTCTAAATACTGACAAAATCTTATTAGCTTCTGATTAATGAGATTTACATGAATGAAGATCATTAAAGGCGAATTTTTTACCTAAACCCAAGAACTACTGATTAACAAAATCTTGAACTAAACGTTTAGTATGAAGTGGTCAAAAAAGCTACCTCATTGCTGAACTATGTTAAAGAAGGTGTATCAGGTTTTTGCTTCTTTGTTTTAATCTAGTCTTCACCAGCAGCAAAAAACCCTGACACTGAGACCCCTTGACCACAGTAGGTATCATATTAGTCTTTATAGAAATTAGTTATTTTAAGTGCATGGCTAGAATAAATTTGTTTCTGATAGAGGATGGAGAGAATGAAGGTGGGATACGGGAGAAACTATAAATGTTAAACTTAAAACAAGTGTTGGAGTTAAAAATCTTATTTATTTGCTCTCATTGCTGATGAAAATATAATAAACAAATAAGTAATACACTATGCCAAACACAGAGGAATTTCTTAATTAAAAATGATGTAGACTCAAAATATTTGATTGATTAAATCTGAGTCTGCAATCTATTAATTAACTACTGAAATCTTGACGAAGTTTAAGTAAGGCAAAAGACTGACCAGAACAAACAAAATTACACCCAGTCAGGAAAAAAAAACACATAACAAAAAGAAAAATATTTAAAAAGCAAAAATCTACTATGGTTATGAAAGAGATATAAACAGAAAAACATGGGACATCTGCTTTTCAGGGAGCATAAATTCAAGTAACATTAATGGAGAGTACAAATTCATACCAGCTGAAGATGTGACCCCAGCTTTGGCCAATTAATTATTTATTTCTTTTTCTCCTTAGTGTTGTGACTATATTTATGGCTGTGTTTTGAAGAGAAAATAACTGATATTTCTTCCATTAAAGATCACATTGTGGTTTGGCTGCCTTCTTTGACAGTAACACATTGGGGACATTAATTTAGGATTGTTTTTGTATTTTTTTTTGCTCTAGAGGTTCCTGTGATAGGCAACAGGAGTTTTTCTGCCTAGTGTCACAATGGTGAGCAATACAAGTCCACTTAAAAAGGCTCAAATTAAATAAATGTACCATTTATCATTCAATATAGCAAGGAAATACAGTACTATCCTTAAAGTGACATAGCTGACATAATTAATTACAGAAACTACTTTTTTTTTTTTTCTTCTTTATATACATAATTATAAATACAATTTCATTAAAAAGATCAAAGCACTCACAGGCACAGTTGAAATAAACAGTTTATTGGGCCGCAGATCCTTCAAAGTGAATAGCAATTCAGGAATTAAATACTTAACCATTAAAGGGTGATTCATAGTGTGTTAAAGAGAATACATGTCTTTTTAATTCTACAATGTAGTATGAAACTTTTTTTTTCCCATTAAAGTTAATGATAGGACACCTATTGACATTTATAGTGCTAGTATTTCACACACTATATTAGTAAAGTATAACTTACATCTATCAACTGTGTGTAATGTGGAAAATAACTGAACTGAAAACTTGAAGCCAAATTTCTAAGACATTTTTAGCAGTTATATTTCTATACTATATTTAATAGTTAATTGACTCGTTCAGATTTCTTTTCCCTGTGGGAAATGGACTGGGATCAGAACAAAGAAAGATTCCTGTAATCTTTGATGTGTTTTGTCTGGGTGAAATAAAAATAATCACATCAATTGCCTTCACAAAATGCTGGGAGGTCTATAATGGCTAGCTAGAATTAACATTCAGACAAGCCTAAAGGGAGTGCACAGCAGAGAATTAAAAGTAATGGTGTTCCATGCTCTATAATGCCCCAAAAAACTGGAGCAGGATGGGACTACAACTTGCTGCTGATTTTTCACTTTATTCATTGATTCTGGACATCTGGTCACATCATTTTCAGCATAATTGATAAGATCTATGGTATTTCTAGAACATGGAAGATAAGAATAATTTATTTTATTTGCATTGTGAAGGTGCTTACTGTGGTAGAAATAAGGAGGCAGTCATTAATTTTACTTTACAGTTTTTAGCTATTATTTTTACTAGCGTATTTTTGTACTGTAAATATGACAAGATTAATTAACTTCAGAAATCAAGTGCTGTAATTTATTTTTTCAAACACTTTCCTTTAAAATAACTTTTGAATAAGTTTCTCTGGTATTTTGAAATGGAAAAAAGAGTAAGGCAGAAAAGTTATATTTTCAATAGTCCATGCATGAGTCTCAGTTTGTAGTCTACACATTTACAATGATGGTGGTCTAGAACTCCATGCAAAAAGATCTGAAACTGACCCATGAAATGATACATCTTTTCCCAGTTTTAAATACCATTAGATAAGCACATTGTGGTCTATGAAAAATTGTAAGTGTTAACACTGGTCCTTTGGTTCAAAAAGGTTTAACACCAACTGGTCCATGGAATATTAAAAGAACATATTTTTAATAAGCTATGTTATATGTCATCTTACTGTTTTTTTTAAAATTTAATTGGAGATTCACATAGAGAGAGAAATTAACAGCACAAAACATTACTAGACCACACGATCTAGTCTAATTTTCTGAATGCATAATCTTTTAATTTTATCTGGTTAGCCTCACCTTGAGTTTAATTAGTTAATCTAGTTAGAGTGGGTCACTGTAGAGATGTCTGTGTACATATAGTTGTAGAACAGATGTTTCAGTTCTTAGACAAGTCTTTATTTCCACAGTCGTTAGCTTATATCATTGGGATTTTGAAAGAGCAGCCAGGAGGAAAACATAATACAAGACTCATAGCATATGAACATTGCAACAGCAAGTTGAGTATCTACTTCAGAAAGGTACTGTAAGATTTCCGAGTATGTTATTACTAGAGTTGTGTGCACCTGGTAGTTTAGAGTGATGAAGAGTTCAATGCGCCCTTGTCCCAGATGATATTTATCTATCACACGGTGTGTTTGACTAGATCCCAGTGGAGTATATATAATAATTAGACCAACAGTTCTCTAACTGTCTACTTGATCCTCTTATAGGTTAAAGGGCATAGTCTGAAACTCAGTTCTATTAAAAACATATTAAATATAGTATTAGTGGTCTAAGACTATATACTTCCCTGGAGACTCCCACTTTTAATAACCTCCAGGATAATAGATAAGGCAGAGGGCAGTAATCATTACTGAAATGGATTTTCTGGCAGAATTAGACATCACCTCCTGGAATCAATAATCATTTTAAGCTAACGGGGTGATTAAATGACCTTCTTTTTATTTTCCTTCATGTGGAGTTGCTTTTTATCTTGATTTAGAGCCACACAGTTAGAACGAAGATAAACAGAGGACTAGCAGAATCACAGTGAGGCCTACCCCTTAAACAAGTAAGAGAATTTTACTTTAATCAACATATTTGCTGCCCAATCTGTGACTTCTGAAGAATTAAACTAAAAATTCTAGATGCAGAATAAATTAATGGATTCTACCGCAGGACAGTTCTTGTTTTTAAGAGATTTGCACCATTAGCTTTCCTGCAGCAGGTGCTTGATTTTTATATTTGATAATTTATTGCACTGAAGCTTGCTTGAGGATATCTGTGTTGAATGATAACACTTTCATTATTCCTTTTAGACCATATGGTCCTCTTCCACATCCTCCTGCTCTCTGTGAAGGAGTACCGGATGGCAACATGTCTTTTTGCCTCCTGAAGGAGATAAATTGAGAAGCAGCTAACTGCAGTGTGCTGTGGTATTGATGAACTACAGCTAACCAGATAAGAATGTGGAAAAGTTGACTTTTAATTTTTGGGACATTTAATTTAACTTATTTTAATCCAAAGATCTATGAGTTTTTCAATACCTTCTGAAACAAACACTGGTTTTCTGTAGGTTAGTGGTTGTTGCAAGCCGGTTTGTTTGGTTTGCTTTGATCTGGCTGGTTGGTTGGGTTTGGATTTTTATTGTTGTTTACTTTTGGGTTTGTTTGTTGTTGCTCGGGTTTTTTTGTTTGTTTGTTGGTTTGGTTTTTGTTTGTGGTTTTTGTTTTGGGGTTTGTTTTTATTTGCTTTGGATACAGGATATGAAGGGATTTTAAGTCTAACCAAAATATTAGAAGGCTGCATGGTCAATGTCTACAAAACAAAGTAGAGTACAGAAAAGTCTAGAAGGACACTAACAGAAAGCTTCACAAAAAAATACCTGTATCAATTTGAATGACCAAAGAGGAGGATATGCTAATAGAATATCATATAGTCCATAATCTATAGGGACAGTGGTGCTTGAACAGTACATGGCACTCTCCATTTAAAGAGCTGTTGGAGGCTGATTTTTGAGCAGCTACTAAGTCTTCATTGTCAGGCTTTTTTTTTGCCAAGTATATATGTAAAGCTACAAAAGCATCTGCTTTTGTCCTGTGAAATTGGGTCATGGTTTCACCAAAAGAGCAATTGTAACTATTTTAAATATGAATTTCAAATCTAGCTTTTTTTAGATTAAAATGTGTCTGTATTTCAAACATCTGTTCTGGGATCCTACAAATCTGATATAACACTAAATACCAAAGTATGACACGGTTTTCAGGAAGGGGTCAATACTGAAGAGGCAACTGCAGCAGCAGGGGGACATGGCTGAGGTGACATTGCTCTCCCTCCTTCACTTGCTATCCAAACTCCCATTAACTCTTGGAAACTCTTGCAACACCACTCAGTCCCTGACTTCATTGCTTTTCTCCTCTGACTGTGTCAGATGTCATGAGAGCTCCTTAAACTTCAGATACTTCTCTGAGGTAAAGGATTAAGAAAAGGTATTTTTCTTCTCACCCAAAGATATGAATTGGCAGCTTAATTTTGCCAGTAGAAGCCTCCCCTGGGACAGTCTGATTAAATTAATCCTCCTGCCAGATGATAAACAGTTACAGTGTTGGAGGGCTTTGGACTGTGATGTACAGTAGATTGCTGTGATGGCAGCAGCATAATGGTCGCTTTTCTCCTTTCATGTGGATGTCATTATAGTCCATTCACGACTTTTTCTTTACCTGTTAAGAACATGAATCTTGAAAGCTTCCTTTCAAATCTTATACTTAATTTCTAAATAACCCCAAAAATTTATTCTAGAACAGCAGACCTTAATAAGGTCAGGAAGTTTAAATAGAAAGTTATGAGAGACATAAGTCTAAAATACATATTATAAATACATATTATAAATATACCATTCGCGTTAAAAATACTTCAATACGCAAGAATTCTTGTGGTTTCTAAAAAAACCTGCCCATTAATTATATAGATAGCTTAAATTGCAAATTCTCTAAGCAGTAGCTAGTGTTTAAGTGAAGGTTTTTATTGTAATAAGATAAAGAAAGGATTTATGAAAGTATTTTATTTGATCTCACTCACAACATAGTTTGTAAAGAATTATAGAAAGAAATCAGTAGCCATTACTACATTAAATGCACAGGTCACCACAATATCAAACAAATGGTTTTTCCCATGTTTTACATCTTAAAGCTTCAAGACCCTTCTGTCACTGCCGCATCCATGCAGATATGCATGTGGCTTCTTACAATATATGAGACAAAAAAATTAGCTTTATTTAACAACATCTACTATTCCCTCAATAAAGTTCAGACAGGTCACTTCTGATGTCTATTATCACTCTTAAATTAGTTACGCTTATCAGGTAACAACTTTCTCCATATATTAAATGGACAGCTAGAGATGTAAAGCAAGTCTTCTGGCTGTGATCCAAGAGTTT
>NW_009953722.1:0-32096 GCF_000747805.2 Chaetura pelagica | reverse complement strand
AATGAAGAATAATTTTGGCATGTTATAAAATCTGCCCTCTTTGTGAATATACACAAATGCTTGAAATATGTAAGCTGACTGATTAGGATTCACACACCTTTAAAATCATGTACTTTCAGCAGAACTGAGAATTAAAGACTCTCTCACAGGCTATGAATTATAGATCATATATTAGAGAGATTGGCCTATAGAAGTGGAAGCAGAGACAGCAGCAGAAAGAATGAACCCTGAGTTTCTCCTTGTTTTAACAAGGCCCATCTTCTCATCTCCTCTTCACCTCTTCATAACGATGACCAGCAATTTTCAAGAAAGGAAAACCTCACACAAGGAAAAAGTAAGCATTGAATTTCCACTACCAGCTTCTATTGTAATACATATTATTATTTACTGGCTTTTGAGGGCCTTTTAGAGTACTTGTTTTATTGTGAAAACTTGAGGCTGGACTCCAGTTAAGAGCAAGGAATTGCAGGAAAATTAAACAACTAGCAAATATTCAGTGCTAATATTTTAAGCACTTGAGGAAAGATAAGGAAGATAGCACACATGGAAATCACCCAAATAAAGAAATAAAACTCATCACAGAGAAACACACCACCCAGTAATTAACTCTGAAGAGAGTTCTACATTCCAAACTTGACAAGCCGACTAGAAGAGGAGCGCTGCTGGATCTTGTACTAACCAGCAAGGAGGGCCTTGTTGAAGCAGTGGTGGTCAATGGCAGCCTTGGCTGCAGTGATCATGAGATGGTGGAGTTCAGGATCCTGTGTGGAAGGAACAAAATACCCAGCAGGACCAGAACCCTGGACTTCCACAGGGCAAACTTTGGTCTCCTCAATCATCTATTAAGGGAAATCCCATGGGACAGGGTGCTAGAAAATAAAGGAGCTCAAGATAGCTGGTCAACATTCAAGGACCACTTCTTGCAAGCACAGGATCAGAGTGTCCCAATGGTTAGGAAATCTAGTAAGGGTGCTAGGAGACCTGCATGGTTAAAGAAGGAACTACTGGGCAAACTTAAGTGGAAAAGGAAAATCTATAGATCATGGAAGGAGGGGCTGGTCACTTGGGAGGAATATAGGACTGTTGTCAGAGGATGTAGGGAGGCAATTAGGAAAGCTAAGGCCTCCTTGGAACTTAACCTTGCAAGTCAGGTTAAGGATAATAGAAAGGGCTTTTTCAAGTACATAGCTAGCAAAACTAGCAATAGAGGCAATATTGGCCCATTGAGGAATGAGGTGGGAGCCCTGGTGACAGAGGATATAAAGAAGGCAGAGGTGCTGAATGCCTTCTTTGCCTCTGTCTTCACTCCTGCAGGGTCTCCCTATGAGCCCCAGATTCATATAGCCCCAGAAGAAGTCAAGATAGAGGAAGAGTTTGACATGGTAGATGAGGATTGGGTTAGGGATCAGTTGAGTAATCTGGACATCCATAAATCAATGGGTCCAGATGGAATGCACCCAAGGGTGCTGAGGGAGCTGGCGGAGGTCATTGCTAGGCCACTCTCCATCATCTTCAGTAAATCATGGGCAACAGGTGAGGTGCCTGAGGACTGGAGGATAGCAAATGTCACTCCAGTCTACAAGAAGGGCAAGAAGGAGGACCCGGGTAACTATAGACCGGTCAGCCTCACCTCCATCCCTGGAAAGGTGATGGAACAACTTGTTCTTGTCACTATCTCCAGGCACATCAAGGACATGGGGGTCATCAAGAGCAGTCAACATGGTTTTATCAAGGGTAAATCATGTTTGACTAACCTCATAGCCTTCTATGAGGAAATTACTAGGTGGATAGATGATGGTAGAGCGGTAGATGTGGTTTATCTTGATTTCAGTAAAGCATTTGACACCGTCTCCCACAGCATCCTTGTAGAAAAGTTGATCAGGTATGGGTTTGGTGATCAGGAAGTGAGGTGGATTAGGAACTGGTTGAAAGGAAGGAGTCAGAGAGTTGTAGTCAATGGGGCAGAATCTGGTTGGAGGTGTGTGACTAGTGGAGTCCCACAGGGGTCGGTACTGGGACCGGTGTTGTTCAACATCTTCATCAACGACCTGGATGAGGGTATAGAATGTACCCTCAGCAAGTTTGCTGATGACACTAAGCTGGGAGGAGTGGCTGACACACCAGAAGGCTGTGCTGCCATTCAGAGAGACTTAGATAGGTTGGAGAGTTGGGCGGGGAGAAACATGATGAAATTCAACAAGGGGAAGTGCAGAGTTTTACATTTGGGGAAGAACAACACCATGTCCCAGTACAGGTTGGGGGCTGAACTGCTGGAGAGTAGTGTAGGTGAAAGAGACCTGGGGGTCCTGGTAGACAGGAGGATGACCATGAGCCAGCAATGTGCCCTTGTGGCCAAGAAGGCCAATGGCATCCTGGGGTGCATTAGAAAGGGTGTGGTTAGTAGGTCAAGAGAGGTTCTCCTCCCCCTCTATTCTGCATTGGTGAGGCCACATCTGGAGTATTGTGTCCAGTTCTGGGCCCCTCAGTTCAAAAAGGACAGGGAACTGCTCGAAAGAGTCCAGCGCAGAGCTACGAAGATGATTAGGGGAGTGGAACATCTCCCTTATGAGGAAAGGCTGAGGGAGCTGGGTCTCTTTAGCTTGGAGAAAAGGAGACTGAGGGGTGACCTCATCAATGTTTACAAATATGTAAGGGGTGAGTGTCAGGGGGACGGAGTTAGGCTTTTCTCAGTGATGACCAGTGATAGGACAAGGGGTAATGGGTGTAAATTGGAGCATAGGAGGTTCAAGGTGAATATCCGAAAAAATTTTTTTACTGTAAGAGTGACAGAGCACTGGAACAGACTGCCCAGGGAGGTTGTGGAGTCTCCCTCACTGGAGACATTCAAAACCCACCTGGATGAGTTCCTGTGTGATGTACTCTAGGTGACCCTGCTCTGGCAGGGGGGTTGGACTAGATGATCTCTCGAGGTCCCTTCCAGCCCCTAAGATTCTATGATTCTATGATTCTATGAAAATAGGTAAAATGAAATGTCATTAAAGTACATATTTCATACTTAGAGAACACATGCCTGGCTCCTCAGCCAGTGCCATTCAGGTTCCATCACTCATGTGGGAGAGATGTTCGCTGTTCCTTCCACTGCTTCACAGCACATCCCTGGATAAGCAGGATTTGTCTGGCTGATGTGCACTACATGGCTATGAAGGAAGGATTGGAAGGAGGAATGGGAGAAGAGAGTGAGAGAGAGAAGGAAGGAAAGGAAAAGAAAGAAAGGGAGGAAAGGGAAGAAGGAAGGAATTTTGTAAAGCAAATATTTCAGCTGTCAAGCAGCATGAGTAACACGATTTCCATCATGCCTGATGGAAACACAGTCTGATTAGTAAAATAATTGCAAGTGTTTTGATGCAAATAAATAATAAATTATTCAAGTTATTATTGAGCTTGATATGTTTTATTATTTATTTTTTATTCCTCTCATTATTTTTCCTTTCCTGAATGTATTAATATTGAAATGTTTTCCATAGTGACAGTCTAGTACAGATAATGGTTGGAATTAACAGGAAATGTGAAAACTATACTCATGTTGCATATTTTCAATAATTAATAGATCAGTTCATTGTTGTTAATAATACAAGATTGGGATGTGTCTGACTTCAACAACTAGATCTAAATGCTTTTGGAACACAAAGGAAACTATATTTATGGATATGAGGTCTGATTTCTACTTTCTTTCTTTTTTTTTCCCTAAGGAAACAGAATTGCTACTTCCTGACATAACTTGGGGAATAAAGCTACCTTTCTCACAAATGCCTTTATGACAAGTGCATGAGTGAAGTGTGTGTTCTGTGCTGTTTATAATATTATCAAAAAGTAGTATGGTAGTCCAGGAACTTATAATTGTATCATGGTACATGAAAGAGTTAAACAGTTTAAAGAGCCAATAAAGTTTATATTCACAATAAAAAAAAACAACCTGTGATATAACTTCAATTTTAAGAGTGTTTAGGAAGAAACAGGAGAAATAAAAAACATTTCATAGCTAGCTCAGGTTATTGTATCTTTAAGAAAAAGCAGAAAATAGGGCTATTACTAATGACAAAGTCAAGTATATTTAGATCATTAATACTTAATATATATTTTTGTTGTTTTTTAAAAAAGAGGAAATTAAAAAGACCAGAGGCTTAATTTGGTTGATGTTAAGTTTTTTTAAGAGCAAGTTTCCATCCAGCTGTCTTCACAGTATTTTTTTACAAATTGCAAGCCTTGACACTGAATAGAACAAATAGAGATTTAATATAACCTTATAGTCTTTTCTTAAATAAAACTGATGTATGGAATTCATAGATCTGCATTTATAAATAATAAAATAATTATTCTTTGACTGGAGGAAAGCCATGTATCTACTCTCAGTGTGAGTGGAATATGCATTATAAGAGTAATTTAATTCAAATGTGTGTGTTACTGTTTTCAGAACACTTGTATCTTTTACTATAAAAGGAACTATAAAGAGCTTTTTTTGTCTTCTATCACTTTTTTAAAAAGCCTGCCAGTTTGTTTTCTATTTTCTTTCATTGCTCAGAGCACAAATACTCAATATTAAACAGGCATTACAAAATAACTATTTAGAAGACTAATATAGTTAATTAGTATTTTAAAGCAGTTTAAAGTGTGGATTTTATGGGAATATATGAAAACACAGTGGTATAAGTTGAGAGAGAGGGGAGCTTTGTATAAATGCATTATTTGGATAACTGATTTCAGCTGAACTATAGTGGAGATTGTATCTTCAAGTGTATGCCATAAACACAGCTCCAAAAGGTAGGAAGAGATGTGTCTGGCAACTAGACAGCAGCTCTATTAGGCATTTCTCCAAAGCTTCTCAGCCTGCAAGAAAAAAGTGAGACTTTAGTAACTGAAACATTATTCATGATTACTGCACTGTTCTAGATGTCTGCATTTAAGCAAACACCTGGGGCCCTAAATTCAGAAGCACAATGCTGTAAGAACTGAAAGCCTTAACAGTGAGATTTATTCCTTATTCTGCTGCCATATGATGACTATAGACTACAAAAAACACCGTTTTGAAATTTAGTGGTAGCAAAATATGGACTAAGTCTTCCACGAAGTTTGAAGCTGGCACTTAGAAAAAGACAAGTTATTTTGGAGTATGCATAGAGCATCTGCTTCCTTTCAAAGCTGAATAGAACAAAAAACATAAGCCTCTAGGGCAGCTCAGTCAAAATGTGATGATCACATTTTGCTTCTATAATGTGTAGACACAAAAACCCCATTCTCTAAAAGTCTCAAATTTGCCAAAAATCCGAAGAGAAAGTTTTTCAACTTCTAATGTTAAAAATTTTGTTTGTTTTGGTTTTGGATTGTTTTGGGATTTTTGTGGTGTTTTTTTTTATTATTATTTGAAGGCAATCTAAACACAGCATTCAAAGAGAAAGTGTTGTCAACATAGTAAAAAAACGTTTTATTAATCCTAAAATCAGAACCAGCATTAATAATGCATATCAGCATTTTCAATTCCGGTCAGATTCTATTACAATGTGTATGTCAACAGGATTTTCCTTCCCTGATTCTAATAGAGTTCAATAGTCTAATAATTAATTAAACATATATTAGAATACAATAATGTTATTATGGTAATTGCACAGAAATATGAATACAAACACGTAAGAGGGGACATTCTGATATTTTCAGCTATACTATGGCAGAAACCATGTCTGTGACTCTACGGTCACCCATCCTGATTTATCAACAAAATCCTTTACAGACCCTCCCAATCTCCTCTTTGCAATATTACCTGCATTTCTGTCAGGCTTGTAGCCAAATTCTGACAAAATTTGATTTCTTACGACCACATTCAAAACAGCACTAGGAACTGCTGACATACACAAACCACCAGGTCTGTAACTTCAAGTCTATTACTTTATTTCCAGAATGTTTTAGGCCATCCTTCTCCACTGCATACCTCTACAGCACCTGGTGTAAAACCAACATAAGCAGCCTCCCAGTCATCTGCAAAGAATGGCAAATCTCCCTGACTCTCTTCCATCCCATTCACATGACACACTTCCATCACCAACCTGCCCTCATCAGCTGTTTGCACTAATACATTAGAAATGGGAAGCAGAAGGTGGGCAGGGCAAACATTTGCAGGAAAAAAATCCTGTCAGCTGCCTCTGTAAGACTCAATAGAGCTTTTTTTTTTTACTTCTGAGAGCAATAGAAGCTTGAAAATACATTCTGTTCTTTGTTGTCAGTTGGAAATGATGCTGTCAAAGCTTTTGTTATGATGGTGGAAATTTCTGAGTTGCCTGTGTTGACACAACCCTCACACTGTCCTTGGCTAGGTGAGTCTGGCTCTCAGCTCTCTTGAAAGCACATGAAGTTCCAAATCATTTATTTCTCATTCTATGAATGACAAAAAGCTGCAGCCTGCTTGAAACCAGTGACAAGTTTTGTAGAGTCAGAAATTATTCTACTGTCAGAATGTGAGTGTATGAAATGTATCTGTGCTCAAAACTGAAACAGATGAGCTAGAATTATGATAACCCCTAAGAAATGTTATCAAAATGTTGTCTCTTTCTCAGCTGTATTGTTTGTTGTGGGTTTTTTCCTTCTCATTGTAGATGAACGTTCATTATAAGTAGAGTTTTTTAACATGAACAATCCAGATCTGCTAAATTTTTTGTAGAGAAAGGTTTTTCCTAAGCCAGCTGGTTAGTGGGTGTAAGTCATGGATAGCATGCAGAGAGAAATGCTAGGGTGTGATGGTGATTTTTCTTCTCAGTGGCAGGTGACTGTTCAACCCCCAAAGCCACTGTGATGCGGGTATTTCTCATGTTTGACCTATTCCTTTTGTGTAAGGAAATAAACAACTAATAGCACAGAGGCATGGGCATCTTCAGATGAATGATTTTACAGGCAGACTGCAGTACCAAGGCTCTAACTATAGCTATTAAATAGTATGCAAATGATCTGTGTCTAATCTTACGATGAAATTATGGGGAAAAAAAAGAAAATCCAAAAGGCTTGCAAGCTCTCCCCACTAGCCACGATTAAGAAAGTGTTTCTGCAGCACACTGATACACAGAGCTTCCAGTGACTGTAGTGTGAATACTGCGTAGGAACTTCTTTACAGCATTTGGCTGATAAACAGCATAGTGAATGCTAAATATCTACTGTAGGAAAAACAAAAAAGAAAGTAAAAACATGTCAACAGCTTTAATTAACACTTTTCTACACAAGATCTGCCAACCTCCTGTGCTTAGGCAGTTAATAAAAAAGGCAGGGAACTGAAGCAATAGTTCACACTTGTTTATCCATCTGAGCTGAGCCAAACTAAAAGTAGCTGGCATTGGGCTTTAACAGAATAGTATCATAATTGCTTATCAGGATGAGAAAGGTGAGTGGCTGAGCATTGCCAATGAGATTCCAGTCTGTTCCCTCAGGAATATGGCTGTTTTCCTTGGCTGATTTTTTCTATTTTTAACATCATTGCTATGTTTTTATAAAGTTAGTAGGTTGCAGTTAGTAAACTGTTGAATTCCATTTATTTTTGTTTTCATGATAAAACTTTATCCTCTGAGAATCCTTTTCATAGGATTTGTCCTCTTCTTTTCCAGTGACTGGCAGCAGGGACACCTTGTTGAATTACCTTTTCTATTTAGCTGGGTTGGCAGTATGCACAGATACTAGACAGAGGTTTTGTTTCATTTTCCCTGCTATAGTTTAACTCTACTGAAGAGTTAAAATTCAATAGCTGAATTAATCTTTGTTTTGAGATTTTAATTATGTTTGCTGTAGCTGGCTGCCCCTCACCTTGGTAGGTCTAGATATTTACAGAGTCTATAGCTCCTAACTCAGCCAAAATACTTCTAGAAATTAATCAGTTTTGCTTGAATGAGTAACACCAAGAAAAGACATTTAAGATTTAAATGTAGTCAGCACATTCTAAATACTGGAGTTATGACAGTTTGTTATTAACTGAGGTATATCCTATGCTTTTAAATAAACACTTCAAGTGTAATCAGAGCATTTTTATTGTGCCATGATCACCGGTTATTTCAAATTATACCTTCATATGCTGGTATCACTGTATGCAAGGTGGTTAATCTTCCATCTTGAAGTTAAAGCAGTTGGATCTTTAGGACGTCAGTGAGATCTACCAGTACACAAAATCTCTTAAAAATAACACCACTCTACACACTCTGCATTCTGATGGAAATACCCAAGGACATGGATACTCTTGATCAGCACTGCTAAACCACCTTAGGGGGGTGATTTTCACTGTTTTTTTCTTTAAATTCTGATTTTTCCCTCCTTCTTAAGGATAAATATTTTTAAGAGGGATTTGTATATGTATTTGGTTTATTTTATTTTATTTTTCTTGTCTGACAGGTGTTCATTCCAAGGACAATTGTGTGTGTCAGGGTATGGGGGAGATTAAGACGTCTAAACACTAGCATCGAGTGCAGCTTGGGAGATTCAGCTATTGGCAAGTTAAAATATGTTTGATTGCCTAAAAAAATGCAGGACTTCCATGTTTGGGCAGGTAAATCTCTCACGCAGTGTCTCAGACATGGATTATTTTTATTTCTTAGTTGGTAGAGTTCATAGTTTAATAAACGAGGTGGTCACCAGGTCACTGGGTGAAACTTTCTTGTAATGTTTATAGCTTTCATGCCTGTGTTCCCACTACTTTGTGCTGGTTGAGAGGTAGCATTAACCACAGAGGTCCCAGTGAGGGTCTCTGTTTATTTCTTGAATAGTTTGTGCTGAATTTGTCACCACAAATCAGAAACATAATCTCGCTGCACATATTGCATCTTTTGTATTTGTGTGTTGTTTCAAAACATGATGTGCTAGTGAATTTGTGTGAGGAGCTTGGCTTTATGAATTTATAACAAATGGACAGTTTAAAGTAGTCTGTTCTGGATCATTTAGCAGAATACTCATCAGCTTCTGAACACTTCTGCCCATCTAAAAGGGTTTTGCCTATCATCTCTAAAGCTGATCTTCAGCTGGTATAGTTTATGAAGTAAAACTCTACACACACTGATTGCCTGTCATCCTCTTTAGTGTTGTCAGCTTTTCCTAAGCCCAGTTTTATGATGCAGCTGAAAAGGCACAATTCTGCCAGATAAAGTAGTATCCACTTGGATGTCATGAGCTGGTTTTTCTTGATTTCTGGTATAGTTTTCATGTTAGTGTCACCAGTAGAGAAACATACTAAAATTTTGTGTCTTGTGTTTTATATTATTCCCACTAATTCCTAACATTTTTTAAAAAGTGGTTTGAAAAAAACAAAAATTTACACTGATCAGGCTGTAGTTTAATTAGCATTATGCCATGACTCTGTAAGTTCAAGACAAATTTATAGGCTTTATATTTTATAAGACAGGAATTTTTTTTTCTTATATATGTCTTATCGCATCATGAAAATTTGCCTGTAGAAAGACATATAAGCTGGAAAGCATCTGCAAGTTAGAAATAAACTAAAAGTATGGCAATGACCATGAAATGTGGAAAATGTACTGAACTGCAATTCAGTGCAGATACAGCTCGATCCATGTAAAAACAAAACTGAGAGAAATATCTTCAACATGGAGAGAAAATGTAGTTAAGAAAAACATAATCAGTGACAGAAAGAAAGGGCATAGGTGTGCTGCTTGCTGAAGTAATTTTAAGTACTATTCTGAATGCTGGCATCCAGAAGATGGATGAATGCTCAGCTGAATTGTGCCTTTGTTTTTTATGGCCCATATATATCTTGAGGAGCTTAAATGGCAGGTTGCTTTGATGCCAGCAGGGTAATAAAGAACAGGTTTTACAGTTTAAATTTTCTGGTTTAGTAATGTTATTTCCGGCTTTGTAATTTCAACTTTTGCTTCCCTAGATTAAACTTGAGTGCTTTTGACTTTAAATTTCTGCATTTTATTTTTTTTAGAATTGAAGCTGGGGAGTCTAAGAAACAAAGATGGAGAAAGAAAGGATGTCCATGCGATGATACACTCCCGTAAAGTCTGAGAAGACCTTAAGCCAAAATGAAGCTAAGAATATTAAGATTTATGTTTCCTGTTTTGCTGCAAGAATCAGTTTTAGGACAAACAGACAGTTTACAAGGGAATGTTTCCTTGGAAAGACATTGCCTAATGTGGTGAAAAAGGTATCTTGCAGCTCTTGTTGCTGTCTGGTAAATTGTGTTCATCCAGGTGCAAGCTGAACAGTTGCAACAGTCCCAGTGACTGTGGAATCAAATTTTTTTTTTTTGGGGGGGGGTTGAAAAGTCCCTCCCAGTTATAATTTCTTGACTTGTACTGAACAATCTTTGAAACCAGAAATCAATCAGAAACAGAGCTTTCATATCTTTTGCTTTTCATTTGTCTATATTTTTATCGTAAGTTGAATGTCAATCAGAGTTCAAAATCTGACATTATAAAACCAACCTTAGCAGCTTCTGAGGAAGGAAAAGGAAGGGAGACATATGACTGATTAGTTGCTAGAAATCACTTGATGGCTTTTGTTTTTCATTACTGACACACTTCTGCTGTGTGTCATCCTTTCAATTATTTTTCTTCTTATGAAACACATAGAAATAGTGGCTGTAGCAGAGCAAAGTAGTTAATCCAAAACAAGGGATGACATCTGGTCCTTGTGCTTTCCAGTTCTTTGTTTTTAAAGGTTGTCTTAGTCATTTTTTTTATTTGTGTTTACATGTTCCTGTTATTGAATCTCCAGTCTAATTCATTTGAAGTTGTGCAATTCAGCTGGATTCTCCTACATCTTTCTCCAGATCTTGATAACCTATTCTGGGTCTGTAAGCTTGGGTTTTCCGTGACTGATCTTCTAGAGATTTCTTGAAATAATCTTTTGGCTCGCCCTGCAAGGAGTGGTATTTTAATTCTATTACCTTGCTTTTTATTTTTCTCTGAGACAATGATATATTGTTTTCATTCTTCTATGAATGTTTTGTTGTCTGACTCCCGTACTTAGTTTGAGCACTTCCTCCTTGTTTCTGATGTTATCTTTGCAAATAGTTTGACGTTGATTTAACCTCTCTCCCTAAGAGTTTTGTTTCAAGACTTTTTTCTTTCTCTGTGGAGCATGCTGGTGTTTCTGAAGGGAAGAAAGAAGCTGATTAATTCACCACTGTTTTAGAGAGTTCTTGAAAAGTTTCAGCAAAGCCACAGACTCCTCATGGCAGACATGGCCTTGACTGAATTTGGGGATTCCTGAGCTTTGCAATTTATGCAGGGCTTGTTTCAGTCTTCTCAGAAATACAGGTCAAACTGATTGTCCAAGTCACTGTTCTCAGCAAATAACTATACTGCCTGTCCGCTTGGTCCTACATGAGAACCACTCTCCAGTCCCATCTGAACAGTTTGCCTGGCCCCTCTAAAAATGAGTGCTATAGACGACATTGAGAGACTATGGACAGCTACAAGTTTATTCCTTCTGCTTAAAAAAGGTAGTGCCTACATTGTATGTCCCTCCACAGGTAACAGCAGCCAGCAGCATAAGAG
The DNA here is from genome assembly GCF_000747805.2 of Chaetura pelagica. Classification (NCBI taxonomy): domain Eukaryota; kingdom Metazoa; phylum Chordata; class Aves; order Apodiformes; family Apodidae; genus Chaetura; species Chaetura pelagica. The sequence continues at coordinate 20,598 of NW_009953722.1, read as the reverse complement.
TGGTGTCAGAGCAGGGCCAGGCATAGATTGACAAACGCATCCTGATTTTGGGGTTCGGGAGCCTGCCACTCCCTGGAGTGCTCAGAAAGGTTGAAGCCCTGAGGACCAGCTCTGCCCCTTCAACCCCTGCAGAGCCCAGCCTGAGAGGGCTAGTGCCTTCTGTTTCTCTCTCAAAGCCAGGCTCTTGCTGTGCTCCCATCATCCTGATGCCCCAGGCAGCAGCTCGTCCACCAGGACTGCATCTATCTCTGCTTGAGGATCAAAGAACCAGCTCGCTATCGGTGCTGTACAAATCACAGTTAAGCAGCAAAAATTCACCAGGCAATGCATAATAACACAGAAAACTTGAAACAAGAGGTCGATGCAAACATGCAAAAGATCCTTAGAGAGCAACAGCAGTTAGCTTCATGGGCAGCTCTCTGCTTAATAGCAAGTACTGTGGCAAGTGTGTTGAGCTTTTGTCAGAACATGGATCTCTGCACCCCTAGCTCTGTCTCCTGCCCTTGTGTGAGGGGGCATTGCATGGTGCTGAGCTGCAATTGTTTCTGGGAAAAGGAGCTTGTCTTCACTGTAACTTTCCATATGAACAGTTTTATGTGAGCATAAATCTGAACTAGAGCTAGTGTGTTCCCAAGGAAAAAAAAATAAAAATCTAAACAAATCAATTTCCCTTACTATGTTTTTCTTACAGTGAGCTTTTCACACAACCAAATGCCATATCCTGTGCAAAGCAGAGACAAACATGACCCTGCTAGCATCTGTAGGGCTCCCTTCAAGAAGCAAGACACTTTGCCTATTAACTTGGAATTATTATGATTAAAGGCACTTACTTTCAGGAAAAGGTAGAAGAACATATTTTTTTGAAGTAGATCAAAGTTAAAATAACATTAAAAGCATAGTTGTTTAGTTCAGTTCTACCATAGTCTTTTATAACCAAGTTAAAGGGGGAAAAAAAAAAAAGTGAATTAAATATGGAATTAAGTACTCAGGTAGAATTTATGTGTCATTAACCTCAGATTAAATTCTATTACCCAGAAAATAAAGCTTCCAGGGTACTCACTACATTTTTAAAGAGGAAATGGAGGGCAAATAATATTTCCATAATTAAAGTCTTAAATCAAGTTAGAGAGACAGATCCAAATAAAATTACCTACACATTGCAATATGAATCAGAAGTTGTAGAAAACACCATTCCACTTAGTTACTAATTGTAAGTGATTATTGCTTGAGTGATGGTGTTAAATTCTGAACTTAGATTAGAGGTAGAATATTTTAAGCTTAATATTATGGCTGGCTGGCAGACTTTCTCTTGCTGCTTGTGGCAGCATCATTACTGTATTTAGTGCAAGGGTTTGAGCTTGCATCGGCTGATTTAAAAAGAAGTTCATAGCAGAAGCAAAGCATTTTATGTGAGTGATCCTTCACACAGAAAGGCATTCTCTACTCCCTCTGTCATGATTCACTGTAGGCAAACTTGTTAACCTTTCTTAGAGTTTCTTAAGGAGCTGTCCTTATTTAGCTGGATTATGATGAAAGAGATAGGAAGGAATGTTGGGTGGTTATATACAAGACATTTTTTTTTTATCATCACTAATATTACATTTATCTAGACTGAATGGGTTTTATTCTTAATTCTTGCATATTTCAGTGGAATAAGGAAACAACTAGAATAGCACCATCAAAGAAATTTAGATAAAATAAAAACAACTTATTAAATGTGTTTTTTTATAGACTAGTAACCTAAAGGTTTATTAGCAACTATCGCATTTGTAATTTAAGCTATGAAAGTAAAACTACATTTGGAAACAGAAACCTAAGTACCTCCTCAGCAAGATGAATGCATAGACTCCTCATGAACAGTTCCAGATCCTTAAAAGGCTTTTGTGTCATGATGGAAAAAAATATATACCTCTATAAATATATATACACACATACCTGTGTGCATCCACATACACAGTCTCAAATATACAAATAACTACAGAACCTGCCTTATATTTTCAAATCCTGAAAATGTATTCCAAGTGTCTTGTGATATCTAGCTCTTGAATAGGACTGACTGTTTTGTAACCAGAAATAATGCAAACATTGTTTATATCTTTTAATGTACTTAAAAGCTGTTTATTAGCAACATTCAATGTATATAGTGTAATGCCATGCTTAAATGTATATTGTGAAATAGTGACAGCCTCTTCTGTTTTTACAATAAAGGTTTTTACTACTTTTATTTCTTCATTAACTAATACAAACACTTTCAGCCCTTAAATTACAACTGAGTCAGAATTTCTGATACACAGGATATTTGTAACCCTTCCTCCAAAAATAGAATCTTTTGTGGAGTAGAGGAATGCACATCTGTAAACTTTGGCCAAATGAAGGTCTATCATAATATAAAAATGGAAAATATAAATATTGGAACACTTGAGATTTTTTTATTAAGCAAAATATTTTTATTTTTCATTTTGAAATGACATTTTTATTAGTAAATTAATTTATTCTGCCTAAACCAAGTTTTTCCAGGATCACATTGTATCATTATATATAATTTTGCCAACCACTGAGCACAACACAGTGAAAAAATGCAAATGTTACAAGGTTGGTTAGTCCTGTTCCCAAAGATAAGCTATTTGATAGCTACAAAGGGGAAAGATCAACAGAAAATGCTGTGTTTCAGAGGAGTCTGATGTCAGCCTATTACTCATATATTTGAATTTATTTTTCATTTTGCAAATGAATGAATATTAAGTAACTGGCTTGAATTCTCCAAGTATTATTTTGAAATGCACATTCATAGACCTTTTTACAGAGCCAATATTAATTCTAAGTAGGAAACTTCAGTATTTCTTCTGAAATTTTTATTTAAAAATTAAATAACCATTTAGTTTCAGCATTAAACATTCAAATTATAATATCGATTGAGTTGACCAAATTATCTAATAAGAATTTATGCCCATACAGATGATAATCATCTTAAAACTCATAAAGATGAATTATTTTTATAATTAATCTGATGTTTCATTTTTAATTCTGTATTGTGTCCACCTTGATTAATTCAATTTTTATAAGATTTTCCTCTTACAATGCTGATGAAGCTTAACTCTGGAGACCTGTTTTTGAAAGGAAGAAAAGGAAAAGGAAAGAGAAAGAAACCAAGACATACATTTCTTACAATTTCTTACAATTTCTTACAAACAGCATGGGTCCATAGCTGTGCAGGAATGGGTGGATACCAGGTGGCCAACTTAAAGGGCTAATCTGTTTTCCCTAATTAGTCTTCGGTTCTCACACATTTACCTCCTGCAATGCACAAGAGTGCAGCAGAATCAGAACAGGCACATGTCGGAGCAGAATTAGTTTTTGTCACTTGTTCCTCTTAGGTATGGTAACAATTCACTCCTTGTTTACCAGTCCATGCTTATCTACTGTGGCATCCTGATGGCAGCTGCTGATCCTCTCTAATCTGTATTTTAAATCTTCCTCCTTCTTAAGTTCCCCATTAGAAAGCAACCCTCCTACTGGTTGGTGGGTTTTTTTGGTGGTAGGGGTGTTTTTTACATTGCTTGAAGGGTCTGATGAGAGAGAGCAAGCAAAAATGTCCAGCAAAGAGCATAATGGATGTCCTCCACACTACTGACATGGCAATTATTGCATCCCATAACTATAAGTTCCCTATCAACCAAAACCCAGGACTTCTTTGCAAGCCAGGTGGGTTGATATTCTTAGTGTACTATCATTCAGACTTGACTTTAGCACTAGATTTCCTTTATAAAGTGTCGCTCTTAAATCTTGAAGGCATCTGTCCTAAACTGTTTTGACCTTTGAGACATTTTCAAGGCTTTAAATTCAATACAGGTTAAAAACCACCTGAGGAAGTGGAGACTGTGGGAAGCTTATTCAGCCCCTTGATAGTCCTGCAACAAGAACAACTTCCTGAGCACCTCTCTCTGGCAATTCTCCTCCTTAGCATTTAGACCTTTCATGAGCTCTTGATCCACTTTTAACTCCTTGAGTGTTGAAGCGTTGCTTTTCTTTTTTTTCCATAAAGTGCATTGATTTAACCTTTTGGCAGCCCACTCTGTAACTGCATGGGGAGGACTTAACTTTAAGTTTTCATTCAGACTGACTTCTTCCTTGACATCTGACATGACTGGCAGGACTTCATACGTTTAATTGTCCAAATGCTCAGCAGGGATGAACAGGAATAACCCTTCAGACTTCAGTGGAATGGTATGAATTTAGAGCAGCTGACAAAGCAGGAATTATATGGGCATTTTGAGACATTTTGCTTTATCTGCTTCATATGTTGCTTTTTTGGACAAACCATTCTACATGCATTCTTACCAAACTCATACATAATTTTTAGTTCAGTACAGTCCTAATAAATAATAAAATGGGAACAATTTTTCCCTTCAGTCAGCACCAGCCTTTACAACTCTGGATGACCTCAAAAAGTCACTCTGTCCTTTTCCTTACACATACCATATTCACACCCCCATGACCTCATCATCTGATATAGGGCAGCCAAAGGATTTCACTGAGATGATACTCTGGGATGTTCTCCAAATTTGACTGTTTCTCTGGAATTTTTTCAAAGGCACAGTCAGCTCTCATGTCGTCAACTCCCAAAGGAGATAACAAAACAACAACATTGCTATATAATTTTCTCTTTAGTCTTTGAAACTTTTAAAAAAGAATTTTTGTTTCTAAGTTTTACCTTGGCCAATAATATCTGCACAGTCCTCAGATGAAAGTTATAGGATGGAAAAGACTGAGCAGTTTTTATTACTTTAACAAATAATGAACATGAGAAATCAAGATGCTGTTTTGACACTGGACTATTTTGGTCTCATGAGGTTAGTGGTGAACAAGGTTCTAATGAGTATAGTTTTGAAAGCATTGCTTAGTATGACATGTTACAAAGTAGCTTCCTATTTGCCCGTATGATATATTCAATGATTCAAAATCCTATGTTGAATGTTATGTTAATTTTTATTCAACATTCTAGTTCTCTGAATCCTCTTACACACATTACACAGTCTGTCAAATACTTAGTTGCCTGGGACTGAACTGAAGATTTCTTTCCTCTTCTTTTCCCTTGATTGTACTGCTAATTAGTTTTACTAATGAAGGTGTAAACTGGGTGTAGAGATGGAATTTTATGTGGTTTTTGATGAATTTTTGCAACCTGCTATAATGAAGTTCTACCAGGAATACAGGATTCATGATAAAGTTACAAGAATTATGTCGGAAGGTCTAATTATGGTAATTCCTTAGACTGGGAAATAAAGTTAGAATGTACCAGTCACCATCTAATATCACTCATCAGCAGTGATAAGAAAAAAAAAAAAAAAAAAAAAAAAAAAGGTTTTCTTATAAGCTGAAAAATGGAACATTGTAATTCTGAAAATATTTTATTTCAGTCACAGTGGATTTAATAAAATGTAGACAGATAAACCAATATGAGCAAGAGAAACTGTTAGAGGCCTCCTCTGGCAAACTTCAGAGCAAGTGACTATTCTTGATGAACCTTAAGAAAATTGAATATAGCAAGTGAATTTTACTCCAACAGTGGCCTGCAATGCCAGATGGATCACGTGTGGTAGTGAGGCTGAGTGGTGTTTCATATAACACCTATGACTATGATAGCAAATATGGCCCAAAGATTATTAAATAATAGAATCTCTCTCCTATCCCAGCATAAACTTTGTATACTATTCAAGAGTCACCTACTGGCTGTACAGCTTTTGTTCATTTAAACTAAACCTAGATATGGCAAATCTCCATTCCTTTTTGCCAATGCATTAGTGACGGTAAGGATTGGTGTAATGAAAGTGCTTGCAACAGACTGAAACCATCTTGGTTTTGCCCCATCTCACATATAGTTTTCTCTTTTTTTCTGTTTCCTTTCTTGAGTCACAGAATTTGTAATTTGTTGTTTATCATATGTAATAAAACTGACCAGGACAGGCTCATCCCTACTGGCCTGCCATTACAGTTTAAAACTGATAATTTTTACTGAAAGTAAAGCTCAACACAGGAAGAGCTATATCCTCAAGGCCACTTAGGTTTGTTCATCAGGTGTCTTCCTGCCCTTTGGAGTTCTATTTTTAAACTCTCTGAGAGCAGAAGATGCCACTGAGGAGACCTATAACAGGAAAATGAAGATTGATATGAATTATGCATATATAATACATACACGTAAAGATCAGAACAAATACTAAAATGAGGGCTGAGTAACATGTATTGTTAACAAAAAACACATCATTCACTGCAATACAACTGAAAAATGTGGATTTTTCCTATCAAGAATGGAAAGCCTGCAGTCTGTAAGACCACAGCACAGCACAGTTGGCACAAGACACTGACTGCACTATGACAACAGGAGAATGAAAACTAAGTTACAGCCCATCAGACATACCATTATTTCTCCTGTTTATCCAAAAAGAAGATAGACTAGATTACAACCATGGAGATTTGTGTATTCCAAAAAAAAAGAAAAATAGGCAATGAGTAGCAAACTTGCCTTTATATTTTGTGCTTAAAATGTGAAAATGTACAGAACTTTCCAGACACAGTCATTTTTTTGTTTGTTTCAGTGGCAGATCTTTTTCTCTTGCACTGCCAATCTGAAAGGACACCAGACTTCTGCTATTCTGATTGAAACCAGCAAAACCAAAATTCTTAATCAGGTCCATGGTCCCAACAGTGACATTTGAAAACCGTATTTTACACAAGATTTTGTAGCGTGTAGAACAAATTACTGGTATTGTACTTGACTTTTTGTATTCAACTTTGAGACTTATGCATATTTAATCCATGAGTGACTTTCAGGGAAGTTTCCACGTATTATGGTATTTTTTTATTTTTCACAGAGAATAAAATACTAAATGTAAAATATATAAATAAAATCTTAGCAGGAAATTAGAAGCCCTATCAATTCCACTTTTCTAAAAAAATTGGCAAAAAACTGTGCAATTTCAGATAATTACATGTAATCCTTAGTAATCCCCCTCAGACAGTGTTAACTGGCAGTCATTAGTGTGCTTTGAGCCTTTTATTTTGCATACACACCACGATATGCAGAACCTTAGCACCCTTGCTGACTTTCTGACTAAAATACAGAAAATCAAGTAAGAGGAGATCAAATCAAATAACTGTTCAACTTCAGTTGGACACTGGGAGGAAAAGATTACTGAGTTAAAGGAAGAAATAACTTTTTCCTCTCAAAGACTTGAGTAAAAAAAAAATGCAGAAGTCTGTTTTGGGGGACTTTCTTTTCTATTTCAAAACCAATGGATAACTGAGTGCTGTTCTGACAGTTCTAAAAGAAATACATTCAGTCTAATATGCTTGATTCAGTGTGAAGTTAACTTATTTACATTTATTGAAAAACAAATAAATTATCAAAATAAAAAAAAGGCTGTAGTCCATGAAATTTAAAAGGATATTTTTTAAGGATACCTTTATTCATTCCTTTTTTCATGGCACCTATAACAAATACTGTGATTTAAGCACTCAGCTGGGAGGGGAGTTAGGAGGCAAGGGGTTCTGCATTAATAAGCATTCAATTTATACAAATTGGAACAGCTTCACACTCCAGGCTGCTCTATATCTTGCAGACTAAGGCATTTTGCTGAGGGAGCGAAAAATTTCTGGTGAGTCCTGTGTTCTGAGACAAAACTCAACAGTAACCTTTCCTTTACACTGAATTTCCCTCAACCATCCTCAGTAGCTCTGGCTTGAATCTGTGGAATTACATCTGGGTCTCAACATGCCTCCCTGCAGACCTAAATCAGAATACATCACATGGGAACAGCTGAAAATTTCTTCTCTGATGTCTTTGAATGTTTCATTTATTTTAGTTCGACTCAAAACATTTGCTATATTCAATCTGAATTTGTGAGTAGTTTCACCTACAAGAAGTTTGGTGAATAAGTTCTTATAAATGTAGTCTTTATTACACTGTGTTATATAGTGAGGAACTCAGAAATATCTAATACAAAACTAAAATCAATTTCAATTTCTAAAATGTTTGCAGAGACTTAATACTGCAAAAGTCTTTCAGGCAAACCTTTTCACACAATCAACATCAGACTACTCCAATCTAATAAACTAAACCTTGCCAAATCCTTCCTCATACCACTAGGTAGCCAAATTAGTCCTTGGCATGATTTGGCCATTATCAAACCAACAGCCTCCCAGATACTTCCTAGGCATGTCTTGAAATGAGAATGGAGGCCAAAAGAATCTCCAGCTACTAATTTGAATACAGATGCCATATTCTGAAGAGTAAGAATATTAATAGCTAATTAGATATGACTTACTTCTGCCAGTTGGCCTCAAAGCCAGGGAGCAGGTCTTGACACTATTTGATTTACTGCTACGGATATAGTTATGTGTCCTGTGTCCTGCTTTCTCTGAACACGTTTGGGTTTTTTTTCTGTTTGTTTTTTTTTTCTCTTTCTTTCTTTATTAATTTTTTTCCTTTTTTTTTCCTGTGTTTTTTTTTTTTTCTTGTCTTTTTTTTTTCTTCTGTTGTGTTTTTTTTTACCCCCCTGCCTGGAGGAAAAGAAATTTTTAGCGGGAAAGGAGAAATTTGGCCACTTGTATTGCATTCCCAGAAGTACAGCTGCTCCATCAGAGCAATAACAATTGAAACAAATTAAAACAAAAAGCGATTAAAACTCTCTATAGTCTGATAGAATTGAAATTACCAGCAATGCATTAGATAGTTCCCAGAGTGTATCAGTAAGCATTGAACACACCTGACACATCTACAGCATGTTGAGGTGGCTCCACGTGTAATTGATGTAATCATGCAGCACATGATGGGTTTGTGAACTGACCTGAATATTCAGATTATAGTTTAGGAGCTTGATAGTGAAATCTGGTTCCTAGTGCAAAAGCCTTTGGTGGGAACCAGATTTCTCTCCTTCTGGTACAGTGACAACTGTTACTGCATAATTATGCATAAATGTACAAAGTGCCTTGACTGCAGGGAAAAAAAAGTTTGTAGAAGAGTTAGATTAGAAGGGTGTTCAGGCTATGCCACTGGACAAATGGTGGAGATAGGTGTAGTGTAGAAAAACGTAAGCACAGAGGAAGAATTGAGTGGTCTCATCACTCAGAGCATCTTCACAGTAGCTTGCTGTGGCACAAAGAAGGTGAAAAACTATGGTCTCTGGCATATATCTTTACTTAAGGATTTCTGGAATAAATTGAATAAAGCAGCAGGAAATTGAAAACTATCTTCCAACCTGCATATAATTAGTTAAGAAGAGAATATATATTCAAAATCCAAGCTGATACTCTAAAGAGTGGCAAGTATTCATCACACATATGAGTATGTATCACTGCACCACTTGGAACTACTTCAATGTATGAAAGTGTTTCTTATATTAAGGAACCTAACAGTAAAATGTTTCTTTAAAATGTAGACCACTCAGGGTAGCTTGACAGTAACGCAAACATATTCAGTGCTCGATAGTTCCTCATATCTTAAACTAATGTTAATAATTAATTAAATATTAAAATTATTTAGAAGCTCTTTAAACCTGTGTTAAGCAAATTTAAGTGTAAGATACTATTTAATATGATGTGGCTATTAGCCTAAAATACTTCAGTACACTTTTATATATAATTTACACCACTGAAAAGATCTGATTAAGGTATATTTGAAGTTTATCATGTTAATATCTTAATTGAAAAGAGTACTTGCAAAGCATTGTAATTCAATATTATTACATACAATATTACAGGAATCAGACAGGTCTATATAAATAGATATATACCTAAGTACAATTTTTTTTTTAATTTCAAAGTATATCCACTACCTTTGTAAACCCTTACTTATATCATTAAATGTTCTAGTAAAAGAAATAGATTACCACTGAAAGCACTTATAGCTGCTGAAAGTGGTTTTGCTACAACAAAGAAGTTCCAAATGTGAGTTTGATTATTCTTTTCACAGGTAGAAAAAAATGCCACTGTGCATAATGTTCAATTATGGGGAAATATTAACATACAGAAATAAATTTAACATTTATATAATGATCATTTTCCCCCCTTCACATTTCTTCCAGATTTGACAAGATTATGCAACTAGAATGTGTTAGTGAAATAAAACACCTCTTCTTTATTAGCTCAAATGAGAAAAAAACCCCAACAACTCCAGAAGCAAACAGTAATACCTTAAGCAAAGGAAAGGTGACAGAGACAAACAGAAGATGGAACACATTTGTACCTTGTGTAAGGCAAATGACAAGATTAATTAGAAAGTAGTGTCTGAACTAAAATTGGGACAGTCAGTACAGCACAAATACTTTGAACTATTAGAATTTTACAACATGTTTCCGTTTTTAATTTGATTTAATTCTTTTAATGATAGTTTGAAAGCACTGGAAATTGAACTTTAATTGTCTGTTCTCAAATAACATATTGGCTTTGTCTAATTAAACAAAATTGAATGTGCTCATAAAATTATGACCTTCCTGTCTGAAATCACACTACGTGTTACAACCAGTAAGAAATACGTGCAGCAGTAAAGATGTTACTTAAAAGGAAATGAACAGCACATTAATTTATAAACCTTTGATTCCAGGTAGAACACTTCTTAAACACTGAAGTCACAAAAAAACATTAATCTGACAATATCCTCCCATTCCTAACTAACCTGCTTTATGAAAGGCCTTTAGAATTTGCTGCAGCTGGCATAATCTGCCAACCAGGCTTTCAGAATATTTGAAGTATATTCTTTTAATAGATTTTTATTTGCTGACCTCTGGAAAAAAGAAGTAATTCACTCTGATATATGTATCTAGCCTTATTTGTGTGATTCAGCTGTGTTGGAGCTTAGAAATTGAAGCTACTCTGACTTCACTTCGATTTTCCTTGCAATTTTCACTCAGAAATAGATGTTTGCACAGAATGTGTCAGGTGCACACAGACTATTTATGTCTTGTGAACTCGCTAATTTGGTCACACTTACATTGACTCATGGTGCCTCACTGTGTTCTGACAAGGTAAATGATTTTACTGTTCCTATGGCTAACTTTAAAATTTCAAAAATTCCTGAATCTACCTACTGTGGACTGTCTATTGTCATCGATTGAGTCTGGTGCTCAGTAAGGAGCTGAAAATAATCAATCCACATTTGCCTGCCCAGAAATTGCTCTCACGTGTGACATTTCAGCAATTCACCTACTTATTTTATGTTCCAGTAAAGTACATGTTTTGCATTGCTATAGGAATGACCTGACCTGCAATACTGGAAGTTCAACATTGTAGTTCTCCATCAACTCAAATTAAACTTTATGGCTTCAATTTTTATCACCACAGTAACCCTTGTTTTAGTACAGTAAAAACAACAACAACAAAACGACAACCAAACCAAACAAGAAACCACAACACCACAAAACAACAAAAACAAACAAACAAGCCCCACAACAACAAACAAACAAAAAACAACAACAACAACAACAAAAAACCACTCCAAAACAAAACAAAGCCAAACCTCTCACAGAATCTAAATTTAGTATGTTTGGGTTTTTTTATACCATCTTCGACTAAGTTCTCCCGTTCCAGAAATACCATTGTTTGTATAAAGTTTTCTACCCCCACCTAGCGGACAAATTATTTAATGAACCGGTCAAAGATCACTGTGTACTTTTAGCAAAACTGGGAGACAGCAATTGTTCCTAAGATAATTGAATAACGGATACTACTTACAACATCTCCATGCACTAAATAACTGAGGCTCATGGGTTCTGTTGATAAGTGACATTTAAAGTGGATTTTAAATGGTTCTAGCCAGCACATTTTAGGTGTTTTAACTTTGTGGAACTCTGCCTAAAAAAAAACCTCCAGGCTTTCTCCAAAGACTTACCACATCTCTACAGTCAGAAAATACCAATAAATGTTTTTCACAAGCTGTGTCAGTAAAAGGAGGATGGGGTAAAAAATATCAATAATACCCTTCAAGAATTCTTTGCATCTTTCTGTTATCAAAATTCTGACCAGAATATCAGAATCCACATTATTTCCATGATTACCTGGTGCATGGAGTGCAAAATCTGCAGTACAAATGAGTTAGGATTTAGGCAGAGCCTTACTTATTAAAGTGGATGCAATCTGAGTTGTAGAGTTACATGAGCTGGGAACTGTGGAGACACAGGCATCTTTGAATCCTTATCTTTCTGTCTCCTCAAGCTGAAGGTGAATACATCCATTTGGAATCCACAGGGTAAACCATGTTTTCAAGGAACTGAGCAGCTCTTATTCTCTTTGAAATAAAAAGGAGGGAAATGGAGGTGATGCATTTAGAACCCACTTTGAGCAAGTAAAACTTCCTGATTTGATTTTCTTTTGTTTACAGAATGTTTTAAACTCCACTGACAAGGTTACTTACCTTTCACTTGTTATTTCACTTCTGTTTCTGGCTGCTAAGAAAAGTGTCCCAGAATTCAGCATTCTGGACAGACTACATCTCTGCATCAGCCTAGGTCAAATTGCATCCCATCCTAGAGGTGCAGGTACAGGGTTACCTGTAACACCTCAATGAAAAACCTTAATTATAGTCTCAGAGTTAGAGGCATAACTTACAGCCTTTGTAACTTAAAGTGTCACAAGACCTAAATCTACTTAGTCACTTATTGTGGATACCTAAAGAACAGTGCCAAGGTATAATCTTGACAAATAAATGGTGACAATATGAAAGTTTTCAAAGTATTTTATGTACATTTAGATGTTTAGTATCCACTTGTCACCTAAGGTCTTCACAGATTGAGTGCATGTTCTCAGTGTTAATGAGTCCATCTCAATTTCTAGTATAGGGATTGTATTTTAAAAATGATCAAAATGTTCAACTCTTTACTTTTTTGCATTTTCATTTATCATTTCTAGTAACATATTTCTTTAAAACATACTAGAAAAACGTGAAAAAAATGTGTTTAGCCATATTGACAAGAATAAGCAGTCTGAGGCAATGGGTGTTCAGAATGATGACAGACAATCTTTAAAATAAAGAGAATAATTAGGTAAGACAAGGGACATAAATCTTAGGATCAGACTGAAAATCTGTTGTATTTAATCTATTTTTCATTATGCCTTTATGTGTAATAGATTCATACAGTAAAACAAGCTCTAATGTGCAGATTTTGCTGTTGCAACAGAAACTGGCAGTAGTCACATAAAAAGGTACAGATTTTCTTCTATATTTCTCTTAATTTTTATTTTTTTATGGCTTTGAAAACTTGCCAAGTGTAGCAAGATTTTACTCTGGAACTCTACCAAACCATTAAGACAGACTAACGAAGGTTTTGGGTTGGTTTGCACATGAAATATGCCTTTGGTGTAAATATTAATAGGTTTTGTGATTTTTCTGTCAGTATAAAAAAAACCCCAAACAAACCTGTAAAGATAGTTCCTAATGACATTTCATTTGTAAAAATGCTCAAGCCCCATTACAGGATGTACATTCTAAGGAGGTAACAGGAAATATTCTTTGGTGCATAGATAACATAAAATGTCCGGGTGGAATTTTCACTAAACACCTTTTCTTATGTTGGGCTTAAGAAACAGCATTCCCAAATGCCTAATTATGCTCTTGATGCAATCTATGACCTTTTATAATTGCAAATCATTTAACGCTTGAGGTTTAACCTACTGATCATTAGTAGATGTCATACATAATTCTAATACATATATTGTGTGTTATGTGACATTTGTTGAGATTTTGGATGCAAACTCAATATAAGTAAGTTGAATTAAAGAAAAGCATCTTCAGAATCTACTTAGGAATGTATTTTAAAATAACACAATCTCACGTATAATTTCACAAATTAATCTGACACAGGAGCAACAGTCATTTTTAATATGGTGTCTGTAAATATTAATCTTCAAGCTACAAAATATTGAGGCTTTTCAATGTTATCTCTCTCTTGTCCAACTGCAGACCATTGTTTAAAAGTCATGAGATGTTTTTGTTAAGAAATGCTGAGTCTCCCTTCATATCAAGAGCAAAAGGGAATTTTGTGAAGCAGAAGGAATCTACTTTTAGTAGCAACAGAGAATATCTTTTAATTCTTTTGCACTGCAGTCTTTAAAGAAAGGGAGCTCTGGTTTTAAAAAAAACAATATAGAATGTGAAAACTTTTGACCACTCTAAATACTTATTGACCTAATAATCATATTTAGAGGCAATGGCAAATACTTGTAAAGTATTATTCAACATAACTCATAGTATCATGAGAACCAACATTAGGATATTTTGCCCGCATAAGGGCAAATGCTAAATGATATTAAATAAAGACTTAGGGATTTGGTGCAAGGACAAGTAGTTTAGGCATTATTAAACTATTCCTTTCTTAGCAAACCTCTAATAAGATAAAACATTCAAAAAGTGAAGTTTAAAAATGTCTAAACAGACTTTAACTTAGATGGCTGCCACCAGCAGAACATGAAGCGATAGGTCCTAGGGCATTCCTTAGGGAATAAAACATCCAGGAAGAAGCTACAGTGATTCAATGTAGAGGACTGGGGGAAGCAGATAAATTGTACAACCCAGTAGTTATTCCCTTACTCATTAGAGAAAGCACATTCAGTACTGGGTGCTCTGCACTTCAGAGGTAGATCAAAAGAAGACCAGTACATACTTCCATAGCTTTTAAACAAGTCTGATGAATCTGCTCGCTCAGACACACCTTCTCAGCAGGTTTTCATGTTTCACTCCTACCTTTACATGACTTTCATCCATTTATGCCCACCTACCATAAGAAGATACAATCCCCTATTTAAGTCACCTGTGAATCTTCTTGTGAAGATTTTTATGTGTAGAATCACAATTACTAAGTATTAGTAGGAACAGGGATGAATGCAAAGTTTCTTAAGATGTCTCAAGCAGATTAAGTCATTTCAAACCCATGCTGCTGCAGCTAAAGTTAGACCACCCACACCCTGCAGTTTCCCTCAGCCATGCCTTCCTCCCACCCCTTATGTGCAGAAAAAAATAATAAAAAATTATAAATTTGCCAGCATAAGGTAAGCAACAGGAACACACAGTCAGGGTACAAGAGGCAGACTGTGGAACAGGCAGGTAGACACCCAACCCCATTCCAGAACAGAATTATGGCAGCTCAAAGAGGTTGTTACAGCTCTTTCTGCAAAACTGTATGAAGGCAGAGATAAGAAAGTTTTAAGAGAAATATTTCATTGTTGGAAATGTACTACTTTTTTCTGTCTTGCAAAACGAAAACATAAAGTTTTCTTCACTTTCCTGATCACTGTCAGGGCCAGAGTCTCCTGGGAGGGGGCCCACAAGGGAGTCCCACCACCCCAGGCAGAAGCAGGGCAGCCAGGGGGGAATCTTATTGGGAATGGGGACAGGCTTGGTCACATACTCCTGGCCAGGCAGGGCAGGACTGTGGGCGGCTGGATATCAGTCTTGTTGTGGCATCAGTGGAGCAGGGACTCACAGCCCTGTGGAGCTGAAATCAAATCCTGCACCATGAGCAGGGTCAGGGAAGCCCCAGAGTGGGGCGAGGAACATCAAGGGCTGGTAGTGCAGTGAGGGGCCCCAACAATTAGTGGCTTTATCTGCAGTAACCTTTCTGTGTGTGAAAATTCAGGCTATGCATTTCAGAAGGAGAAAAGCAGAGGAGTATGAGCAGGTAGGAGCTCAATCATGCTGTGGGTATTCTCACGTGTCAGCTGGATTCAGATTCCCATCAGTGTGGGTTTTCTGAGAAAATATATTCGCACATCCTTGCTTGCCAGAAGGAACTGTGAAATTGTTAAAATACTGTGAAGAGATCAACAGTGCCCATTTTGGGTTTTCTCCTTTTGCATTAAATGTCAGGGAGTTCAAATTTACACAGTTCTTGGTGCTCGTGGCAAGCTTCTGAAAGGCTGCCCATCCTTGGGAGAAATCCAACTGTTTATAGACACATTCATCAGCAAAATGTTTACACCAGTGCTTGCGAACTGCCCTCATAAAGATAGCCTTGGTGGGTGAGATTACAAACCTGTGGCACTTGAACCCTTTGGGCTCTGACTGGCGAACCAGGGTAAGTTACCTGGTGTAGGACAACATGGGTGACCATGCACCTCCTCAGCCACCCCAGAGCCCACAGCCCCTCCATGTGACTAAGACTGTCCATCTCCCTCTTCCTTCTCTTCCACAATAGAGGGTAATTTTTCCATCCTGGTAGCACGTTCCCACTGTGCTCCAAGCTGAGCTGGCATCACCAGCTGCACAGGGTTTACAGGATAGGTTGATTTTAAAGTAAATATATGCATTTGTTTTGATGGAGGGAATGGTAGACACTTATAATAAAAGTGTTAAAAGAGGGGGAAGGAATGTAGGAGATGACTTATGCTGTTGTTGGGCAAGCTCTATTCTCCTTGGTCCCTATTTGGAAAGGAATGGAAAAGGACAAACGAGCAAGGAAAGGTGGAAAGTCCTTACATGCCCACCCAGAGGGAAGATGGAAAAGAGAAAGCAAAGAGCAAGTAAAGTATGAGGCTATGAGTTTCTTCTCTGCTTTTTCTCACAGAAAGGGAGCCAGATGAGGTAATGTGAAAAGCAGCAGCACCAACTAACCATAAAAGAAAAAGGCCTGGCTGTAGTTTGACCTGAAAATAATGAAAGGTGATGTAGACAGAGTTTAAGGCACAGAAACAGCAACATCCTGGAGGTCTAATGTGATTTACCACCATAGGGGAAATGACATAGGGGAGAATATACAAATAAAGAAAACCAAGATTCTGTGGCTATGACAACTTTCTTGGAGAGTGTCCAGCAGCCTCCTTGAGGCTCAGTAAGTTAAAATAGTAAACCTTGCTGTGTCTGGACAGGCCAAGCAGAATCCCAGGGGTTCCCTGAATATATAAGACATAGAGGAAAGACAGAAGCAAGGGACAGCTCATATAAAATCACAGTTACTGTCAAAATGAAGTATCAGTGTTTCTTCTCTAAGTGTATTACTCTTACAAGACAGCACTAGGCCAGTATCCCAGTACAGTTAGCATACTCAGCTGAGGGGTTGGACACCCAAGTTTAGAAACCTTTTCTGAATCAGACAAGCAGATATAATGTCAGAGTTGGTCTAGATATCAGCATGAAGGCTAAGCACTGCTTATTGAGTACTGCAATGCCTATCTTTCCTGTCAGAGTAGGTTCACCGTGTAAAGACTCTTTAAATATTCTGTGAGTCAGAGACTCATGCACCAGAATATCTTTGGGGTTTTATCTGATAGATTCACTAGAAAAGGTGGTGATATCAGGAGGTTTTTTTTCAGTGACTGTCAAGTTATTATAGTACATGAACTGGTTCCTTTTCTCCATCTTATGATTCTTCAGCCTTAACACAGAAATTACAGGTAGCATCACAGGTATCAGTGTGGCTTCAGGTCTCTTCAAACAAAGCAGGGAACTGAAGCCATGTCTTGCAGCCTTGGGGGAATGCTGTAACTCCAAAGCTTCTGGATAAAATATATATTCAGTTAATCCACTTCCCTTTACCTTTAGATTTCTTACAATAGCTCAACACCAAACATTTTATTTTCAGTTCAAATAGAACAACTCATTGAATAGCAAATGAAACAAAATTGTGCATCTCTGCATGATAAACCATTCTTTAAATAACAAATTGTGGGCACTTAAAAATAGCACACTGAAACTGAACAGTATGTTTGTTTTTACAGCAGGGTGTGTTGTTATGAATGTGTGCAGGTGTGAATAATTAAAAAAGCACATTGATGTGCCTTTGATCACACAGTCGTCTCATCGCTAGTGATGATTATAATGAGCTACACTGAGAGGTGATGGGACCTATATAAATAGCATATATAGTGAGCTTGTATAACCTCTGTGTAGTTGGGACCTCTTTCTTAGCATGAATATTGCTGAACAATAAACCTGTATCAATAGGCTTCACACATTTTCAGAACTTTTTTGCTCTTATTGTACTGCAGCACTCAAAATAGTTATTCTTTCAATGTTAAATAGTTGTGCAATAGTTATTTCCTTCCTCCAAACTGATTCAAAACACACACTGACATTCTAAATGTCTTAATGACAATTCAATTATAATGAGCCAGCAGATATCTATTATTTTGATAACCAGAAAAACCCCCACAAAACCCCACAGTGAAAGAATTCTCCCTCTTTCTTTTTTATTCCTTTAAAAAGGAAAGGGAAAAAAGTAATCTATGACACAGTTTTGTATTTCTTTACCTGATCCAATTCAAAGAATGATGCCTCATTCACAAAACAAAGCTTTCTAATGAACAATACCTCTGCTTTTGTATTCACATAAAATCAACTTTTTGACAGCATTAGTCCTTGCCTTCCCTGAGTCCAATTTTTTATTGGTTCTCCTACTACTTCTTTAGTGAAGTAGTGATATAAACCTTTTGTGCCTTCAATGGGTCTACACTTCCTGTCTGTGAAGCTGACCTTGTCTATGCATACTGTTCTTATTAATGCAACAGTACCTGAAGGGTCTCAAGAAAATAAGGGATCCAATATTCCAGCCATTTTATAAGTTTCCCATGCCTCAATGAATTAAATTTTCTCAGCACACACAACAGACATAGCACATAGGAACCTGCAAGGGAGAAGGAGAAATACTCAAAAATGACTCATTGAAAAAGAATTTGAATCTCAGGACATCTATTCAGTGCCTGGTCCAATCAGCAGAGTGCTACAGTATAAGATCTCTGTCTACATTCAATTAATTAACCCTGTCTTGAGGGTCAACAGGATTTTCTGAGATAGACTTGTCATGTAGGAGTTAATAAAACAGGAGGAACAAGTTACCTCTCACAAAAATCAGGATTTAGGCTGGCCCTTTTTCACATCTTAAAAATTCCAGAAATATTTGCTCACTCCTGGATAGGATCGTTTTACTGAAGTGGTAACTGTGGGCTTTGGTAAACTTTAAAAACAGGACAAGACATTTGTAAAGTAAAAATCTGGCACCTGTAAGATGTGTAGCCACTCTTCCAAACCACTTTGGTAAAAAAAGGCCAGATTGCCTAAAGCTGTGAGGTTAAACATAAAGGTTTTGATTAATTCCTCCACAATTCAGAAGACACAAAGCCTGCTACTCAGACTACTCAGACAACCCTTTACATTTAATTTGATAACACTACTGTTTATGTTAAGCTTGTTTTAAGTTTGAGTAGTTTCTTTGCATAACTTCTAGAAAATACAGAGCATTGCCTAATAATTCTATGAAAGTTCCATAGAAACATGGCAGTTACTTTTCAACTGAACACTCAGTTTTCAAATAAATAGTATAAAAGTAGTTTATGAAATACATATAAGTATAAAATATGAGTTAAAGAACATACTAATTGCACAAATGATTGCAGTCACATCACAGTGTTTAATCAGAGCAGAAGGTTTTCCCTTGAAGAAAATATCTTGAAGAAAAATTGCTTTTGACTAAATCTCTTTAGAAAGTTTTCTTAGAAATTTTGCTTGATTTTATGTTTCCTGCTTTATAAAAAATAATTAAAACACCAGAAATATTTTTGTTGTAGAAGCAGGAAGGATTATTCTGCAGATAGTAAATGGAGAAAAAAAAAAAATCAAAACCTGGGGTATGAGATCTTAAAAATAAAGTTGGGGTTGGGGGTTTTGTTTTCTTTTGCCAGAGGCATAAAAGAACCCCCAACAAAAAAAACCCACTTTTTTCCCTGTCTTTTTATCTGTCTTTTATTACTTTAACGTGAAAATCAGTTGATGATTTTCAAGCTGATACTGTTGATTTGATCTTTATAGAAGAGGAAATATTAGCCTAAGGAAAACGTTGTGATAACCTGACTATATTTAGTATCTATTTTTTGTGTGGTTGCACAAGGGCCTTGCTCCTCTGTCCCTTTAAGTCAGATTCAGATATAGAATCTGGTTAAACAGCAATTTAACAATCCTAATTCCAGAATTCAAATCTTAGAGGCTTTGAGATGTTATGATTGCCCTCTTTTTCATTAAATAAATCAATAAATTGCACATGGTCCTTTACTTCTGTCACTGAGCATGCACTTATATTACACCAGCTTGTGTAGATTCCATAATGAGAATGAGTGAGCAGAACCCTACTGAGATTTAGAAAGTGCAGGAGCAATAATATTGAATCATCCTAACAAATAATCCCCACTTGCCACCCTGGAAGGATGTGGGCCTCTCACAGAACCTGGGAGAGCTGTTAAATTCTAAGCAGGTGTCTTTAATACACCAAAATGTGCAGAATAGCCTATGTTGAGGCAACTCAGTCTCTCCTCACCAACCATACTGGAAAGCAAACACCAAGACAGTACATTTTCACCAGTCCTCTCTTATCCATCAGCTTTTGACTGGACAATTAAATTTTTAAGAATGCCAGGTTTGAATATCTTTTGCTGCTTTGGGAAGACACACATGAAAGTGCTACATAGAAAATAACCCTTTCAACAAAAAAATAATACTTGGGCTGAAAAAAAGGTGCTTTCTATTCTTGATATAGAAGATCCACCATATTTGTATGAATGAAGTAAATATTCACTGAGCCAAATACAGAGAAAAAATAGACACAGACCAAGTAGCCATTCGGTCTTTCT
>NW_009953721.1:2270494-2277374 GCF_000747805.2 Chaetura pelagica | reverse complement strand
TTAAATGACTATTTTTCCCCAAGATTAGTTTCTTTTGCTCACAACCTTAATTGGGGAAGAACCCTCCTTGCCCTTTGTCTGGACCCAGGAGCTTTTCTAGTCGGCCTTTGTCCTCCTCATCCCAGAGTGTGTGTGATGGGGGGAGCTGAGTGAGCGGCCATGGGGCAGGGTCTTTGTTGTCGTGCTGGGCTCAAACCACAACACCCCCTCCATCAGGGTGAAGCCGAACGGGGCGTTTTGCTCCAGCCCCATCTGCTCCCACTGACACTTACCCACAGTGCCACAGTGCTCTGTGCTCTCCAAGTTTCATTCCAGTGTCTGCACAGTTTTGTTTTCAAATGGGAGGTTTTCCTCTCTGCAGTGCCACTGGACTTGTGGGGGGCAGGCACAAGGACACTTGGCTTCTAGTCCCGGGGCTGCAAGATCTCTCTGCATTACTTTGTTGCTGTCTGCCTGTAGGGGATACTAAACCCCGGGATGAGTTCTGTGGTTCTGAAAAGTGGTTTTGCAACAGTTGTTTCCTCTGCCCGTTGACAGGGACAGGCCTCTGTCCTGAGAACATCCCAAAGATGACAGGGACAGACCGAAAAGAACAGCGTCCAGGCCTCTGAATAAAGTGAAAGGGCAAACTGACAAATGGTCCCCATGGTGCCGGGTGGGCAAGCTGTACTTGTCTTCTCCTTCTGTCTGACGCATTGTTTTGTTGAGAAGTTGTCCTACCCCTATGAAGGAAGACTCAAGAGCTTGAAGGATGCTGTGCTAGCAAGCTTCAGCCGCCTACACCTTCATTTCTGTGCAAAAAGGGGCAGAATGAAAGTCCCTTCCTGCTGGCTCCAGCTATCCAACAATTGGAGTTCTGTGGGCACGCAGCTGCAGACTCACAGAGGCCAACTTGTGCACACTAGAGGAGGTCTCCCAAGGCTTCCTCTCTAGGCAGCAGAGAGTCACAGCCCTCCAACAGGCAATTCAGAGCATTGTTCTCTTGCTCAGAATTGCCCTCAGGAGGCACTGATGTCGCTCTGTTAACTAGCGCAGGAGTCAGCAGAGACTAGCCCTCCTGGGCTGAAGCTGGTTGTCAGGAATCCCCTTCCCTGAAGGAGCCCGAGAGGAGTTAAATATCCCACTGCGGTACAGGTCCCAGAGATAGAGGCACGATCCTCATCTCGGCACGAAGGATGCTGAGCTAGTGACTCAAAGAAAGTCCACCCAACAATCTAAGCTCTGTTCAGTCGCCATTCTTTAAAGCTGTCCTCCTGTGCGCTTTAAAGCGCCCCCCTGTGCTGGTTTGGTTTGGCTTTGGGATTTTTGGGAGTGGGGGAAGGGCCCCAGGGGTGGCTCCTGGAAGAAGCTGAGAAGCTCCACCTGCTCCAAAACCAGGCATGGAGCCATTTTGGAGACAAGAGATGTGCCTCTGCCATTGACATAGGAAAGAACTGAGCTAAGACCTAAGCCAAACTTTTGTATATGTAAATGTTGCAGCACATGGCTAGCTATCTCCTCTCGGATTATTTGGCCCACAAACTGTTACCTGTTCCTGTTTTGCTGCTCAGTGAACTGTCATCAGCAAGGAACTGGTCCTAGTACTACACAGGAAAATAAGTCATTAAGTATCTCAGCCTTCCCATCTTTGATCAGTATGTTTGCCTCTGGATCCAATAAGAACAGAGATTCTCTTTAGTTCTCTTTTTGTTGCTTTTATATTTGTAAAATTTTTCATGCTATGGTTGACCGCTGCAGCCAGGATAATTTTTAGTTGGGCTTTGGCCTTCTGATTTTTTTTCCCTGGTCTTACAAAGACATGGGTGTGCAAAGCAGGGATTACACCAGTTAAGTTTTCCTTTTCTGCCACACCAGAGGCTTGCTAGGTAATACTGGGAGGAGTAAGGCTGCAGGGAGAACCTTCTACCAGAAGTCTCATGGTTGGCTTGGGGAGGTATATTAAGTTCATTTTGGTTTGAGCACCACAAAACAGCAACCAGAAAAGCAAGGCTGAGTGGGAGGGCATCTTCACATTAACACCTAGGCAAAGTATGGTCTTCATCTATGTTTTCTTAATATGTGTCTTTACCACATGCTCCAGGCAATCTCTCTTCTGCTTACTGTGATTTTAACTGCAGGTGACACATTTCTTATGACAAAGAATTCAGTATTTGTGATAAAAACAGAATCAATAGAAGAAAATTGAATTAAATGAAAAAAAAGAAGCATGGGGAAGCAAGGTTAAACATTTTTTCCCCTCCAGAAGACCAGTGTTGAGTAATAGCTCAGCCCTTCTGAATGATAATTTAGGTTTCTCAATTTCAGGAGAGCCCTTACAAGAGGGGAAATTACTTTATCATGATGATTTAAAGTGCCATGTTTAATCATGATTTAAAACAAAACACAGGGAGCTTCAGTTTAAATTATTGCTTACATTTTGCTGTGTGTGGTCTTTCAGGTTTTTTTTTCTCTTCCAAGAAAGTTTTATTCTCATTTGCTGATAAAATTCAGCATATCTTTTTGCTGAAGGTAAGGATACACTCAAGACCCACAGCTATTCTTCACAAAGTTTGACATGTTTATTCATATTAATAATGTTTACTTTCTTTAGGATGTTGGAGGCTGATGAAGACCCATTTACTTTTCCTAGTTAATGGTTTTTGTGATCTCAGATAAACAGCTTCTGGAAAATAAGAGAGATTCAGTTAGCCCCCAAGCTAGGGTTTTGTATGTGTGGAGAGAGAGGTATCTCACTTCTTTTCTCCTTTGTAATTACATAGAAATACTATATGCATACTGCAAAAGAGAAGGTTTATTAAAACATGTCCAACTTTTAAAATTAAGTGATTTATTAAACAAAAGGAATACAGTCCTTAGCCAGTGACTGAATTTAGATCCTGGTCATAATGACCCTCAAAGAAATCTCTTTTTACTTCTTGTTTATATTCACAGATTAAAAGAGGAAAATTAAACTTTTCTGCCCTTCCATTTACCTCCCAGTTCTCAGCTATGAACAACCAAATAAATGCTCCAGAATGAGAAAAATGTTCTCTCTGCACCTTGGGAAGTTTTCCCAGGCTGATTTTGCCTTTTCTAAACACCTTCTTCCCCAGGGCTCAGGCAAGGCTTTCTAATGGTTCAGAGTTTCCTTTTTCCTTCAAACAGCAGCTCTTTTTTTTTTTTTTTTTTTTTTTTTTTTTTTTTTAGCTATACTCACCTGGTTATATTTTAAACAGTTTTGAATGCCTGTGGCTTTATAATGAATAATTACTGATGTTTTCATGTACATACAATAAAAAAATGGCCAAAAAAATAAAAATGAAAGACTGGTGTTCCCTCTAACTGAGCTCTGCCAGATGCAGATATGTTTTTCCCTCGAGGTATTGAAGGACCTGAGCAATAAATGCATCTGGTGCCCACAGGCAGCCTTGGTGTTCTTCTGGCAGCAAGTGGAGCAGCCTGAGACGGTGAAATTGAGCCAGCCCAGCCAGGATTTAGCTATACTCACCTGGTTATATTTTAAACAGTTTTGAATGCCTGTGGCTTTATAATGAATAATTACTGATGTTTTCATGTACATACAATAAAAAAATGGCCAAAAAAATAAAAATGAAAGACTGGTGTTCCCTCTAACTGAGCTCTGCCAGATGCAGATATGTTTTTCCCTCGAGGTATTGAAGGACCTGAGCAATAAATGCATCTGGTGCCCACAGGCAGCCTTGGTGTTCTTCTGGCAGCAAGTGGAGCAGCCTGAGACGGTGAAATTGAGCCAGCCCAGCCAGGATGAGCTTCCCATACCATTGCCTCTGATGGCTCTGTAGATGCTTTGGGTGAAGCAAGCCTAACAAATGGCAAAGCTAAAATATGCTCCAAGACACCAAAATCCTCTGGCTACACATGCTGTGCTTGTGAGAAATGGGGCAGGGAGGGTGATCCTCAGGGAAGGTGTAGCAGTAGTTTGGTGAGGACAGCAGTGATACTCCTGTAAAGCCTGGGCATTTGATGTGTTAGTCACAATTAATATGCCTTCCTATGCTTTTCAGATGGAGATCACACCTTCCTGGCCCAAACCTTACGAAATGTGAAGTGATAATCAGTGTCTACCATGGCCTATTTCTGGGCTGATTGATGGGGAGTTCATAGTCTAGCTCAGCACTGCCACAGGATGCAAGCTGGTGTTCCAGCTTATGGAATCAAAGGATGATGGGAGAACACCAGATTTTTGTTTGGGTTTTTTCAATGCAATTTTCAAGTACATCAAGTTGGAGTGAAAACCTGACCTCCCCTGGGGTATGGTCTTTCCTCTCCCAGGCAGAAGGAGAGCACATGCACTGCATATTGAAAAACGTAATGAGTTTTTTCTGCAGCTGAGGACGAGAAAAGTAATATTTCCACTTCCTTTAACAGAAACACATAGCTTTACTTCAGCTGAGGGTCTTGCATAAAGCATATGGGAGCTTTTCACCTGGACTTCACTATAGCAGCAATGATTTGCTTTAAATTTTAGTGGTGATAATAAAAGACTGTGAGACTGAACCACAAAAACGGCTGAACTATCTGGTGCTCAGTGACATAATTTTTCCCCTTTAAAAGCATGTATTAACAAACATGAATTTATCAGTGGGACAAAAGAGAAACACAGTACAGAGAATACTAGATACCATAGAGACCAATCACTCCTTTTCCAGTGTGTATGGATATATATTTTTAGCACAGCAAACAAACCACCAGATTGCTTTTTTCTCACCAGTAACACCTTAGGACTTGTTTACTGTCTTCTTGGGCAAGTAAATGCTGCTGCTTGTACTAGCTGATTTGCACTTGTCTACCTGTTCCTGCTAGGTGCTTCAGCTCTTGTTTTCCTCTTTGATGATTTCTAGCTTTTCATTCTGTAGCGGCACAGCCAGTGTTGTGTCAGCTTGTACCCTTGCAAGATCATGTAGAACCACAGGCAGTCCTCCTGCGTGCAAGGGACTCTGCAGCTGCTTAGCTGAAAAGCCTGGTTTCAGTTTAGCATTTATTTTCTGTCCTTCTTTCTTCCTTCTCACTCAGAAGTACGTACAGGGCAACAAGGGTGACATCGGATAGTAATTTACAGTATGTTTCCTCTGGATGAGATTGCATTGTTATAGACCAGTAGGAAGATATTTATTTTATTTGATATTAAGTCAATTAATGCTGAACAGAATTACTGCAGCAGGAAGAGGCCTTTCACACACAGCTTCCGTTCAGAGCTAGTATGTACTGAAATTCACAAACGCTGATTTCCAGGACAGGGTAAAATAGGGAACATAAGCCTATAGCACCAACATTAGTAAAGTGCACAGGTGATGCAATAAGGCTCAATATGGCACCTGCAGAAGCTATTGGGAGGAAAACCTGTTGCCTATGCTGTGTTTTGGGGTTGAAACTCTGAAAGAAGTCTGCCCAGAGAAGTTGTGGATGCTCTATCCCTGAACTGTTCAAGGTCAGGTTGGACAGGGCTTTGAGCGCTCTAGTCTAGTGGGAGGTCTCACTGCTCATGGAGGGGGATTACAACTACATGATCTTTAGGTCTGTCATGGTTTGGGCCTAACATGCCAACAAAGAACCAGCCCCGTGGCTGCTCACTCAACTCTGCCCATCACACACACACTCTGGGATGAGAAGGACAAAGGCCGACTAGAAAATTGTGGGGTTGGCTAAAACAATGGCAGCAAAACAACTGGCAGAGAAAGGGTAAACCTATTTGGGTTGCTGACCTGGGGAAAGACATTGCAGCTCGGATAGAGAAACTGGTGGTAAAAGTGCGTCATGTAGATGCACACGTGCCTCTGAGCTGAGCCACTAAGGAACATCAACACAACCAACAAGCAAATGAGGCTGCTCAAGTGTTCCAAATAGACTTAGACTCAGAACACAAGGGTGAGCTCTTTTTGGCTCGATGGACCCATGACACTTCAGGTCATCAGGGCAGAGATGCAACATACAAATGGGCTCATGACTGAGGGGTGGACTTAACCAGGGACACTATTGTGCAGGTGATCCACGACTGTGAGACATGTGCTGCAATTAAGCAGGCAAAACAGTTGAAACCTTTGTGGTATGAGGGGAGGTTGACAAAGTACAGGTATGGAGAGGCCTGGCAAATTGACTACATCACACTGCCTCAGAGCTGCCACGGTAAGTGCTATGTGCTTACAACGGTGCAAACAAGTACAGGATGGTTGGAAACATATCCTGTGCCTCATGCCATGCCTGGAACACCATCCTGAGCCTTGAGAAGCAAATCTTGTGGAGACATGGTACTCCAGAAAGAACTGAATCAGACAATGGAACTCATTTCAAAAACAGTCTTGTGACTGACTGGGCTAAAAAGCATGGTATTGAGTGGATCTACCATATCCCACACTATGCACAGGCCTCAGGGAAAGCTGAAAGGTACAATGGTTTGTTGAAAGCTACTCTAAAGGCCATGGGTGGTGGAACTTTCAAAAACTGGGACAAAAATTTGGCAAAGGCCACCTGGTTAGTTAATACCATGGGATCCATCAGTCAGGCTGGGCCTGCTCAGTCAGACCTTTTACATACTGCAGATGGGGATGAAGTCCCTGTGGTATGTGAAAGGAAACTGCTGGGTAAAACTGTTTGGGTCTATCCTGCTTCAGGCAAAGGTAAACCTGTGCAGGGTGTTGCTTTTGCTCAGGTACCTGGACATAGCTGGTGTGTGATGATGGAGGATGGTGAAGTACAATATGTACCTCAAGGTAGTCTGATGCCGGGGGAGAATCCTCAATTTGACAGATGGTTAAGTACAGAGCTTATATGTAATATATGGTATAAAATAAGGGGTGGAAAAGCCCAGTCACTGTTTGACTCAGGTCTGACAACAATGATCCCCTCCCCCTCCCACCCAGGTAGG
>NW_009953721.1:2269642-2270337 GCF_000747805.2 Chaetura pelagica | reverse complement strand
GAGGGTCAGGAGAGCTCCAGCCTGGGGGTCGACAGTGATGGATGGATGGATGGAGTCCTCCCTGGACACCAGCCATGGAAGGAAAAGAAGGGAAGAAAAAGAAGAAAGAAGGAAGTTGTCCTCTGTGATCTCTGACCTTCCTCTGAGCTTACGTAGATATATGGAATGGAATATCTCTGGCCAGTTATGCTGTCCGTCTAACTCAGCCTCCTATGGGGAGGTCATAGATCTCCCTGGAGTGTCTGAGCTGGCAGAGTGAAGGTACACCCTTGAAGACCCAGCAGTTAGAAAAACATTCCTGTGTCTTATCAGCTCAGGTTAGAGCACACTGTTGCTAGTTAAAAGAAAGCTTGCTGAATGAAAAAAAAATCAGTAAAAGGGGATGAGGAGGACAAAGGCCGACTAGAAAAGCTCATGGGTCCAGACAAAGGGCAAGGAGGGTTCTTCCCTGATTAAGGTCATGGGCAAAACAAACAAATCTTGGGGAAAAATAGTCATTTAATTTCACACTAATCCAATGCCCACAGGACAGAGACAACACCAAGAGCAGTGCTCACACACGTTATCCCCACCCCTCCCTTCCTCCCAGGTACAAATTTCTTGGTTCCCCATTGCTCTCCCTCCTTCCCCCCAGCAGCTCAGGGGGACAGGGGATGAGGACTGGAGTCAGTTCTCAGGCTGGTGGTTCTTGCCAC
>NW_009953721.1:2240151-2265219 GCF_000747805.2 Chaetura pelagica | reverse complement strand
CCCCGGCAGCTCCTCCCGCAGGAAACCCTGCAGCAGCCGCACACCCTGGGAGCAGGAGGCGCCCAGGACAGAGCGGGCGGGAGGGGAAGCTGGTTTTGCTGCAGCTCCGACGGGGACACGACGGGGCCAGTGCCCCAGCCGGAGAAGGGCGCTCTGAGGAGCCCTTAGGCAGCCAGCACCATGGGCCAGAGCGCTGGGATTGGCCCAGCGGGGTCACCTCACCCACCCTCGCCTCCCCTGCCTGTTGCTCAGGCCAAGCTCACAACTTGCCGCCCGTGGCCGGGAGGGAAGAGGTGGTGGCCACATTGCTGCCTGGCTCCCCAAAACGTGACTTGGGGGTACGTTTTCACAGCAAACTCCTGCCCTTTCCTCACGGCGTGCCACACACAGGGATGCCACTTGCAGTAACAGGCTGGGAAGGACTGCCTCCTGAGCCTGCCATCTGCCTCCTGGGTGTCTCCTGGGTGGAGGCACCGACCACCACCGCCATCTTGCACATACTCTGTATCTACAGTGCTCTTTGACACAACCTTTGCTCATTGAATGTAGGATTTTCAGCAGCTGTGGTATTGTTTGAGAGTTCTCATACAGGAGTCTTTTGCTTTAGAAGGATGTGTTTCCACCATGCCTAAGCCCTTGCTTTCCATCCAGTCCTGACATCAGTCTTCCCTGGAGATTCACAGGATCAACTTTTACCCTTTCCTAAATTCCCATTCTAAGGTGCTGCTGGACTGCTGAGGAAGCTCCTTTTAATGCCATGATCAAGGTATCGTCAGCTGGGAGGCAGCTTAGAGAAGTTTTTTGGCTGAAATTCTCTACATGCTGATGCTCTGACCCTTCACTTACTTCAGCACCAAAGCAGAGAAAGAGGCATGAGTATGTGATAAGGACTGAGAGCAGTCACCCCTGCTACCCATGGCAGACCAAAAGACAGACTCTGGATGTCCCAAAATTAGTCTGCCTCCACCCATCCACTCTGGACACACTTCACACACTACAGCTGCCATCCAGCCCATCTCCAGGCAGATCTTGAAGCCTCTTCTGAAGCCAGTAGATCTGTCACATACGTGGGTACACATCTCTGCCCACGCTGCAGCAGTGAGGAATGACAACAGTGGATGTGTGGGCCTGCTCC
Organism: Chaetura pelagica; assembly: GCF_000747805.2. NCBI lineage: Eukaryota > Metazoa > Chordata > Aves > Apodiformes > Apodidae > Chaetura > Chaetura pelagica. The sequence continues at coordinate 2,264,084 of NW_009953721.1, read as the reverse complement.
ATTGGGCCTGCTCCATTATATCACTGTTCGCTGCAGCATGGTGCCTGAGCCTTTCCTCCCCTCTGAAGTTGTAGTGTCAGTGAGCAAATCAAAGCTTTCACCAGCCTCTGTTCCTACCAGGAGGAAAAGAGAAGCAAAGGGACCTTCAGTCTTGTGAGGCATGTCCCTGATTCAGCGGGTTTGAGGTGGGAGCTAAGTGGGTCAGGTCTTCCAGTGCCCCAGCAGCAAGTAGTGCCAGGGAAGAGAGGGAGCATTGCCCATCATCCTGGTCCCAGCCTTCCATGCCTTTTTGGAATGTTGCATTTCTGCCTCTTCTTTCCTCTCCATTAAGCAGCTTGGCACTTGCTCCTCATTCCTCTGCTCCTCCCTTTGATAGACTCAACGTATACAATCTAGGGGGAAGTGCTGCAAGATACCATGTTGTGCTGTGACAATTACTTCTGTGCAGAGCCACAGGTGACAGAGATCAAGGAGAAGTCATTGTTAAAGGGCTGAGATTTGACCCCATGCTGCCAACAGCTCCCTCTGAGGAAATACATGTATTTACCCTGTGAAGCATGGGCACATCTGGGGTCAGGGAAAAACAAAATAACAACAACAAAGCAAAACAAGAAATTTCAAGTTTTGTCTCTTTACAGAGAAATTCAAGGTCTCGGAAATGAACTCTCAAAGTGGCAGAGTATTCAGATTTTTCCATTCCAGGTGTTTAATTACCTAGCCTCTTTTCCAAAGAAGATGTCCCTAGCAAGGACATCTGCTTGAATCTGCAAAGAGCCTGTAAAGAATTGCTGCCAAGGGTAATCTCTGGCACCTTAGCAGTAGATTTGTCCAGGGACAGGTGAAATGCCCTAAGGAATGTAAACACCCCCCCCCCCAGTGCAAAGGAGAAAAATCTTTCCGGTGGCTTCTTCCATCAGATACGAGCACTGTTAGCTAGCATTTAATGAAGAGGTACAGAACAGGTGCAGTAAAGCCTCTGGCTGTTTTCCACTGATGCTGGAATGGACTTCAAAGGCAAACACTGCCCACAAGATTGAAGAGACAAGGAACCATAACCACATTTTAGGTTGACTTTACAGTAGCTGTATCTGCCTTCTCTATATGTGCAAAACTTTCTACAGCCTTGGATATTTCCATAGCACACAAATCACTGTTGATTTGATGGAAAACTTCTGGGTATCTCCCTTTTTTCCTGGCCAGCACCCTCAGAGCTGGCTTCCTGCCCAACAAACTAATTTTTCACTATAGAGCAGAGCTCAGGTGTCAGGTAGCAGGCACACAACTTTGAACAAGTGGGAGAGGGGATGTTGAAACAGCTGCCTCATGGCAGCACGGACACAACCTAATATCCCTGCCTGACAAAAGTGGTTGGCTCTGCAGTTGCTACCCAGCATTTGAACTATCTACAGTCTTCTGTGTCCTGGTACTTCCACCAGGTGCCACAGCATGGACTCATTAAAGAGCCCTTACCCTGAATTAACATTTACAGAGTTCTGATGATATACAGAAACTTCTGAATAGGATTAAATTACACTATACTTAATGTAAGTTCCTTTGCAATGCTCTAGCAGTATGCACAAGTATTTAGGATCTAGAGGCTCATGGATCCTTCATGCCTGGCTCTCTGTTACCAGGTTACTGAACAAATTTCCCTGTAGCAAATTTCCTACCACTGAAAAGCAACATCAATCTCCTTTGAAAGCACTGATGACTGTCACATCGATAAGGCTGACCCTGGGGAGTGTCATTGCCCAGTAGGAACCAGCACACAAAGGTGTTCTGCCTCTCTCAGGAGCTTTTTTCCCTTCTGGGCAGGCTGAGGCTGGGGAAAACAAAAACAAAAACAAAAAACAAACAAACAAAAAAAAGTCTTAAAGCTGTATGCCATGGTGCATCCTAAAAACAGCTCTGGGTTGACAATCAGTGTCCCTTAGGACATGGGGATAGCTCCTTTGCCCCTACAGGCTATCCCCTCTTCAACCTCACCTGAAATCCCCCTTTCATCTTCTTTCCTGCTCCCTCCAGTCCTCCAGTGAGTGGCCATCCCATCCCACCAAAAGAAGTGCCCTGTTGGACAGCCTGGCCTTTGGCAGCAGTCTGACAAGGAGCAGGGAGTGGGGTCTGTGAATGACAGGGTGCCACAGCAAGGGCCCAGATCCTTTGGATCTTGGATGCTCCAGCTCATGCTTCAAGCCTTTGCTTCCAATTTAGAGTGGAGCCCAGAGATCAATAAGCACTGCTGAGTAGAGAAAGGAACCCTTCCCAGTGACAGCAGTCCCAGAAAAACTGTCCTGCACACCTGTCCCCTGTGCTTCAACAGCAGAAGGACTGCAGACCAGCTTCTCTGTGGCAGAGATTCACTTGATGCGGGAGCAGGGCTTTTCAACCAAACTGGTTGAAAAAACAACCAACCAAACCTCTGTCATACCATCCTCAGAATGACCCACAACCTCCAGTGACAGTCAAGATGTTGTACCTGTGGCCACTGCCTACTGTCTGCATTCCTGGTCATATTTTAGCTCTAGCTTTGGCTCTAGTCATTAGGCCAGAGAGTCCAAATGTGACCTCTCAGACAGAAGATGGGTGTTCCTTTTAATTCTAAGATTAAGCCTTTTTCAGGCAATGAAGGGGTCTTTCCTGATCACTGTTTGAATCTACTTCAATTATTAGGGGTTTTTGTGTGTACTGCTTCCACCCCTGAAATGGATCTTTTTGGGTTTCTGTGGTCTTTGTGCAAAATATATGGCATGGAGAGAAAGGATGTGTTTTTGCTGAGCTGGGGAAAATGGCAAACAACCAAATGCATCAGTCAGGAACAATGAGTAATAGCTTTAAATGCAAACAACTGTTAGCAGCACATTTTAGTGCATTAATAATTTACACTCCACTAAAAGTTTAATTTATTTTGTGGCATAGTTACAAAAGGCACACACAATCGTGGGGATAATGGATCTATAGTGAGCCTATGACTCCTCCTAGGCAGCTGTAACCTGACTGCCAGGTCTCTTGGTTTCATCACAGTTTTGTTGTGCAATCTGTACAGTGTCTTTCTCACCATGCTAATAGTTGGAACAGGGGTGTGTGAGGGACAAGCCCTTAGGACCGGTACTTGCTGAAATTGGTGTTGAATCCCCATTGTAACCCCTCAAAGTCTTGTTTGCATTCCAAAAGGCCCTGTCTCCCTAGAGACAATTGGTCACGTGTTGCAGCTAGTAAGAGGAGACATCCTGCTATGAGACAGCAGCAAGAGAGATGGGACCCACTTTGACAGCACCTGTGGTCTCTCTTGAGTAATTATTTTAAAGGCAACATGAGAATCTGGGACAAGAGATCCACTGCTTTTCTCCAGATATGCATACAAGAGCTACTAAATAGAACAAAGGCAGGAGATGGTTCTTCCAAGAAGAAGGCTGCACCAGTCTCCACCCAGGATGGCGCTTCTACCTCAATATTCAATGCTCAATATTAGAGTTGCCCTGCCTCCAGCCAGGGGGAGGAAAGAGACACCCAAGTTTACTTGACTGTGTGGATTCGGTGGCCTGGCACATCAGAACTACAAAGATATAAAGCTTTAGTGGACACTGGTGCACAGTGCTCACTAATGCTATCAAATCATACAGGGACAGACGCTGTCACTATTTCTGGAGTAACAGGAGGATCTCAAGAACAGACTGTTGTGGAGGCCAGTGTGAGCCTCACTGGTAAGGAGTGGCAAATGCACTCTGTAGTGACTGGCTCAGATGCTCTGTGCATCCTTGGCATAGACTATTTCAGGAAGGGATACTTCCGTGACCTGAAAGTGTACAGGTGGGCCTTTGGTATTGCAGCTGTAGAGACAGAGGGCATTGAACAGCTGCGTACTTTGTCTGGCCTTTCAGATGACCCTTCTCTAGTGGGGTTGCTGAAGGTTGAAGACCAACAGGTGCCAATTGCCACTTCAACGGTGCATAGACGACAATATTGCACCAACAGAGACTTTGTGATCCCCATTCATAAGCTGATCCAGCAGCTGCAGAGCCAGGGAGTGATCAGCAGGACTCACTCACCCTTCAACAGTGCTATCTGGCCAGTGCAAAAGCCTGATGGCAAATGGAGGCTAACAATGGGCTGTCATGGCCTGAAAGAGGTTATACCACTGCTCAGTGCTGCTGTGCCAGACATGCTAGGAGTCGAAAGCAGCCAAGTGTTGATGCTATTGACATGGCTCATGCCTTTTTCTCTATTCCTCTAGCACCAGAGTGTAGGTCACAGTTTGCTTTGACCTGGAGGGGAGTCCAGTACACCTGGAATCAACTGCCCCAGGGGTGCAAACACACCTCAACCATTTGCTGTGGTCTGATCCATGCTGCACTGGAGAAGGGTGGAGCTCCAGAACACCTGCAGTACATCAACTGTATCATTGTGTGGGGTGACACACCAGAAGAAGTCTTTGAGAAAGGTAAAAAGATCATCCAAATTCTTCTGGATGCTGGTTTTGCTGTAAAAAGAAGCAAGGTCAAGTTATTTGGAACCAGGTGGCAAGATGGACGTTGCCAAATCACAATGGACGTGATTAACAAAATAACAGCTATGGCCCTACCATCAACTAAAAAGGACACTCAAACCTGTTAATTTCTGGAGAATGCATATTCCATGTTACAGTGAAATTGTGAAACCTGTCTATGATGGGACCCAAAAGAAGAGTGACTTCAAATGGGGTCCTGACAAGCTGAAAGATTTTTGAGCAGATTAGAAAGGAGATTGTGTAGGCAATGGCCCTTGGACCACTTCCAACAGGGCCAGACATCAAAAATGTGCTCTACAGCACAGCTGGACACAACGGTCCTTCCTAGAAGAAGGCAGAAAGCACCAGGGGAGACTCGAGGTTTACCCTTGGGGTTCTGGAGCCGGAGCTACAGAGGTTCCAGGGCCAGTTACACGACAACTGAGAAGGAGATACTTGCAGCACATGAAGGAGTTAGAGCTGCTTTGGAAGCTATTGGCACTGTAGTGCAGCTCCTCCTGGAGCCCAGATTACCAGTGCCCAGATTGATGTTCCATGGGAACCTTTCTCCCATCCATCATGCCACTGATGTGAGTTGGAGTAAATGGACTACTTTAATCACCCAGCAAGCTCAAATAGGAAGGCCTAATCATCCAGGTATCATAGAAGCAATTGCAAACTGGCCAGAAGGCACACACTTTGGAATGCCATGACAAGAAGCAGTGAGATGGGCTCAAGAAGCTCCACCATATGATCATCTACCAGAGACTGAGAAACAATTTGCTCTTTTTACCGATGGCTCCTGTTGTCTCATAGGTAACCCTCAGAAGTGGAAAGCTGCCGTGTTGCACAAGTAGCTGAAGGAGAAGAGGAATCGAGTCAGTTTGCAGAGGTAAAAGCCATCCAGCTGGCTTTGGACATTGCTGAGCGAGAGGGGTGGCCGAGACTCTACCTCTACACTGACTCATGGATGGCAGCAAATGCCTTGTGGGGTTGGCTAAAACAGTGGCAGCAGAACAACTGGCAGCGAAAGGGTAAACCTATTTGGGTTGCTGAGCTGTGGAAAGACATTGGAGCTCGGGTAGAGAAACTGGTGCTAAAAGAGCATTGTGTAGATGCAGGGAGGACTCTGTCCATCCATCACCATCAACCCCCAGACTCATGCATCTCCTGACCCTCATAACTGCACTGTCTCCAAGAGTGATACAGGACCTTTTTGGGACTGTTCACAGCTTAGGAGATGCTGTGGGAGTTGCTGGGAGTGGGAGGAGGCAAGAGGCTTTTGCACATTCCTGAAGACATTTGTATATAATTGTACATATTTTCTTTTATCATTAGTGTTTAATTAAAGCTGTGTAGGTTAGTTTTCAATCCAGAGCATCTCTCTCTCATTCTATCTCTCCTTCCCTACCTGGGTGGGAAGGGGAGGGGATTGAGAGCATTGTTGTCCCTGGTTTAATTGCTGATCCTGAGTCAAACTGTGACACAGTCTCATGACTCAAACATACTGGCTCATCCTTGTGAAACATGGAAACTAGGCCTATAAAACGGGGCTGCAATGGTGGGCTTGGGGAGCCTCACTGACACCAACCCTCCCCCATTGGCTGGCCCAGCACTGGATTGAGAACTGGTGATTCTCTATTATCTATCTCTCTAAACTTCTATTCTCCTACTGTCACTCTCTTCCTTCCTAAAATCATTAAGTAATGCAAGGCCTAACCACAATGCTTATCTCAAGTTGTGCAGTTTAAACATTGTACTCTTGTGATCTTAATGTCAGCCTTTATGATCATGAAGCCTAAGATCCATATTCCTTCTATAGTTTTAATTAAGCCTAATTCAAATAAAGACCTTGAGTGTCATTTCACCTTAATCTGATCAAGGATTATAAGACAGTCAAGCATTTCCTTGGACTGTGACATGTTAATCACTCTCACTGGGAGAGCCAGGTCTGAAACAAAGGTTGGATCCAGCTGCACTCAGGCTCCTCTCTGAGAAGGAGTTTAGAAAGCAAGGGTATCCAATCTGAATCTCCCTGGGTTGCCCTGTCTGGGTTGTGATATAGTGCAGGATGAAAGCATTTGGTCGTCCGTATAGAAGAAAAAAAGGTGTTCTGAGGCCTAGCCATGATACAGACATAGCTGTAACTGCAAAGTGGGCAACCTAAAACATTCAGAAATGTTGCCTGTAACGGTGGAAAACACACAATTAACTTCCAAGCCTCATAACCCTGGAGGTCTTGCTGAACCATTAATAATGCATTGTTGCTTTCATCTCCAGGTTGCAGCTGCAGCATTTCAAGTTGCCTAGGATTCTGTCCTGCCCCAAGGCCATCAGAAAGCAACATGCAGCCTCTTCCCACTTCGTGTGGCTTTCTGTATGTAGAAGACTGGCAAGTCGAATGCCCCACAGGTTAGAGATGTCAGGTGTTTCCCCTGTGCCAAGGCAGAGGGATATAGCCTCTAGCTAAGTTTCTTTCAGTAATGCTTATACCAGATTCTCACCTCACTCCAGTTTCAGGATGGACAGCAAGTGAACAGAAGCAAAAGGAGAAGGTAACTCATTTGTGATTCATGTGTGTGTGGTTTAGAGATGGGACTGGAAATGCAAGATGGATTGATCTTCATGATATTGGTGGTGCCCAAACTTTCCGTAATATTTCAGGGCAAACTCCCTGTTCTTTTAAAGGACCAGTTACACAAGTGTTCTTCATTCAGCCTGAATTTGCAGCCTTACTAAGCTTTGTTTTTTCTCTGCTGAACATATGTAAATGTATTAAACAAGATTGTTTTGAGACATTTCATTCATCAGATGCAAAATAGCTGGCTCTGTGCCCTATCTTTTTCCAAGGCCAGAGTGTTAAGCAATCAGCAAATAGCAGTAGGTTTTTAATAATTAGTTAATTAACCCTAAGTTTGGGACACTCACTAAAAACAAGGTCTGCACATGAGGGTTCAATAACAATGGTTTAAAAACACTTAGAGGGGGAATGTCGGCCAGCAGGACACAGCAGATTATGTTCACACCACAATACCCTCCCTGGCCTTCCATCTTTTCTGCTGCTGGAAAAAGTGCTCATGTGAAGAGTAGTTCAGATGAGCTCTCTCTTTTCATTAATTACACAGAGAGACCCTGACTTTAACCTCCTTCTTTTTAACCTTCTTTTGAACAGTCCCCACAGAGCTGTGCAGTATGTGGCTCTTCTATGCCAGCTACATGGTGCCTCCCACCCATCCCCTGATGCACACACAGCAGTGACAGGCTGTTCTGCAGAACCACTTAGCCGCCCTTGTGGTATTTCATGTCAGGCTAATGTGCTGCTGATATAACAGGGCACTCCCTGCTTTGCAAATGCACACTGGTGGCATAGAGATATTCAGCTTGCCACAAGCAGGCGTTTGGCTTTGCCTCTCTAAAATGCTGCATGAGGGAGCAGGGATTTGAGCTGTGATACCCACGATGCATAGTTGTGCACCAAGAATATAGGACTGCGGCTCATCTTGCATTTAAATGAATGCAGTCAAATACCTCCTTATATTTCTTTTCTCTAATCACATTCCCAGCCATCAGCTTGCTGTTCATTTTCTGGGGTAAATACTCCATTGTTCTCTACTGTATGCCTAGCACAGCAATCTCAGATGATCTTCTACCACCTGTGTTAACACCCCCAGCCTGCCAGGCCTGCTAAAGGAAACGAAACAAGGCAAACACGTTGGCTAGTGTCACTGTTAAGGAGATTATTGAAGAACAAGCAAATATGCAAAAATGAGCAAATCTGGGAAAAATAGTTTGAATGGCCAGAGTTAAGAGGAGGAAAAAAATTTTGAACCTAAAGTTTATGCACACTTGGGATCAGAAAAATGTGGTAGGAGAGCCCTCATCACTAGAGTGCTGCAGGAAGGCAGGGGGAGGCAGAGCATCCCAGGTGAAGGATGGGTCCAGCAGCAGAGCATTCTGTTGTGGGACACAGGATGCAGCTGTCAAAGACTTGTGGGTTGTGACCAGGGGATGGAGTAACACAAGAGGTGGTGTGGGGGCATCTGCTGCTGACTGGCTCATGAAGAGATGAAGCAGCTCTTAGACAGTTAGAGGAAGCCTTATGATGGCAGGACCCTGTGTACCCACAGACCTTTTCCCACCAGCAATTGTTTCTGGAAGGGCACAAAATTGTTTCTGTGCACAAAACATCTGCTCTGAGTGGAGCCAACTGGGCAGCACACCCATCAGGGTGGGAGGCTGCTGCACCACAAGCAGGGCATGAATGGCAGAGGTGGTGATAGAGGGCAGGGCAAGCCACAGCCCAGCGATCACCCAGCAGGTTGACAGGGATGAAGGAGGTCAAGATTGAGACAGAAGTCCAGAATGTTGGTCAGGGTCAGCACCAGACCTCAAAAGCAGCTCTGATGTGACAGCCCCAGGTGAGGCTATTCCCTGCTCCTAACTTGAGCTGCTTCCCTGTAGCCTGATCCCAGGTATCACTGCACCAGGTAAACACTTGGCAGCCAGACCCCAAGGAGGACAGGGAGGACGCTTAGACCCCTGACATTGCAAAAGTGAAGTAGAGAAATGTCAGCAAATGTTTTCAGTGAAAAAACAACCCCCTTTGTGTCTTGTTTCCATACACAACCAGATGCCTTTGAGGACAAAAGGCACAAGGGCACAGGTACATTGCAGGGGCTGGTGGAAGGCAGAGGCTGGATATACAAAGACTGGTAATGAAGTAAGAAGAGCAAAATGGGAGCAATCTCTGCTCCCATTTGTCTGTCCCCTAGTCCTGATTTTCACTGGGGAGGACTATGTCCAAGGGTGGCATCCAGGATCACCTTTCCCCAGGCTCTCCTGGCTGCACCAGGACCGCTGCAGATTCCCAGACACACCTGTAAGCTGACTGCAGGCATCTTCTGAAGGGGCAGTCTGGTCTCAAGATTTTGTATTTCAGATGCAAATGCCACTGCAGGCTCAGAGGCCACTAACATGTGTAAGTCCCAGGGCAGCTGATGGATGCAACTTCATGAGAATAAATGCAAGCCCAGTAAAAACTGTCTGTGTGTCTCATATCCCACAACGGGGAAAATCAGTACAGCTTGTTACCATTATGCAAGAGGTTGGGAAGCATGCCCTCAATTCTTCTAGAATCAGCTCTTATTGTTGAAAATACAGAGTTTTTCCCTACTGTTTTGCTGTTGACTTTGTAAAGTTAAAAAAAAATAAAATTAAAAAATAAAAAAAAATCTGTGCCATCCAGGATATACTTATACCTGCTTGCTAAAGTGGATTCTTCTGTTGGCTACAGTTCCAACCCTGTACATGGCAGGAAGGCTAGCAAATCTGCACAAACAAACAAACAAACAAAAACCCAAACAAAAACAAAACCAACTTCACAACCCAAACCAAAACAACCAAAAGAGACTGGTCAGCTGCTTCTGCTTATTCCTTCTCAGAGCAGTAGGGGGAGAAAAGAGATCCACTTAAAATTCACCATGGTCAGTCTTTCTTACACTTGATTAGCCTGCACAAATAAATCCTCACCATCAGTCTCCCACGGCAATGTTCACTAGGACTTCCCTTCATTCAGCACAGGAAATAATCCTCTATGGGGTGATTGCAGTCCAAGAGACCAAAGAGGTTAATCTGAAACTAGCCTGTTGTAGCCAATAGTTTAATGCTTTTCCTCTAGAAAGGATGCATTGTGAGAGGATCTTGTGAGGCCAAGTGACAGTTACCTTGTACTACAGCACAACTTCAGCTAACTGCTCTGGGTAGTCATCTTTCTGCTGTATATAGCAGTGGATGACAACGTTAACTCTTCTGAAACACCAGCTGACCTGCTGCTGACCACTTGAAATTTCAGAATGTGGGCTGTAAAACAGTTCCTTCAGTCTTCCTTTCCCTCCCTACTACCACCAAAGTAAACTGAGGAATAATAAGACACCATATACTTGTTGAGACAAAAATGCCTCATATCTTTGGATAATATCTACCTCCCAGATTGCTCAGGAAGCTCCAGATCTGACTGATTCCACCAAGAAAACAAAACAAAAAAAAAATCAGTTCAGCTCGAGGTCTTTTAACATGGCTTGAGATTTTTTACAAAGACAGCAGAAGATCACAAAAAGAGTGTTAGTACTTCATGCTCCAGCTATTGTGCCATCCTAAGAGGAAAAATGGTTTCATGGCAACGGGTGGGGATGCAGTTTGTTTTCTGAATATCGTGGGGTTTATATCCAGCTCTCAGTCCTGATCTAGAAAAGTCTCTTAAGTCTAGTGTAAATGCCACTTCCCTGAAGGACTTCATCTGTGGAGCTTAGTTATCATTTGCACTGTAGACTCCTGGGGAGGGAGTTTAAGACATGTCCAACAGATGCTGTGTGCCACACTTGGCAAAACACTACTGGTAAGAAATGGCAGTTGGGCTGTTTTTCTTGATCAAAACTAATTACATGACCAATATTATATGGGTTGTGGCCACAAAACTTCTCTTTCTCTCACTAGATTTAGAAGTCATAAAATGCCACCAGCTATTTAGCAAGGAAATTTCTAGTGAGGAAACTTTTTCAAGGCAAGTAAATGTTGCAGCAGAATTTCTTGGTGTAAATGCTATTCCTATCCTTCCTTATGGCTACCCATTCATGAAAGAGCCAGATGCTTGATAACAATCATAAAACAGCCTGCTACAAGGAGCAAGTACATGGAAATTATCAGGCAGGTGAAAATGTGCCTTTCTAGCAATGTGATGAACTTCGTATTAGTAGTTACATTTCCTGTGTCATCATACATGGGCATGTGAATGTCATCTGAGTCGCTCCTACATACATATAATGCCATTTTGCAGATCCTGTGAAGTTGACTCCTCCATAGACTGAGGCTGGAAGAACTTGGGATGAAAACTGCAGCAGTCTGTGTACCAGGCAAATGTGTGTCCTTTGGCAAGTTATGACTAAGATCATAGAGTTTTTTCTTTGTCAAATGAAGCAATTTGGGGTTTTCTGTGCTAAAACAGGTAGGGTGCTTGCTTACCACTTCTTCTGCCTGTCGAAGACATAGCACCAATGCACTCTCAGTTTTATCCCTGCCCTTTCAAGCACACAAGTCCATGTTTCTACATGATACAAACACTAGCCCATCATCAGAAAGTCAAGAAGGTAAACCAGATTGAGGCCAGCCCTGTTTCTGGAGAGTGGAGATATTAATGTGCTCTGCTTATTTTTAGCAGAAGATGGTGGGTAAATCTGAGCCAGCACGTTTTTCGTTCAGTCTGTCCCTGGACACTAACAGATGCTGTTTCCTTGTGCCAAGCACTAACGCACTTTACACTGGCACTCAGTGTCAGGACACAAAGCCTGCCAAGTCCCTGCTAAATCTGCTGATGCCAGGAAAATTGGTAATTATCAGCTGGCCAGGGACACAGTCCCAAGTTTTTCCTCTACCTCCAAAGCAGCAGAGCAGCTGTGCCAGTGCAATTATGTCAGCTGGTCTCCATCTCATGGCTATACACACAACAAAGGAGGGTCCTGTGCTGAAGCCACAGACACAGGTATGTATCTAAAGATGGAGAGAGACCCATCTGCTTCATGGGAATTAGCTGTGTGCTTAAAACGGGGCTTTGAGAACCCTGACAGCTTCTGCCTTAATACTCAAACATCTGAAGTAATGACAATTAATACAAAAAAAAATAATTCTAAAGATACACGAATATATATATATATATGTATGTGTGTGTACACATCACCTGGCAGGGTGATTCTATTGTTTAGCACTTCTTAGTACCCCTTGAGCATTGAACATACTAAATTCAGTCTTAAAGGTCCACTTCCTGTGGCTCCTATGTATGATAAGGTCACCTACAAAAGAAAAATCCAGAGACACTTCTGAGGAGCTCCCTCCCATTTTACCGGTCATTGTGTTTATTCTTTGAATACGAGCATCCAAAATTCCTGAGCTGTAAAATTCCTGTTCCTTTCCACCAGGTGCCTCAGCGCCAAGGCTTCTTTCTTGGATTGCTCAAAGCTTGCTTTCCACATCTCTTGGAGAGACGTCCAGCCAGGGTTTGAAGACGAGAACCAGAATGCCTCCGGTTTGGGGCAGCTCAGATGGTTAACCTGAGCTTTCCACCTCTGGGGCTGTTGTCCCTGGCAATGGAGAGAAATAAAGCAGGTTATTCAGGGACTCTGGCAGACAGCAAAGAAAGGTGCTATTCTATTTGTAAACTATAAAAGCATGTCAGTGACATCTTCCTTCCCACTACAGGCTGTAGACATGTCCCTGTGGATGTTAAAGGGGATGCTTTCTCCAAAACGTCCAGGACAAGGCGAGAATAGAGCTGACAAGAGCCAGAGTCTCAGATCAGGTCTGGCTGAAAATGAGCAGCACCAGCTCACCCAAACTGAAATTGTAAGGTAAGGAGACCTGTTTTCGTAATTATATTCTGGTTTAATCTTAAATTTGTACACATTTAATGAGATCCTTTATAAGGAGAAGTAAAAAGAATCCATGAATCTGACCAGGACAGCAAACTGATTTTCATAGTCTTCTTGACTAGAATGCCAGAAAAGCATGAGGAAGGAGTATCTATATCTAACATATTCTACTCCCTTCCATGGTTGTATTCCTAACTCAGAGAGGACTTCTGTCCAGATTTGCACCAGATTAAAAACAGGAAAGCCTGATTAAATGTAATACTTACCTATTTGCACTCTCCATCACTTCAGCTGACCTTAGTAACTTAAAATGCTTTCTTCTTTTCCCTTCTACTGGCTGATGACATTGATACTGCTCAGACTGTGAACTATATATGGCCTAATGGATACAGGACAGGTGTAGGATACTAGAGATATTGGAGAGTTTCATTACTGGGCACAAAAAGGGGTTTTTGATTCATGCTGATAACTAAGCTTATGGAGCATTTAAGAGATGGCTACTGATTCTTGGTACACAAACATGAAAGCTTTAAAGGAATGTGGCAATTAAAATGAGCATCCACCAACTCAGATATATATGTGTTTTTTGCTTCATAGAATCATCACAGTTGAAAAAAACCTACAAGATCATAAAGTCCAACCCTACAATCCGTAACCACCAAAACATCTCCTGAAACACTATGTCTACCCATTACTTGAATGTCTCCAGGGATGGTGTCTCCGCCTACTCCCCGGGCAGCCTGCTCCAATGTCTCACCACTCTTTCTGTGAAGAAATTCTTCCTCATATCAAATCTGAACCTCCCCTGGCAAAACTTGACCCCATTTCCTCTTGTGCTATCGCTGGTCACTAGGGAGAAGAGGCCAACACCCACCTCACTACAATGTCCTCTAAGGTAGCTGTAGAGGGCAATGAGGTCTCCTCTCAGCCTCCTCTTCTCCAGGCTGAACAGCCCCAGCTCTCTCAGCCCCTCCTCATAAGATCTGTTCTCCAGACCCTTAATCAGCCTATTTGCCCTTCTCTGCACCCTCTCCAGCACCTTGATTTCCTTGCTATACTGTGGTGCCCAAAAACTGCACACAGTGCTGAAGGTGCAGCCTCACCAAGGCAGGATCACCTCCCTGGTCCTGCTGGTCACACTATTCCTGATGCAGGCCAGGATGGTGTTGGCCTTCTTGGCCACCTGGACACACTGCTGGCTCATGTTCAACCAGCTGCCAATCAACACCCCCAGGTCTCTCTCTGCTGGGCAGCTCTCCAGCCACTCCTCCCCAAGCCTGTAGTGCTGCTGGGGGTTGTTGTGGCCAAAGTGCAGGACCCGACATTTGGCCTTATTGAATCTCGTGCCACTGGCCTTCATCCATCTGTCAAGCCTGTCCAGATCCCTCTGCAGAGCCTCCCTGCCCTCAAGCAGATCGAGACTCCTACCCAGCTCAGTGCCATCTGCAAACTCACTGAGGTGCACTCTATCCCGTCATCCAAGTCATCAATAAAGATGTCACACAGGAGGAGCCCAGCACTGAGCCCTGGGGAACACCACTTGTGACTGGCACCAACTGGATTAAACTCCATTGAACACAACTCTCTGAACCTGGACACCCACCCAGTTTTTATCCAGCAAAGCGTGGGCCCATCCAAGCCATGAGCACCAGCTTCTCTAGGAGAATGCTGTGGGAAACCTTGTAAAGGCCTGGCTAAAGTCAAGGTAGACAACATCCCCAGGCCTTCTCTCAGCCAAAAAGCAGGTCACCCTGTCGTAGAGATGACATTAGTTATTACTGAGCGAGAAGGGTGGCCGAGACTCTATCTCTACACTGACTTGTGGATGGCAGCAAATGCCTTGTGGGGCTGGCTAAAGCAGTGGCAGCAGAACTGGCAGTGAAAAGGTAAACCTGTTTGGATTGCTGACCTGGGGAAAGACATTGCAGCTCGGATAGAGAAACTGGTGGTAGAGGTGTGTCATGTAGATGCACATGTGCCTCTGAGTCGAGCCACTGAGGAACATCGACACAGCCAGCCAGCAGATGAGGCTGCCCAAGTGTTCCAAATAGATTTAGACTGGGAACATAAGGGTGAGCTCTTTCTGGCTTGATGGGCCCATGATGCTTCAGGTCACCAGGGCTGAACGATCTAATAGTATATAACTGCCTATGGCAGCACTGAGCGGAGTCTTAAAACACCTCCAAAAACAGAGATCCCACAAATTCTCTGGGCAGGCTAAAGCAAGTCAGCAAGTTAGGATACTTCCTGTAGCCTGACAAAATCCCTCTCTCTGAATAGTTCAAGTCTTCTACTGAAATGACCACCAGCTCAGGAGTTGATGTACTCATTGAGCTTATGGACTTGTGCAGAATGAGGGACACATGATCTGGCCATGCATCCACACCTTCTGCTAACACCTATTGAAGTGAGGATACACAGCCCAGTGGTACTGCAATAGCAATGGTTGCAAGCTAGTCAGAATTGTGGTAATTACACATCCTGTGAGAAATACAAGCCTTTTAAAGCCTCTCTGAGACAAAAAGTCACAAGTACCTTTTCTTTCCTTCTGATGTTTTCCCACACTCTGTTACACACCATGCACTCAAAGGTGTCAATGTAATTGTCCTGGGCCATATCCTGCACTCCCCACTTGCGTTCCTTCATTGCTGTAAGCAGCCTTGGATTGGAAATGTCCCCTTTCAGTTTCCATTCTAGGTAGGACTCATATTCTTGATCATTTGTATCCAGAGTTTTTATATAGTGGGCCAGCTCTCGTGGGTGTGAAAAACTGGATGCCAGGATTGCACTCTTGTTACTAGGAAGCCAGTCTACGATGCTGGGAGACCCAAAGTACACTGGTACCACTCCCAGCTTCAGTGGCCGCCAGAGTTTTTCAGTGATGTAATCTTCACAGATAGCATTTTCAAAAGCAAGAATGAACTTGTACTGTGCCAGTATTTCATGAAAGCTCACATCATCCATCGCAGCTGGATTTCTGAGATGCTGAGGAAGGTCTCTGTTATGCAGGCATTCCCCGTAAGAGTCTACTTCAATGTGGCACATCAGCTCACGCACATAGCTGTCACGGTCAGAAGGAGGGTTGCAGTCAGACTGCACGTACACAAGTGGTGCCAGCTTCTTCCTCAGGCTGTTCTTCATCTGCAGTGGGATCATGTACCGCAGCGACTTCAGGACCTCAACACCCTCAAGGTACTGAGTTGTCAGCGGTAGGTGTGAATGGCGGCTAAAGGTTGCAGTGTGGTTGAATAAGGTGATGGTCGGTTTGTGGAAGAGTTTGTAGTTATTTTTTGGTGACTCTTCATGGAAAAGGGCCCACTCATGATAGTCTTTACGAGGGAGGGGTAGGCTGTCTATACTGAAGTCAGTACCTAGGCAAAAGCAAACAGTGTTTAGTCTGCGCCTATTGACCATGCCACGGTAACTACAATGACACACAAGTCTGGTTTCAGTTCAGTATCAGCCCTACAACCATCACATTTATAACACTGCGTGGCAATACTGCAAAGAGAGCAATTCATGCAAGGACAAAGAGGTCTTATGATAAAACTGAATCTGGCAGACAAGGAACCTAGAGAAAGGGAATTAGTGGTGAGTATTAGAAATAGTTTCCTTTTAGGTCATATTAGTTTAAAGGTGTGTCATTTCAAAGGGTCGCTAGGAATTTTATATTTTAATGCACTGAAATGACACTAAAAAGATGCTTAATAATCCCTTGGTTCTGTAAATAGGGCAACAGATGGTATTGCATCTATCTATGATGTGAAGGAAATGCTGACTGCAGAGCTCAGTTTGGTTCTAGTAACAAAAAGGACAGTAAAACATTGGACAGAGTTAATAAGAAAAAATACAGGAAAGACTTCAAGTCTTGGGAAGACATTATACTACAGACACTTTGGAAGCCAATCTACTTAGTTTATCAAAGAGATAATTAACAGGTATCACAGATGCCTATGAGATACATAAGTAAGTAGCTTCTGGCAGAAGACAGCTCCCCAAACTTATTCCAATACTAGAAGAACAACCACGTCTTAACTTTAAAAACAGATCACTTAGTAAATAAGGAGATAATTAGGCAAAGAGGAACCTAAAGAAAAATGCACTATAGATCACAGAACACCAAAATGCTTGATTCTGATGTAACATTTAATCAGTCTGAGTCCAGCAAGAAGATAAAAAGCTTTTCAGATTAAAGGGAAGATAACATCAGCATGTTCCCTATCCTGTGAGATGAAGGAAATTAGAACAATGAGGAAATAAGAGAGGACAAAGAAAGTACAAGACTATAACTACAGTACTACGAATTAGAAATTCTTAGATGTGGCAACGTGCAGAAGAGAAAGACAGATACTGTCAGAAGTTCTGTATCTTAGGAGACATCTTTCATTCAGGATTCATACTCTAAGGACTCAATGCTCCAAGGCAGAAAAGCCTGGACATCCTCTGCCCTTAGGAGCAAGACCCCATAGGCTCTGGCAGAATGATGCCAGATCCAGCTCATGCTGACTCAGTTGCACTGGTGCTTTATGCTACATGCAAAATTCTGTGAAGCATGTGACACTGAAATGGTGTGCTTTTTCTCCTAAAAGCAGAGACAAAATTCTGCAAGTGGATGCCATGTCTCACTTCCAAACAGGACATGGAGGCACTAGGCAAAGTCATCCCCTACACCTAAGGGCTTCCCAGGCCAGGACAGTAAGTCAGGACAAACTGCAGAAAACCAGGTGCTCCTAGCAAAGCAGTTCTGCTGGAAAATATCTGTACCCCATATTTTTGTGCAATATTTTTCCTAGCTTTTGGATCATTCTTCTCTTGACCAGCTCACTGATGCAATATTAGGGGAAAATCAATGCAACTTCTTTCGAATGTGAAACTGCCCTGATCCAAACATAGCATGGAAATGCTCAATGATGATGTTCAAGATGTTCAAGTTTTCCCTCCGCAGGCTGTTTAGAGGGAAATTCTGGAACACCAAAATCTGCCTTTTTGCAGGCTCATAGCTCAGTGCATCAGGGTCTGTGTTTGTGAAACTTTTCTGAATGGATGCAGCATTTTTTTTCACCCTCAATGACATCTGTGACCTTTGGCTCTGCAGGATTTATTATTGTGAGATCACTTATTTTGGTTTTAAAATAACGAATATTTTTGCGTATTTTGACATGTCTTTACACAGTTCATAGCCAGAATCATGAGAAAAAAGAAAAAAAAAAACCAACATGAAAGAGACAGTCTTTTGCCCAGCATTATAGTCCTTTAAAAACAAGTAAGTAACCTACATCCACAACCATGCTAAAAATTAACAGTAATAGCCTTTCCAATGCTGAAACAGACAAACAGAATTACTACTAGAGACCAAAACCACCAGACTTTACTGCTTTCATGTGATGCAAACCCAGCTTTCCTTGGTTTTAATTGGGTCAGCTTCTCATTCCTTTGCTGTTAATTCCTTCACTTTCATGCTCAACCACTGTATTATCAACTGACAAAGCCAGCCTCCTTGGAACTCTGAAAAGACTAGTGATGAGAAGTTTTTCATCCACTGTTAACAATGAAGCTAAAGGCCCTTCTTTCACATCTTTCCAGTTCACCTGTATCCTGACTCTGTGAATGAGATGCAGGATTGTTTTATTTTGTTTTGTTTCCAGAAAAAGGAGCTGAAGCTACCAGGCACAGAAAAGCATTCTGAAGCATTGGCTTCATTTTTCCACCTCAGATTAACTTTTTATCTGAAAAGCAGCTATGGGAGAGGGAGGGGGAAATTAAAACAAACAACGTAAGACCTACTTTTTAAAGATTAATCTTTTGTGTTATGTATACTCACTTTACAGAATAAGTAATGGGAAGTCTCTGAGGCAGCAGAGCCAGAGCAGCTCAGAAGGTTGCACTAGCTGCTGCTCCCTGTGCAAAATCAATAGGTTTCTTTCACTGCTTTCCATTTACAGTCTGCTGGCAACCTCTCAGTACATAAGGCAAGGGAGTCACAGTTACCAGCAAGGGCATTATTTTTAGACAAAAGACTTCAGCAAGTGCAAAAAGGGCTTTACAGAACCTCTGCTAGGGGTGACAAGCTAGAAGACTGGAAAAAGCTGGCTTGATCTCAGACTTTCTTTTCATGACTTGGCAGCTATGGGAAATGATCACAGGAGCACGTGATTGGAAAGCAGCATGAGACAAGACAACAGTCGTCCCACAGACACACAGTCACTTTGCAGAGTACTTTTTCAGAGAACACTTTTTCAGAGAACATGCCTCTCTGGATCTCTGCTGATGGTATACAGCACCAGGCAAAGTCCAGCACAATTAACTGCTCAAGTTTCTCGAGCTCAGTGATTGAAATCTAGAATATTTAACCTCTAAAGGAAAATAACTGGGCAGGAGAAAAAGTTACTGCTTAAAAAATAAATAGATTCTTACCATAAAACAGAAATGCTCTTGTCATCTCATTATGCTGGTAGGTCTTGTTGACAGTAAAGAAGCAAACATCCTCTCTGCACTGACCCAATCTCCCTGTCTCTCCAGTCAGGGGAGACCACCAGAGCAGGATGGGGTAATGATTTACATCAGACTCTGTCTTCAATCTCATGTGAAGCTGCTTCTTAAACTGAAAAGGATGTCTCTCCACAGGTTTTAATGGGCCACCGTGTAAACTGGAGTTTACTGCCACCTTCTCTGAATTGACCAGTTCAGTGATAACCTTCAGGGAAAAAAACATACGTATCACAGCATATCACTGTCATTAGCCAGGACATCTGCTTGACAAATCAGAGTTCAAGCACCAAGCATTAACTAAGTCTGCATGTGAAAGTTTCTGTCAATCAAAGTGCATGCATTTCACTGACTGCAGCCACCATCCAAGTGATCTTATGTCAGAACAGCAAAAACTTTACAATTAATTTGCAAGGAGGAGGAAGTACATTTCTGTAGTGAGATGTGGCCGCTTTGTGTATGATTTAACAACACAATTTCTGCTTTCTCCCTGGAAAAAGCACAAAGCAGAAAACAGCCAGGTTTCTCCTGGAAATCAACTGAAGAAAAACTCATAAGGTTTTAATGTCTCCATGTTGGTCATCCATACTCACTCCTATTAATTTTTACAACACTGACTGAATAAACCAGGTGCAGACAGGTCTTAAAAGACAACGTAACTACAACTTCATAACTAGTTACAGGAGAAAATGTATGTGGAGATGTGAAAGACCTACTAGTATAGACCATCATTTGCACAGCTGAAAGCCTATGAGGAAACCTTACAAATTCTCCACGCATAGAACATAAGAAACATCTCTAACCATCAGCCACGAGACAGAAGTACTCAGAAAATCTGGGGATATCTAGTGCCCATGAAGCTACCACTCCTTTCTACAGGTAGTACCTGCCATGTCCTAGAGAATCCTGTTGAGCAAAAGGACAAAAACAGTGCCAGCAGGTATTGCCACAGGATACACAGCTCCTGCTCTTGTCTTTAATAAGGCAAAGACCTTCCTGTTACCATGCAAACTGTTTTCTGAGCATCCACCTTCACAGCCAGCGCATAATGCCACCCCAGGAACAGCAGTAAGAATGATAGGGGAACTCAAACCCACCAGAAAGGTTTGGCCACAGCATTTTTGCTTGTCAGATGGCTCTGAAGGAGGATATTGGAAAACAGAAGAGTGTTGTTTATATCAAGTTGTTTCAAAACATTTATCTTCCCTCACATCTTCATGGCACATGTTCATTTTGCTGTTTGTTGTATCATTTACTCTCACTGTGTAGCAAAATAAAGATTGTGGCCAGACTAAAAAGGCTTTTCTCAACAGGGGGACACCAGGACAGCACACACACAGGGGGCTGTGCAAAGTGCAGCTGTACAGAAATACACAGAAAACACTCCCACATTTGCGAGTGGACAAGACATCACCTGGGGAAAAGATTCATATGTTTAATAATTTGACAAGACATAACTGCAGCAATTATAATCAAAATAAGTTTATAACTACCTTATGTCCAGGTTTCTGCAGGAACATGCTGCTTCTCTGCTCCCAAATTTTGCCGTGGCAGAATTTGAGGAGTCTCTGTAGAGAATTTCTTGTAGGTCTCTCTGAACTTCTGAGGGTCGATACACCCCAACTCTATCAACAGCTCATGTGCTACAGCAGTCCCAGCACCAGGTCACCAAGATTCACAGTTCAGTGAACAATCCCAGACAAAAATCCCAGTGAGGCACAGGGAAGTTCTAGCCAGCTTCAAACCTGCTTACCCATGGAGGTGCAGTAGAGTCACAAACCCTGCCAGTAAAGGTCCTTAAGACTTGCTAGCACTGTATGCTAGGGCAGCCATATCACCTCTGGATGCCTTGTTCAGAGGAACAGAACTGAAAGTGGCTGCTGAGTGTCAGTGACTGCCCCCAAGAAATGGCTCCTATTTGGCACAGGCACCTAACCTGGGACAGCTGCCTCCAACAGGAGTTACCAGAGGTACTGGTCCAAACCAGAGCCTCAATTCAGAGCACAGCCCAAGCTGAAAGACATCTCTGGGGCAGATCCTGGCCCTCTCATGACCGAAGTCTCCTGCAGTCTCATGACAGCCAGCCAAGGCTGAGTCAATTTATCAAAAGTTGTTCTCTTCTAAAAAAAATCTAAGGTAACCTGCACCAGCTACCAAATAATATACCTCCACATGTACTTTTATCTCATACATTTCTTTACTGATCAGCTACTGGACGTCCCAACACTAAGAATGGCCTTTGAGTCAGGACTGATGGCCAGATTTCCATCACCAATAACTTACGTGCTCAGATTTCTTCTGTGTGTCCATCACATTAGTATGAAATGGGACCAACCTTGCCTTCCTGCCTCGTGAGTTCAAACACAGGAACAGGGGAGGCACTACTGGATGGAGACAACACAACACAGCATGGTGCAGCACACCACTCCTGAGAAACTCCTCCAGGAACCAAGAAGCTCTACAAGGAAGGTGCTCTCTGTGTAATGCCACTTCTGGAATCAGTTATTACCACAAAGCCAATGCTGCTAATGGAGTTTCTTTAAACTATCTTGTTAAAGCAGACTTGTAGGAAAAACATCTGTCTTTAATGCTCTCCTTCATCTGCCAGAATTGTGTCATACTTTGAGAGCGATCTCACACATACCTTCCCCCCTTGCCCTGTACCTGGATTGTCACCACAAGGAGAAAGGCAGCTGCAAAGCAGAAGCAAGATGCCCACAGTTTCTTCCTCCGCATCCTAATCATGCTGTTCTGCCAGGTCTGCCAGAGCACTCAGAGGTAGGCATCAGGAAGGCAGGCTTGTCTAAAGTCTTCAGCCTTTGCTGCAGGGCTTTCCCACTCCATCCTTACTCTTCTTGAGATGGCTGCTGAAAATGGGTAGAGCATCAAGAAAGAGCACTCCTCAAGCTCAGTCATTAACCTGATGTTTACCGATAGCTTTCTGCAGGTGCCAAAATCACATTTTGAGCCAGGTATCCCATAAGTTCCCTGCATAAACAACACTCTCTTGTACAGCCCCAGGCATCTACTCTCCCTCTGGTCATCCTGCACTTGGCATCCTCTCTGAGCAGGATCACACATGCTGTCAAACTTGCAGTCAGCACAGAGATGATGATGGGCCTGGCTGTCCTGTGCAGGAAGGGCAGCTGTTGTTCTGAGTTTCAAGCAGCAAACTGTGCTGCTTTTCAGTAGACTTACAAACAGCAAGGAAAGACCTTCCTTCCCTAGGCAAGCCCTAGAAATGCTCCACGGGGAGGCACAGAACTGGCTGGGCCTTGGGACTTACTACACTGCAGTCTTCTGGGCCTTGTGTTCACCAGCATATCTATCTCAATGTATGGAGAAAGTAATCATACAGCACACACACAAATTCTGTCCACACCAAAAAACATTTAACAAATTTCCCTTTCCCTGTAATCTTCATCTGTGCTGGTAAGCCTCTCCTCAAATAACTCTTCGCCTTCCCTAATGCTTTTTCAGCTTTCACAGTGCCCTGCTGTCTTGCTGCATGCTGGATGTTATCATGTGAAAATCCCGACTCCTGACAAAGGTGCAAATTCCAGCTTCATCTTAAAAAAATAATATTAAAAAAAAAAAAAAAGATAGGAGAAAGATAAGGCTTTATTTCTCAACATACAGCAGGAAAGTTTGAAAAGACAGGTATTCTGAAAGCTCAGAAAGCAGAAATGCACACCCAAAAATGTTTAATAAATCGCTCTTTTAGAATGTAGCTCCCTCAGAGATGCACCTCCTGTTTCCTATGAAAAGAAGATGTATGTGATTATATTGTCTCCATGTGCTTGCACCTGTCAGCTTTCCCCCCATCTAGTACCAGTCATAAGGCTCCAAAAACTTGACAAAGGGGGATGGATGCCAGGTCTGCTGCCTCACATAGTACTACCTCTGTGGTGCTGGCAGCTAGAGACAGAATTATCCTGTTTCTGCTTCCACAGCAACATGAGTTCATTCCTTCCCAACAACCATCAGAAAAGCCTCTTCAGTAAAACCTCACACAAAACCATGCTGTGCGAGCTCTGCTCCACAAGGGACAGCTGCTTCTGAAGGTTTTGTGCGGGCATAAAACTGCTTGCCTGCCAGTTGAGCACTTCCTCAGATCAGGCAGAACCTTCTACAAAGCCCCTGCACCTTCTGTGCCTCCTGCAGGACAGCCAAAATGGGGCACCAAGAGGGAAAGGAGCTGAATTCTGCCCACAACCGTCTTGGTGAAAACCTACTCGAGGTACCCCCAAGAGCAGAACAGTATCTTTAATACCACGTTTTACCCTGCGAATGGCAAAAGGGCAGACTTCTAATACCCACTGCACGCCTCCTTACTCCCCCAAAGACCAGTAATAGTCCCACTTTTAGGTATCCTGTCCCAACTTCTCTGGCAAAGGTGGCCCTGGAGGACCTTCCCACCTCGGCCAGGCCAACAACAGGCCATGAAGACCTGGAGGGAAGCTCCCCTGCGAGTCCTTCCAAACCCCTTACCCAGCTCTACAGGCCGCCCGTTCTTCCAGCCCCATCTCGCTGCATCTCCTCCGGCT
>NW_009953721.1:2234540-2239844 GCF_000747805.2 Chaetura pelagica | reverse complement strand
AGGGCGCTGAGGAGCCGAGGAGGGGGCTCATCCCGCTGCCCTCCCGCCCGGGGGCTCCTGCCTTGGAATGCCAGCCCCGCACACCCCCGGGATCAGCCTGTCCCCGGCACCGCTTTCTGCAGCCGTCAGGAGAATCGCGCTTTTTAGGGTTGTTTGGTTTGATGTTTGTTTTGGGTTTTTTTTTTTTACAACAGCGCGGATGTTTTAGCCGCTGGCAGGACTTCGCACCGCCCGCACCCAGCCGGGGGGCTGCCAGGAGGAGAAGGGACCTCGAAAGATCATCCAGTCCAACCCCCCTGCCAGAGCAGGGTCACCCAGAGCACATCACACAGGAACGTGTCCAGGCGGGTTTGAATGTCTCCAGTGAAGGAGACTCCACAGCCTTTCTGGGTAGCCTGTTCAGGGCTCTGTGACCTTCACAGGAAAGTTCTTCCTGGTATTCACATGGAACCTCCTATGCTCCAGTTTGCATCCAAAGGTACTTGCTAGGAAAAGCTGGTTCTGCTGGCTCAGGGCAGAGCCGGTATGTGTCCAACCAATCCAGACACATGAACCTTGCATGTTTGTGTTTCTGACATGTCTATGTCATACATACAGATCTGTATTAACATAGAGACACCTAATACCTCCACATCTCTTCACATGTACTTGTATTTGTGCACAAACAGTGGAAAGCACCATGTCTCCTGCATCTAACCCAGACACGGCAGGCAAGGGAGGTGCTAGAGGGGAGAGCAGGGGAAAGAATCCCAAAGGCAGCAGAGGGAACACCTGATGTGCTTTAATTGAAATGCATGAATAAAATAAATCACGCAAATGCTATGAACACCCCTCCTCTCCTAGCTCTGTGGTGGGCTGAGCCTGCAGCCTTCCCAAGAAGCTGACAGGGTACCCATCAGCCAGCCTGAGTCCAGCCCTCTGTGACATGACATTTATGTCCACTCTGTTTAGAGCTCCATCACAGCTCTCCTATTTGTTGCTTCTTCCCAAAGGGCCTGCCTAGCTGAGGGGGTTGTATTTTTAAGTCAAAGCTTCAGGTGGTGTGTGTTAATATTCTCTGTGATGTGTGTCTATAGGTACTGCAACGATGTACACTGAGCCAGAAGCCACACAGCAAGAACCACTGAGTATTACTTTGTAAAGCAGATCCATGCTAAGGCAAACTCTGGCTTTTGCAGGCCTGATTAAGGCTTCCGGAGTGCCCTGAGGCTGAAAGCACTGAAGTCAGCACAGCACGAAGAGTGTGTAGTTTGGTAGGTTAAACTGAGTGGTTGGAGATGATCAGAAGCCTTATACAGTTTTTAGAGGGATTTGCTGTGATTCCACAGGGCTTTGGTCTGGTCCATAGCTTTAAAACTCTGTTACAGCTTTTAAGCTTCCTCAGTCAGTAGATCCTAAGTTGCTCTCATGAGCACACAACTTGGCTTGTAACAGCCTCCTGCAACAGGCTTGCTTTTCCCACTTAGCATCCCTTAAGCCCTCAGAAGCAGTCCATACACTCCCGCAACCCACAGGCTGAGACAGAAAACGCAGAACTATTCCTGAGGGCACTGGATAGCTATCCTGCCTGCCGTCCTCCCAGCGCTATCAGCAAGACACTCTTCCTTGGACCAGCTCCATCCTGTGGCTGGCGTCAGAGAAGCTCACGGTCATTCCTTGTACCGCTATGCCACGCTCAGGAAATAGGCTCCTATTGCACGACCTGGTTCGTCTGCCATCCATGTTAAACAGCCGCTGAAGACGATGCAGCATAAACAATAGCAATGGCAGGTCATTTCATGTTGGTTCTGGAGGAATAAGGACCGAAAAAACGAAATCGTTCTTGAAACAGCAGAGCTAATAAACCAGATTTCTGAAAGTTCTGTGTCTCAGGTGCTCCTTGCCTATGGAGAGCTGTTGGTATCTAATGAGCTCACAGTGCAAACTTCCCCTCCACAGGTCAGAAACAATGTCTTTTCTTTCTGTTCTGTCCTAGAAAACAGGATTTACTGCCTTTGAGGTATCTCTCATTCATATGCACACATTTCTTCTGATTCCTTGTTTCTTTTTAGGCCCATCTTGCTTCTGTCTCTCTTTTTAAGAATATTTTTTTTTTTTATTTTAGAACTTATTTTCCTTCACTTAAGCACAGCTGGATATGCCTTCTGTCTCTAGGTGTCTTCCTCCATTTCCTTTCTGTTCCGTTCATAGTCCTTTAGTCCAAAGCAACCTTTCAGCTGATTGCTCCTTTTTTTCCCTTCATTATATTACTATAGTCTGTATTACTGTAATACCCAGGAGCACCTACCAAACTATGCACCCCCAAAAGCCTCTGTATGAACATCCAGGCAGAAAAAAGTGAAGTCCCCAAGTGCACCATTAAAACAGGGCAGAAAAAAGGCAGAGAGACAAGGAAAGCACAGAGGTCAAGTGACTTCCCAAAGTAGGTAAAGCTGCTGAGGTACAGCAGAAGCAGAGGATCAGAGTCTTTCTTGTCCTGGATCTTGTGTTTCAATTTTCAGCCATGCATTTATACTTAGAATCTTAAGGGCTGGAAGGGACCTCGAAAGATCATCTAGTCCAAACTAGTCCTACTTCCTCCTTGATGCTCTGGCAGTATTCTTCTTGCTGTAAAACCATTGTAAAACACATGACACAGCTACAGCCCTTTCAACTGGAGCACCTCAGAATTAGACTTCAACTCGTTTCCACCTGTGATATTCGGGATGTGTGGTGCTTTCTCAAACAATCCAAGAGATAAATGTATTCAGACACTTACTGTGTCTGGTATTCATCTGAGACACATGAGAGATAAGCAGCGTTTAACAGAGATGTCTGGGCAACCCACCAGTGGCAAAGATCCCCTTGAGATGTATCAAATGCCACAGGAAAGTTTGGTGTGGGATGTGCTAAGATTGCAGACAAAAGGGGCACACAAGTGGTACCACAGCTGGCACTGAGCAAGGACATCAGGTGATAACGAGGCCTTGAATGAATTAAGAGTCTCAGAGTGTTTTCATGTAAATCACGAACTTGGCAGAAAAGACTTAAGGTCTATGCAAATAATTGGGCCAAAGGAATGCATGAGGTGATAAATAATTTTTTGTACACATGTGGAACAGTGATTGTGTGACCACTGTGGCATATCCCAGGAATTCACTGTCTAAAGAGTGCCAGTCTCAAGACACCTCCTAGGACTGAACCATCCCCTCCTTCTGGAGCTCTGGTGCTGACTTTCCTTTAACTCTTTTATTTCTTTTCCTGATCTTTCTCCTTTGTAGTTTAGGGTTAGTTATCGCATCTGTTATAAGCTTATTATAAATATGTAGTTATATGTTTTACCAGCTGATCTGTACCTAAATAAAAGCCTGTTTGTGCACCTGATATTTTATTATCTTTGTTTTGCTCTGGTGGGATCACAAAGAAACTCCAGGTATCTGGTCATCAGATCGTAACACCACCACACATCAAATTATTTCCCACCTCCCTGAACACACAGCACAGATGCAGATGATTGCACAGCCCATGCTACAACTATGCTTTGCCTGACTTTAACACTCCTCTCTCTGAAGCATCTCCGCATACCCCAGGTCACAACCCTGTAATACTGGGTCAGCTGCTTCTCTTAATGACTGTCTTCATCTCAGCTACATTGTCCTACTGACCGACATCACTTTAGACGATCTCCTGCCAAACTAGAGGATCTTTTTCAGTTTCACCCACTGGTTACAAGTGGCTGTTTCAAAGTCTCCTCTACTTCCACCCTTTACAGATTCCGCAGCCTTGCTCTGTCATGGAATCATGGAATTGACAGAGTTGGAAGGGACCACTAGAGAGCATCCAGTCCAACTCCCCTGCTAAAGCAAGATCCCCTAGAGCCTATTACTCAGGACTGTATGCAGGTGGGTCTTGAATATCTCCAGAAAAGGAGCCTCCACAACCTCCCTGGGTAGCCTGTTCCAGGGCTCTGTCACACTCACCATAAAGAAGTTTTTCCTCATATTTAAATGGAACTTTCCATGTTCCAGCTTGTGCCCATTGCCCCTTGTCCTGTCACTGGGAACTACTGAAGAGTCTGGCTCCATCCTCCTTGGACCCACCCTTTAGATACTTACAGGCTTTAATAAGGTGTCCCCTTGGCCTTCTCCAGGCAAAGGACTCCCAGCTCTTCCAGCCTTTCCTCATAAGGGAGATGCTCCAATCCTCCAATAATCTTTGTTGCCCTCCACTGGACTCTCTCCAGTAGTTCCCTGACTCTTTTGAACTGGGGACCCCAGCCCTGGACACAGCATTCCAGATGTGGCCTCACCAGGGCAGAGTAGAGGGGGAGAATGACTCCCTTGACCTACTGGTCACACTCTTCCTTATGCAACCCAGGATTCCACTGGTCTTGATGGCACAAGGGAACATTGCACGCTCATGGATAATTTACCATCTACTCCTAGTCTGGTTCATCAGCGAACTTGCTGAGGACACACTGTCCTCTCATCCAGGTCATTGCTGAACATATTGAACAAGACCAGACCTATTGATCCCTGGGGGACACCACTGCTTACAGGCCTCCAACTCAACTCTGCTCCATTAATCACAACCCTCAGAGTTCTGTCAGAAAGTTCAACTCTAAAATGGTGCCATTTTGTCAGTTTCCTCAGGGGAGCAAACACAGCTTACCCTGACTGCAGCACCTCAGCCCCTTAACACTAGCAATGCCGGGGACCTCCTGTTTGCAGCTCTGTAACTTTCCACCTGCCCTGGTTTGAACCAGGTTGGTTGGTGGTTTTTTTCTAATAATTTTGCTTTTCAGTTAAGTCTCTTCTCAGTAACTGCACTCGCTGAAATTAACAGCATGTTATTCGTTGTCTGCCTGCAGGGCTGGTAACGCTTGATGTTCATAGTGCTGGGGAATGATAGGCAGGACCAAGGCCACTGTTGGCCCTGCTGAATCTCTTATGTTCCAGAAACAAAAGGGAGGAAAGAGGTCACACCTGTGACCCTCCTGTGGGGAGGAGCAGACTGGACAGGTGACCAAAACTGACAAAACAAAGGGTTCCATCCCGTACAGGCCATCAATCTGAGGGATAAGAAGGAACCAGCTGTCTTTGCCGACAGCCAGTGCCCCGGGAGGACTCCATCCGTTCTTCTGCCTTTCTCCTGCATTCCTGAACACATTCCCACATCCAGTTCCCATCTAAGAGCCCATGACCTTCCCAGCACCCGCCCTGCAGTACGGCCTACAATGTGAGCACCCTCGGGCGGGAGCGCGGTGACTGGTTTTGTAGGAATTCGTACAAATCCCGCTATTTTTCATTACGATTTGCTTCATTA
>NW_009953721.1:2219441-2233128 GCF_000747805.2 Chaetura pelagica | reverse complement strand
GGGAGCCGGGACGCGCTGCTGGGCGTGGGTTGGGCCGCGAGGTGGTTTGAGTGGCGTCTTGTGCTTGTCGGAAGCGTTGGAAAGGGGGAAATAAAACCTTGTCTTTGCAGGGACAGGAAGGAATGGGCGGATGTTGAGCCTGTCCCTCAGAACGACGGGCCCAACCCTGTGGTTCAGATCATCTACAGCGAAAAGTGTAAGTGCTGAGTGTGTTCTGCACCGGAAACTTGAGGTGGTTGTATCTGCATCTGTGCTTAGCGTTGGTGAAGCAAAGCTTAGCGATTTGTAGGGTAGCACTGTGAATAAATCAGTATTTATGCTGTTGTGTGATTGTGTACCCCGTTTTCACCAGGCGCCTCAGAAGTTGAGTCTTCAGACCTGAGGTGTTAACAGCAGTTTTAACTTAAAGTCATATGGCTTAGGATGTGTGATACAGGAGACAGTCTCATTCACAGACTAAGGCATTTCTAGCCCACAGGTGGAAGAGAGGTGTATGAAGCTACTGCACATGGGGAGCTGGTGTGAGTAACCAGTGAGTGGCTTTGCTGGATATTCAGATGTTGTAATTTAAAGATATTTTTGCAGTTTCTCACAACACTGATAACATTCAGAGTTTTCAGTCAGAAGTGCTGTCAGAGGAATATGTACCTATTGTTTTTAAGAGGTGTATTTAAAGTACACAAAATAGGAAGTAACTTGGAAGGATGATTAACCTGAACACCCAATCAGGCCATTGTCTTAGAGCTGTGGATAAGATGCTGTTGTCTCTTTAGTTCGAGATGTCTATGATTACTTCCGGGCTGTTCTGCAGCGGGATGAGAGAAGTGAAAGAGCCTTCAAGCTAACAGCAGATGCCATTGAGTTAAACGCTGCAAACTACACAGTCTGGTAAGTGATAATCTTGGTATCATTTCTGTCACCATTTCATGGCTGACCTCCTGTATCTTCACTTGTTTTCTTAATCTGATCAGGGCATGACCAGTTGAGTTTACACAGAGGAGGAGTGAGGTCTTCCAGTGAGCTTCTGAAGAAAGGCTTTGTTCAGTATGTTCTGTGTCTTACTTTCTTCAGCAATTTTCATTTGGCTTTGAGGGTATAAACAAACAAGGTTGAGATTATCCACAAAAGTAACTTTCCTGTTTAAAATTAGATTGCTCACTGGATAACATGGCCTTGGCAAAATGCTGAAGATGCCATCAGCTGTCTAGAAGAAGAGGCATGAAATTATCATAGCTGCTATTTCCTGCTAAAAAATGCTATACTTACTGAGTAGTGCATTTTAGAAACTCCTTCAGGTTAGTGTTCAGTTAGGTACTAAGCAGTGAATTTCTGATATTCACAGTAGGACCTTTTAGCTCATTAACAATATTTATCCAGTACCTCTTGAACATCTTTATTCCACCAACAGTCAGAATGTTTACATTATTTTAAGCATGTAAGTTGTAGTTTTTTACAGGATTGCTGTGGTCTTAGATATCATACTGTTGTAACCGAATATATTCCAGTTCTCCACTGTTCCATAGCTGAATGGCCAGAACTGAACACATGGTGCAGTTGTTTGCACTCTTTCTAAATCAATATATAGAAGGAGAACTGTTGAACAAAAGTTCTTCTGTGTTCTTCTCTGGGAGTTTTAGGAAAGCCCTGTTGCAGTGTTTGAATGTTTGACTTTTATACAGGTATTTCCGGAGAGTCCTCCTGCAGTCTTTGGGAAAGGATCTATATGAGGAACTTAAGTACATTACAGCTATCATTGAAGATCAGCCAAAGAACTACCAAGTCTGGTAAAATCATGTGCTTTTTTTCCCCAGTTCTTAATATTTATGCAGATTATTTTTTTATAAATTGTCTAGAATAAGTTATGGTAATTGATGATAAATGTTACAAAGATTTGCTTCCTACATCTAGTGCAGTGGAGTAGTTAAGGAGGAGTGGAGGAGTTAAGTGAAGTTTCATCAGTATCACTACCAAAGTTCTCTTTAGCAGTTTCTTCTAAACATATGATTATGACACACTAAAAAAGTCGTGTTTTTTCTTAATTTCAGTCTTTAAACTTTCAAAATAAATCTGACAGAAAAAAAAGGCTCATGAAAAGGCAAAAAGACAAATAGAAATTATCATTTTATCTTTGTGGTCTCTTGGAGTTTGCTTTTGTTGGGTGTTTTTCCCAAGTGAATGGGAATAGGCAAAACAGTGGCACTGTTGTTGCTAGAGAAATTATGCAGTACTGGAAAATTGTGTTCTGCTGAAGACTTCAGCATCAGTGTTTAAAGTGCAAGCATTTTACTTGAAGCAAATGTAACTTGTCTAAAAGGAGGTGACTGGCCAATGTTTGTGTATAGTTAGAACATATATATACTTATATATACTTCTCAGAGCCAAGTGAAGTGTAATGCAATGTGAAATCTAAATATAGGTTTCTCCTCTTGTCATTAGGCATCACAGACGGGTGTTGGTGGAGTGGCTGCAGGATCCATCCCAAGAGCTTGAGTTCATAGCTGACATTCTTAAGCAAGATGCCAAAAATTACCATGCGTGGCAGCACAGACAATGGGTTATTCAGGTATTGTGTCCACAGAACTCTTGATACACTGAACAGCCTGCTGAGGTTGTTCCTTCTTGAACACAGACTGTATGGCATTTGGCACTTGGTTTCTGAAGGCTGAAAGGGGGAAGAACAATCACATTTTAATGTGGTAGAGGTTAGCTGTAAAGTTGCCTCTTAGGAAGTGAGTTCAAAAAGGTCTGTTGATTGCTGCTTATAGTTATGTGTGTGGTAATCCCCATGCATACAAGTGAATAGAGTGTAGTATGTTGCTGGTGCACCCTGCCTTGTTTTTCTTTCAACTTGGTGTCGATTTCTTTAAAAGTCTTTGTTTTGTGTTGAGAAAACTTGGGTGCAAGGAGAGTATGTTTTTTAAAATAAGTTTTTGATTGTGATGTTCTCTCTTCCTCCCCTTTCTATAGGAGTTCAAATTATGGGACAATGAACTGGATTATGTAGACCAACTTCTGAGGGAAGATGTGAGAAACAACTCTGTGTGGAACCAAAGACACTTCGTAATTTTCAGCACCACTGGCTATGATGATCCAGCAGTCCTAGACAGAGAAGTCCAGTTAGTAATGCTGTTCATGCTCTCATTAAGCATTCTCCGTTACATGAAAGCAAAGGAATAATTTTGCAGTCCCAGTGGGCTTGTCTTTTCTGTTTTTAATGCAGTTTTTGGGCTGACTCTCATGGGTAGCTTGTCAAATGTTAGTGCACATGCAGATGTGTTCAGTACCACTGACTTGTTGAATAGTACTGAAGTAAGCTTTGCTTGCCCCAAACAAGTTTCTTTCACGAGTCTGTCTTCCCACCCTGCTGTTTATAATGTAAAACAAATTTTAGGGTTTTTATAGTCAACTAGCTATAGTGGAACAACTTGCAGAAAAACTGTGATGCTCAAACCACAGAAGTTGTGCTGTTCATTGGTATCTTGCATTCTACTTTTAGAAGGCTTGGAAGGAAAGACACTCTGTTTTGTGCTAAGCTGCTGTTCTAGTAGTACGGTAGCCACAGTGATGTAAATATGATGTGGAGTGTAGGAAGAACTGCTTTTTGTGAGGAATTTGATGCATGTGAAAAAGAGCAGAGCTTTCAGGGGTATGTTGTCAGCACAAAGACAAATAATTACCTGTGTGAGCTGGCTAGCTTTGAGCAAAGTGAGCTTTGGAAGCTGTTTTGAAGTGGTATTTTTGTAACCAAAGACAAACTGGTCTTCTAGCCATTTTACTACTGATGGTGGTAAGGGAAGCATCCTTGTATGGTTTTTACACCTCAAGCTGCTGATCAGGGTTGATGATTCATTCTTGTTTTTGCAAACTGGTGTAAGTAGTACTTCTCTTCCAGTTTGACTGTCCTGTGGGTTAATAAATCTGAAGCAATTCCATGACTTAGGCTTGGATATTTCCAGCATTTTCTCTGCTAAAGCTATATCTGACATCCTTCAGTGATCTATTTATGCGTGGTGCTCTGATGAAGATAATTGAATGCCATCCTAAGAATCAGACTGTTTAAGGTTAAGGCTTCCCAGATTTCATTGTCTAACTA
The DNA here is from genome assembly GCF_000747805.2 of Chaetura pelagica. Taxonomy (NCBI): domain Eukaryota; kingdom Metazoa; phylum Chordata; class Aves; order Apodiformes; family Apodidae; genus Chaetura; species Chaetura pelagica. The sequence continues at coordinate 2,229,035 of NW_009953721.1, read as the reverse complement.
CTGTAGTTGAGCTGCTTGTTCCTTGAGAAACTCTGTCATAGTGACTGTAGAAGGTTAAGAAAAGTTTAGGATTTGCTGTTTGTTTCAGTAGAGTTTATAGAACTTTTTATCAGTATCTGCTGTCTCTGAAAATCAGCTGAATGCCTGGATATGGTGGGGAAGGGCAGAATGTAGAGCTTGTTTTGTGACTGGCAGGTGCCTCTTGGTGGTTTGCTTTTGGAGAAGTTGCCTAACTGCTGCTTTAACGGAACTGCTGTAGAAAGCTGTGTGAGCTGAAAGCTCAAGCTTTGCATTTCTGTGGGTTTGCTCAAGTGCAGCCTCATGAAAAAAGTTCCGCAAATAGGTACAGAACATGCAGTCATGTTAATTCACCCTGGGATTCAATTACTCCAGCCCTTTTCAGCCACTTTCCATTTTTGAGCATCAAGACACAACTTATTCTTTTGGCATACTAGGCAAGTGTATCACTTGTTGCTTCCTAGTGTTACTGCTCATAAATTCAAGAACTGTTTCATTAGTATATAAAATGCAGTAAATGAAACACCTCAGAATTTAAAAGTTCTCACCATGTCTGCCTCTGAGACTTGCAGTGATTATATGGCGAGACATTTTTGATCTATGACCCAACTGTTACGATCTGCAAAAAGACTCTGAAATACAGACTAGAGGGATGTGTTTGGGAGTGTTGAGTACATTAGGGTAATTTACAGCTGCACAGTTTGTGGTTGCATTAATGACCTGTTATCTTTTTCTAATAGATACACTCTAGAGATGATCACAGCAGTGCCACATAATGAAAGTGCTTGGAACTATTTAAAAGGGTGAGGTATCCTTCTCTGTCGGGCAGAAGAGTATCTGTAGAAAGTGTCTTATGTCTAGCTGTTAACTGGAAAAAGCTTGTTGCTGTTCATTTTGGTGTTGTGTGCTTAAGTGTGCAGGAATAAGCCTCCACAAAGCCTTAACAGGTTAACCTAATTTCTGTGTAACTTTGCACTAAGTTTCTAGCCCTGTAGTTCTTGTGGGAGGATTGCAAGTACTTCTCATGCTTTTGAAAACTGGATTTGTAATGCTACAGGTTCAAGAATGTTGAGTAGGAAGTAGTGAGCATGCTTTCAGTCTAATTTCTGTTAGCATAACTAAACTAGCTTACTACAACATTAAGCTATATTATTACTGCATGCTGCTTACTTTCAGCCTTACATGTATTTGCACCCTTATTTCAAAACTTCTTTCCAAACATGATTCTTCTCACCAGATCTCCAGCCTTATGTCTGAAGTCTATTAACCTATTTTACAGGATTCTACAGGATCGTGGTCTTTCTAAGTATCCAAACCTGTTAGAGCAGCTGCTGAATTTACAGCTCAGCCACAGTTCACCATATCTGATTGCCTTTCTTGTGGACATATATGAAGATATGCTTGAAAACCAATGTGATAACAAGGAAGAAACACTAAACAAGGCATTGGAGGTATGTTTTGAGAACTTGGTTTTGCTTCTCAGGAAGCCTTCTGTTGCTGTCTTGTTTTATATCCTGACAAAATGGGATTGATTTTAAAAAATATAATGGGTTACTTGTTAATCACAGGAGCTCTAAGAATAGTTGAGCATGAAATCCAGCTAAGTTAATGAGACCCTTGTGGTTATCTTTAAGTAATAACTTTTCAGTTACAGAATTACTTCAGGTTTTCTTCACCTGATAATAAATGAAGGTTTCTAATATTGCCTGCAGAAAAAAAAGGTGTTTGAACAAGTGAGGAGTTTCCAATGCTAACTTTGTAGCGTGACCTCACTTTCTGGCAGAATTAGCTGAAAGACCAGCAGGTACTGGGGACATCACTATGAATGTTGGGCACCATTTCCTAGAGAGAATAAATGGCTTCTAGCAGTGTTGTATATCTTCCCCATACTTTGTATTCAGTGAACTTGCTGTAGTTTGCAGTGTCGTTTTTACAAGAAGGCTTTGTCTCGTTATGGGACAGGCTGGAACTCAGTGTAATTAGACCTTGTCTGGAGTTTCTATGTCCCCATAGTATTATTTCTCAACATTCTTCTGTTGTGTTTCTGGACCAAAGTCAAAGTAAGTGCATTTGTCCCTCCAAGATTCATGTCCCTTTATGTTATTTCACTGTGTATGCCTTCATCTGTTTAGGCATCAAAACTCCTATTTCTCAGCTCTGGCTTGCCAAGTAAAGCAATGTTGTCTGCATAATAAAAGGGAACTGACTTGAACATTTTTAGGTGTGCCCACCATATAAATTTTACACAGCATGTCCTGTGAGTAGGGTTGACTTTGCTTCACTGCTTACCTAAAGGAAATAAAAACTGGAACATGTGAAATATCTGTGTAGCTCCTGTTCTGTCTGTGAGAGAACGTTACTGACTTGATGGAGAATCCTTCTGGGATAGTCTGCTAACAGAAAAACCATAAATGAAATATCTCCTGTCAGTCCATCAGGAGTACTGAAGTTTAAAGAGCAGGAGGTTCCCCTACTGTTTTGAATGAAGTGGTTTACAGCCTGCTGGATCACTAAAAGACAATCAGGCTTGCCAGAAAGCCACAAATATTCTGCAGCACACTACAGGCTGAATAGGCTGGGGCAGATGATCAGTGTCAGATTGGTTGACTACCAGTGGAGTTGACATTAGTTTGAGGTCATTGGACAGTTGCAAATTCAGTCAGTAAAACCAGTGTTGTTCCCAGGAAAGATGTTTCTAATACTGACTGAACCATATATTGTATGCACTTTATAAAGATAATTAAAAGATGCCTTAAGCCTTTGCTATAACACTCTAATCTCTTTCTTTCATAGTTGTGTGAAATTCTGGCTAAAGAAAAAGACACCATCCGAAAGGAATATTGGAGATACATTGGAAGGTCCCTTAAGAACAAGCACAGCTCAGGCACTGAACAGAGCACACCGACAGACAAGCAGCAGTAACTGAACATGAGAGAAAACAGTGTTAAGCTAACATGCTGTTCTGAAGCAGTACTAAGTAAGGTCATCAACTAGTTTAAAATGCAGTGTAGTACTCCCCTGGTGAAGAGGTGTGGCAGTGAAAGAGGAGTGCAGCGTGCTGTACAGTCTTGAGTCACTGTTGCTACTAATGATAGCTCTGGGTGAAGAAATGTATTTAGGTTTAATTACTGAAATGAACCAAATAACGGATTCATTTCCTAACAGTAACCACATTAAAGCTATACCTACTATTTATAAGTCACTAAACCAATTTCTTACACTGTCTCATCCACTAGTGGTTCCTAACACAGTCACATCAGATGCTACAGTAATGACTGCAGGTAACTCAGCTGCAGTGGATACAAACAGGGGCTGCAGACATTGCCTGATGTGTGAGCAGCTATGCAACACAGACAACACCTGGAAATAATACCAAGTGTCATTTTGTAATAAAAACGGGTAACTTACAGCATTTTGACCAGATGATCTTTGAGATCACTTACAACCTAGTATTCTATTATTTGAATGAAACTTTTTAAATGTGTTTCTTTTGGTCTTTGTGTCTGAGAACAGACTATGCACATCTAGAGATAAAAATAAATTATCTTCTAGAGATATTGAACTCGGCTGCATTGAGGTGTCTTTTGCGCTGGAGTATTGTCGTCCCAGAAATTTTAAATACACTTGATGTATTCAGTGGAGCCTTGAATTCTTACCTGCATAGTCAGAAAAAAGGCTTTGATGACCCTAGACGATCTTCCTACTTTTTTTATTGCAATTCTGTTCAGTCAGCTGAAAATCTGATTTATTTTCTTCACTCTGTAAGCAGACCAAACTGAAGTCTTAGGTCAGAAGAGATTATAACTAACTGGTTATGTTACATATCTTCACTGATGGTTCTCTAGAGGAATTATTCATCTTATGTGTCTTAATCTTGTTGCTCCTATAGGTTTTTAATATTTTTTCCATGCATATATTCAACAAAGAAATGTTTTTCCTCCCATTTGCGAATGATAGAAGGCACCTGCAGTACAAAACTACAAAGGATACATACACCTATACAGGAAAATTGCTGTATCTGACCTGTTTTCAGTAAATGGCTGTTGATAAACTGTGTTCTTAGCATAGAGTGCTTGTTTGGTACTTAATATTTTCTTGCAGATGATCACAAAAAGAAATACTAGTATTTATTCCATAATATGAACTTTCTGATACTAAACATAAAAAGCTGCTGTTATAATTAAACCAGAGTGAATATTATTTTACATTTTTTAAATATGTTAACTTGATGCATTCCTTAAATCTAAAACAACTCACAGGAAGTGGAATTAGTATCATAGAACAGTTTGGAAGGGACTTCAAAGATTTCCTATTTCAAATGCCCCTGGCCACGGGCAGGGACACCTTCCATGTACTTGAAGGCTGCTCTGTAGGTCTCCCTGGAGCCTTCTCTTCTCCAGGCTGAACAACCCCAGCTCTCTCAGCCTCTCACAGGAGAGGTGCTCCAGCCCTCTGATCATCTTCATGGCCTCCTCTGGGCTTGCTCCAACAGCTCTGTGTCCTTCTTGTGTTGGGGGCTCCAAAACTGGACACAGCAGAGGGGGAGAATCACCTCTCTTGCCCTGATGGCCATCTTCTTTTGATGCATAATGAACTTTGTAGCCTCTCAGTGTATTTTGGGATGTGACATCTTAAGTCACTTGTGGTCTAAGGAAAGACAAGTTGGAAACTAGAGTCCAGTTGCAAAAACAGCAAAAAAGGATCATTTTTTCTTTCAAGTGTTTTATGTTGACTGTCACTCAGATTGCAAGGAAGCTCTAAAATTATTTTCAAAAGGCCTTTCAGTTCTCTGGTACTCAGCCATACTTAGAATACTGAACTGTGAGAGCTGGGAAAGTGACAGCCTGCCCAGCCAGGTTGCAACTGCAGCTACAAAATGTTTAATTATAAAAATCTGTCTGAGACAGAATCTTTTTCATGTAAGTGGCAGCCTGACAAAATGTATGGGGTATAGAGAGAAGGATCTTAAAGTAGAAAGTTTTAGATTATTTTAGCCAATAGGCATTGGTACTGACTACCTATGATCAGGGGAAACACCAAACTGAAACTGTTCAGTTTTGAGTCCCTTGCTACAAGAAGGACATTGAGGTGCTGGAGTGTGTCCAAGGCAGGGCAGCAAAGCTCCTGAAGGGTCTAAAGCACAAGTCTTATAAGGAGCATCTGAGAGAACTGGTGTTGTTTAGTGTGAAGAGGAAGATGCTGAGGGGAGACCTTACTGCTCTCTACAACTAAGGTTCTGGTGGGGGGAGGTTGGTCTCTTCTCCCAAGTAACAAATGATAGGACAAGTGATGGGAAAAGAGGAAATGGCCTCAAGTTGCACCAGGTAAGGTTTAGATTGGATGTTAGGAAAAAATGTATTTGCCAAAAGGGCTATCAAGCACTGGAACAGGCTGTCCAGGGAACTGGTTGAGTTATCATCCCTGGAGGTATTTAGAAGACATGTAGATGTGGTGCTTAAGGATATCGTTTAATGATGGACTTGGTAGCGTTCTAGGTGAACGTTTGGATGTGATGGTCTTAAAGGACTTTTCCAAAACAATTACGTGATTCTATGATTTGTCCTAAGGGTTCATCTGTACAAGAAAATGTAAGGTTGTTACTGATTGCATGTAGTGATGTGATTCCTGTGTACAACTTTTTAGTAAAGAGCTGTGTCTAAATAGAAAACTGTATTTGTACAACTGTGCCTTGTAAATCAGTGTAATTGGAACATTAAATGGACTACAGAGCATTATTAAAGCATGTGAAATAATTTATTATGTCTGCTTTTATCAGAGGCTGTTGTTCTTGCCTTGGCCTAGTTGTGTCTGTCTGTCTTGTCTAAGCTTTTACTGACTTCTAGCTTACTGTCTCTGCAAGTAGCTGACAAAACAGTACTCTATTTGGTACAAAACCACCTCAGCTAGTACAGAATGCTTCTGTTGGTTGCTGTCTGGCTATGCTGAGGCAGATTAGGAGTGTGCTGTTGAGCTGGACCTTCTGCAAGAGCAGTGTTCGCTAGCAGGGAAGTGGTGAGGTTTCTAATCACTCCTGCCACACAAAACACTTCTGTTCAAGTGCTAGGAGGCAGTTCATGCAGTGTAGTGATGACACGGGGTTTATGGAGAAATGACACCCCTACAAGAGCACAAAATGCTTTAAAGGTCCTGTGGCTTTTAAAACAAAAGGGTAAGGGAACAACATTAAGTAATGGTGTGGAGTCATCCCTTACAGGCTCACACAAAGCCTGAAAAATGCTAGAGGCTACCTCATGCCCTGCTGTCAACATCAATGACCTCTGCACACTATTGATATTACAGGAGAAGGTGTATGCTCTGCACTTCCTATTCCAGGTCTGATTTTGTTGATTTCCCCTGTGGCTTTTGGGATGGAAGCAGGTTTCTAGTCTATCTTCTGCTTAAGGCAGATTGATTTGGAAAACTTGGGTAAGATGACATCTGGCTGAGTTTCGGCAAGCTTGTTAATTTGGCAGTATGGCATTTTACTTCTCCACAGATGTCAACCTGCAATACTTATTTTTTTCTTGTAAAGGAATTTCAGTATAAAAACTTTTATCCTGTAACAGGTCCTTCCCAGAATCACTGGCAGTCTGGACTGGTCTGTATAATTATGGACATGAGAGTGACAGAGCCCTGGGACAGGCTGCCCAGAGAGGTTGTGGAGTCTCCTTCTCTAGAGACATTCAAAACCCGCCTGGACACGTTCCTGTGTGATGTGCTCTGGGTGACCCTGCTCTGGGAGGGGGGTTGGACTGGGTGATCTTTCGAGGTCCCTTCCAACCCCTAAGATTCTGTGATTCTGTGAGCAATATTGCCATTTTTAAGTAATCTGTGTAAATTTATATGAGTACACTGTATATACAGGTGCACAGTGAATGAAATTTGAAGCAGATAATAGGAATCTCTAAAGTAGTCAATAATCTGGGTTTTTTTGCCACAATATGTTATCTAATGCTAATGTGTTCAAATAGGGATGATTGTACCGAGCAGAAATCCCAGTGTAAAAATGACATGGTAATTTTCTCTGTTCATCCCTTCTCTTAATGCATCACTTGGCTCAAAAACATACACTCTTTTGACACAAGATTTTTGAAAATTAGGGGACTATTCTTGCACCAGAAGCGATGCTGTGGACACTGTTGAGAGAGGAACAGGTTTATAAATTCTGGGCCACCCTGTGCCTGCTCTGAAAAGAATAGCTTACATTCTGCTGCTCGGCTGGACCCTGAAATTGCAGAAAAGGAAGAAAAAATTTTAAAAAACCCACATTATCGTATGTAAAGAGGCACACAAGTGTCTGCACATGAACATCAAGACTGCCAAAATCAAGGGTGCACGTGCCAGTTTAGGTTCCTAAGTACTTGGCATAAAGAACTAACAGAAGCTTCACCAAACTTAGCAAGGAGCCCTACCTCAGGATGTTTAGATGTCTATATCAGCTATCCTGTGTAAGCTTCTTGAAGTGAGGACTCTGCACTCCCTTATGTGTGTCACCCACCACTGTTTCCCAAGAAGCCATGTGATATAAGCCTACCTAAGACTTCAGCCTTGGGGAGGCATCAGAACCTTTGCTGTGTCATTTTTCTGCTGCTGCACAGCAGGGAAAGTGGACTTTAATCACTAGATGGCAGTGTGAAGTTTATCCTCAGTTTACTGACACCAGTTATGCGCAGGCAAGCAGAGGTATAACTAGGACAACTCTTTGTCCGTACAACACCACTAATTTCACACCTTGTAATTAAAAACGGAAGAGCAGGTGCTTGGTAAGTCAATACAGAGGCTCAAGCAAAAGTATTCTGGGAGGGCCCAAATGGTCATCACTAAAAATGGTTGGTGTTAATTGGAGAGCAATTTCTCATTAATAGAAATGTTGTCTCCTGTCACTGGACATCTTGTATCAGATCTGGACACTGTTGAATCCTAGTGTTGTAAAAGAACAAGGTGACTAAGCCCCGCTACACTTGTGCACCTTCACAAGCTCAGATGTTTATGTCCCTAAAGAGAGCCTTGTTATGGTAAGATTCTCTCATCACTGTGATGAAGTGCTGGTGATTGCTGACTGTTCCTGTGAATACAGGTTGAAGGACAACAGGATCGACTCCTGCTTCTTTGAAGTCAGGAGAGGACTTGGGCCTAACTGAGAATTCTGAGTGTGCTGTTGCAGGTCTAGAAGTGTTTGCATTGCTCATTGGGAAGCAGGACCAATGACTTTGGTGGAGAAGGGTAAAGGCAGACTTCTTCATCCACTAGTTTGCTGAAACAGCATTGTGGGTTGTCCCCACAGTGCAGGCATTTCAACTGAAGGAAGAGATGCCATGTGTGACATTAGCCAAGTCAGCTTGAGCACTCAAGGCTACTCAGGTGCAGCTGCTTCTAAGCATTCAGCTGTCAGGACATGTTGAGATTACTCCCTCCCACGAGTATAACTAGCTCTGCTACCTCTGCCCTTATCTGAAAAGGTGGGGTGGAAGGTGTAACCCTGCGTATTCGTACTGATCGTGACTAGTGATCTTGCCACTGCAAAAGAGATCTTGCTGCTTGTGGGCTTCTCATTCTCTTGGGTTGTTTTGTATTGGTGTATTTGGTTAATTACTTCACTGTTGCCTGATGTGTCCCATCAATTTCACAAGTCGTCTCCAGCAGACCTAGGGACAGCTGAATATATGGTTATTCTGCTACCAAGAAGCTTTGGAAGGAGGAAAATAAAAGGGGGCTGTGTTTCTATCATTAATGTTCATCCCCTGTCCTTCCTTTTCTGCCAAAGCCTGTCATCAGGACAAGAAGGTGGCAGATACATGACCTTCCTCCCTTTTCAGAGCCAAGATGCTTACGCACGTCTGTCCCTGCTCTAGCTTTCAGCCACACCATGAGTTTCAATCCTGGATTTACTAGAGGACAGTGAGAACACACTCTCCCTGTCATAGGATACATAGCATACAGGGCTCACTGGCTCCTCTCGCTGCTTCTTGCACTGACAGTTTCTCAGCTGCAAAATGAGCCCCACTGACGATTTGCAGGTACCCACAGCACAGATGTGGAGGGCTCCCCAGCATTCAACTCATTGCAGCACCGTAAACACACTATAAAATCACTGTAAATCACCTCCCTTTATCCATCTTCCTTCTATCCTTTGCAACCTATCAGTGGCTTGCATTATATTTACATGGGTACACCCCTGCTCTGTTTATAAAGTAACAGTAAATATAAACCTCTCACTCAGTGTCCTCATTCCCTTTTTGAGAGAGAGTGGATAGTACCCATGGAAGGGGTTTCAACAGGTATGAGGTAAAGCCAAAGGGGGAGGGCATTAAACACTTGAACCATTCTGGTTTTGAACCTTTACAAATGGGATGCCTGGACAAAACTCAAAAAACTATATGAGTTCTGCTTGTCATTAGCAGCATCCTAAGCATAGCTAGGTCCCACTCAGAGCTGAAATTTTCTTGTATCATTGCAGAAGAAAGGGTAAGATGAGGCATGACTACGTCTGGATCAATCCAAAATCACTACTCATGCATCACTAACAACAGCTAAAAACATTACAGCAGATTATTTCAGCAGAGGCACATGCTGCTG
>NW_009953721.1:2214527-2219182 GCF_000747805.2 Chaetura pelagica | reverse complement strand
GCTGAACCAGACAGAGCAGGCCTAGCACACCCTGCAGTACTCTGCACTTGCTGTTAGAGCAGTGCCTTCCGTCCAGGTAAGTATTGACTTCCTCATTTCTTTTTCCTGTTGCTAATACATTGGCAGCTCTCTGCTTGCCTGAGCTACACGGGCAAAAACTTATAGGGAGAGGAGGGGAAAGATGAGATATAACCCATTTTTCTGGAGGATTGCTACTCAGCAGCCATGGCTAAGACATGACCCTCATCCTGTAGGTTTTATATCCCAACCTGCCAGCATTCAGCTGTCACTTTATAGCATGGGCTTTCTACAGCAGAAACATGTCCTCATATATTTGAAAATGCCCCAGTCACTCCAACAAATTATAGCGGTCTCTTCGACACCACAAAAGTTTTGCTGGCTTTCTGTTCCTCAGCTCCATGCCTGCAAAGCAGATACAAGCAGCACAGGACAATGTTTTCCCAAGTTTTGCCATGCTGCACTTAGCCTGGGTAGTTCTGGAGCTGATGAGATTTTGTAGTGACTTCTAGAGGGCCTCTTTGCTCACCAGGTTTGTCATGGAAAAGGACCTAGCCATGAAGGCCTCCTGTGATGCCCCCAAGTAGTGGGCCAGTTGGTGGAGACTGTAGTACATGACTCCATTGTAACACCTCATCATAGCATCCCACCCATCACATGATCCCAGCAGGTGAGTTGAGAGGTCTAGGCATAAGGTAGCAGTTGGCTTAAGTTTTACTGAAATAGAGGTGTATGGATCCAAAGACTAACCACTACATTTTGAAAAGAGCAGCTTGTCTCCTGTATTGGATGGCAGCATCCACATGCCTGTAAGAACAGGCATAAAGAAGCCCTCAAAAGGGTCAAATAAGATCACTCAGTACTTTCAATTTATAGGGAGCCTACTTAAGTTTGGGTATTACTTTGAAAGAGAGTGGGAATGGCAGAGAGAAACAGAGGGTACTAAAAACCTGGCTAATGGCCTGAACCAATATTATAACATGGCCCTGAGAAACGTGCATAAAATGCATCAAAGCAATAGAAGGAGTGCGTACAGTGATGGACAGATACTGTTTTATTTGCTGTCTTCTGCTCACAGAAACGGAGCTTTGTAAGTAAACAGGATATACCCCTAAAATCTCCTCCTTGTTGGAACAGTGTTTGGGACACTGGGTTTCTGATTCATTCACCTGGAATGGAGTAAAACCAGCAACATTTGTGGTTATCAAGTAGAGGGATATTGTGTGGTTAAGTGGTAACCTCCAAAGGAACAATAACAGCAATTTCAAGAAAGGTTAAATTCTTGCTCCTTTGTCCTCTTCTGACAGTGAGCAGAGCTGGAATTTGGAGAATTTTTGAAAGTTGTATCTACTTCCTAGTACACTGTGACTTTAGCTTGTGAAAGAACAGTGTGCCTACTGGAACCATGCCATTACAAGGGTATTTGATCAGTTTTGAATATTTTTGTAGGAGGACAGAATGATTTTATGAATTAGCAGTGTTTGTTTTGGCTAGAATTCTTCATAAAGGTAGGCCAGAGAAGTAGGAGGTAGCTCAGGTAGTGTTAGCTTTGTATCAGCATCTGATATCTTAACCAACGTGAAAAACTAACTGCTGAGGATGAAAGATCTCAGTAGCGAAGGACAGATCTGGGATAACCACTGAATGCCAACTCCAAAATGCAGTGGTCTGGAAAGCTGAGGAGATAAACAAGGCAGTTCCTGGTTTCACCAAAGTCCAGATAGATTTGCTAATAGAAGGGAAAAAACAGCAATACATTAGAACTCTGTGCAGTGCCTGCAAGCAGGTACCGATCAGCTTAACCTCTTCATGGCACAGGTCTGGCTTCCAAAAAAGGTTTTGGAAATGTTCAGTATCTGGTACAGATGGCCTAGGGAGAAGACAGTGGTTTCAGGCTATGTGCAGGTGAATATGGGGATGCCTCTGCTCTGGAAAGATGGAAGATGTGATGTCTACACCTGGTCTGCATGTCTAAAAAATGGAACAGCTTCTGCAACTGCTGGTTGTCAGTAAAGTACGGACATAGCATTTGCATTGGACATTCTAGCAGTGTGAGCATTCAAAAGGTTCAGTTCTAATAAAAGTTTAAATTATTATGAGCATTTTATAGCATACTTAGTTGTGCTTAGCTCAGTTTAGCTCCAAGATCAAATACAGCCTGCACAGGAGTGATGTCTCTGCTAAATATTTAAGCCCACTCCTTTCCAGTTGGATGCTTATATACAATTGTCCCATTAAGCAAAGCCATCTGCTGCTCCTGATGACTCCAAGTTCACTTGTGCTGTTTCTCAGTGCTTTGGACACTTCAAGCTGGATTGTGAGACACCGTCAGTAGGCCTGGGAACATGGAAGGACTCAGCTCACAAGTACTTATGTGGAAATACTATTTTCTAACATCCAGATAGCCTTTTTGTTTTCTGGTTGGTGGCAGGTGTCCTTGGTGCAGATGCTAAAACAAAACTCAACAAAGTAGATATCCAAAGTTTTTGTCGGGTTTTTCTTTATAAATTAGAAAGCAGTAAGACTGTCTTTCTCAGTTTGTTTTTAAAAGCTTTATTCACAGATTATGCTGAACACAGCCAGTAAGCAGCTCTACAACATGTTGAATAATTATTGAGCAAGAGGAGGCAGAAAAAAAGCAGTTTGAGAAGAAAGTGTAGTGGGAGGCCCTGACACATACTGGTGTAGAAATGTAACATTTGAGCACATATGCAATCACAGTGCTGTATTTATCTCATGATGACCAGACTAACCCAAGCAACTGAACTATATACATTTATAGCACTGTGGTGACAGCACATCTTACTGCCAAGTATGATGCTTGAACCATCAAACTGACACGGATGTTGCATGTAGTGGGATGCCCAACCTTGGCAACAAGTCCAAGCAAAGTGAAGCTGAGGTCACTTCCTCAAACGGATGAATCCTGGTAGTGATAGCACTGAACTAGCCCACATAGGGGCAAAAGATTTCAAGGAGACTAATGAACCAAATGGCTCCTAATTTAACAGTTTTGCCACTCTGGATCTCTGCACTAGGATGTCACTGTTCAGTTTAGCATTCAAACCTAATCCTTTTACATTGTCAGGGAGAGAAACCACATGAGGCCACACAAGCACCTCTTCCCTATTTCAGAGGTTTTTATTACTTCCAGGCATAAATTTCACCATATTCTGATGCCATGTTAGGAAAATTCATGATTTTTTCTGTTTCTCACTGTGGCTTATGCAATGGCCTAATTAGCTATCAGATCTGGGTCTCTAACTCCTTGCCTGGCTCTGACCTTGAATGACCTTGGGTAAGTAAATTTTTGTTTCTCAGCTTGTTTACCCATTAGAAAACAAGAATGTTGTATTTTTTTTCCTAATGGCTTTATAGGAAGCCTCACCTATGGATTATTCTGCTGCATTTGAGAGCAAGATTTACAAACTTGATTATGGCAGGCTCTTCCCTAAGGGACAGAAGGATCCATCCACACCAAAACTTTATAACCTCGCTAACATCCTTCTTTCTCATTCTGCCTGTGGGTTTGAGAAATAATACTGTTCAAAACAAGGACAATATAGGTTACTAATTATCAAGATAATGCCAAGAAGGTAATGGTGGCCATGACCTTGTAAAGGACCTTCAAATTCTGTTATGCACCGCTTTCCACACTCAGCTGGAGTTGCCACATGCTCATCTCCGGGAGCCTGAGCATCTTAGATCTGCAGGATTTCCTGTATTTACAGAGGAGATAACCAGCAAAATTCCCACTGACAGATACAACACAGGTGAATTTTACACACAGAGTTACAAAAGTACCAAGGCTTTTATCTATACTGTCTCATTGGGTATAGATACTGGCCTTAAGGCAAAGAAAGAGTATATAATAGAATGACAGTTTTAATCTTGGACTTGAGCCTACAAAGATGGAGAAGAGGTCACAGAATTCTGCTTGGCTGCCACAGGCAGCAGAGGTGCTTCAGAAAAGTCACTTGCTGAGGGGCTCACCAGCAACTGCTGCAGCAAAGGCATTCAAAGGATATCCACATGAATTAACAAAGGAGGAAGGAAAGTTTATTAAGGCATTTTGCAAGCCAAGCGTGGAGAGACAAGATGATTAGCCCAAGGTCTTCCATGGACTTCTAGGTCCCAATGAAATGCCTGGGTCTGTATTTTACCAGATGCATGGAGAGAAGTTCCTGTGGGAGGCCATTCTGCCAGAAACAGGATAAATCTAAGCACAGGCCAACACAGCATTGTAGTACTGAGGCAGTTATGTACACAGTGAAACACAGCCTTGCTCAGAGACAAGATGTTGCTAGCTAGCTGAGTTACTAGCTGCAAGATAGCTTGCTCTTCTAGGGACAGAAGGGCAGCATCAGCCTCAAGCATCCAATGGTCCGTACTTTACGTCTGGGTGAGACAATTGCCATTTGCATTTAAAAATGCCAGTGCCAAAATAAAGTAGCATGACACATGCCTCACTCTGTGCACTGTTCCTGCGAAATGCTGGCAAGATAGGCACATCTTCACCTCCAGAACTCCCTCGAGATACCACTTTCCTAGTCTGGTAGGGAGTTTTATGACAGTTGCACATTTCAGTTTCTGTGGTGTCCTTCTTGCAAACTCCTTGCGTGGTCTCTGACTCTTTC
>NW_009953721.1:2213414-2214322 GCF_000747805.2 Chaetura pelagica | reverse complement strand
GCGTGGTCTCTGACTCTTGCCCTTGTTTCAGAAGCAGTGAAGTCATTGGCTCCCATCAGCAAAAATTACCCACCGTTCCTCCTATAGCTTATCCAATGCAAAGGTATTTGCTTCCCATGAAAATGCCCACAAGCCCCTGAACTTTTAGACTGGGTCCAGATTACCCTCTCAGCAGGCACTGGATTTAAGAAACTGCATGTGAAGTGATAGCAGGTGGCTGGACTGCAGGGGACAAGAAGTCTGCACCTACATGTAAGGAGGAGGAGAGGCTATATAAGACACTTGGCACAGGAGGGAAGTGGTGTAAGGAATGAGGCTGGTGCTTCCTCCTTTCAACACACACTGCTTGGTTACTTCTGCCTTTCACAGCAGCTTGATGCTTAGGCTGCTTTGGTGTGTGGACCCTGGTGGCCTTTGAAACAAGACTCTTGAGGAGGTGCTTCACCAACGGGCACGTACAAGGACTGCAGGGCTGGGGCAGTGGCCTAAGATGGTGAAGACAGTAGAGTTGGCCTGGCAGAGAGAAAGATGGTGGGATTGTCATGAGCAAGGCAGGAGATGAAAACTCAGAGGAAAATGAGAGCAGGTGGGAGTAGGAGGAAGAGAGAAGGTGAGGGAGATGTTGTTATTCAGGATGAAATCTGGGGAAAGGCCAGGAAGTCGCGGTGATCAAGTTGCTGCTCGGGAGTCAATCCAAGACCACCCTGCCCTGCTGACAGGGCTGGCACTAACCCTGGCGGCACGAAAAGGTCTCCTGGTGCGGACAGACGCGACACTTGCCCGGAGGGGGATGAGGCAGCTGGGGCTCCCTCCTCCTCCTCCTCCTCCGGGCGGCCCTGCAGCCGGGCGGGAGGGCACCTGTGGCAGGAGTGCTCCTCCGGCCCGACAGAACGGGGGGAAAAAAAACC
>NW_009953721.1:2161737-2211061 GCF_000747805.2 Chaetura pelagica | reverse complement strand
GGGCAGGCTGTTGGCTGGTGGGTCCGTCTCGGTGTTGGCTGGTGGCGGAGGAGGGAGGTGCTGGTGTAGTGGCATGTTTTGAGCCATCGGAGAAACGTGTTGTGGGGGGTTGACCTGGCGCTGCCGGGCTCGGCGCCGTGGGTGAGTTCAGCGGCGAGTTCAGCGTGAGTCGAAAGGAGCAGGGTGGAAAAAGACCTGGATGCTGAGCGAGGAGTTCTCGTAGGGAGATGATGGAAGTGTGAAAACTGGAGAGAAAGTCTGTTGATTTTTCTGGTCTTTCTTTCCAGTGAGTAAGGTGCTTGGACGAGTATTAAAATACTCTGTAAAATGAGGGCTTGTTCCCTGAAAGGACAACTTCCTGCCACATTTGGAACTCGGTTTGTCCCCTGTCTCCGTTTTCTCTATCTTATCTAATTTCTTATTTCTGTTTTATCTCATGTTAAAATTTTTTAACAGAAATATTAGAAGATAATTCAGTGTTTGTCACTAATAATGCTGACTTCTAGTTGGTAGCTTGATGCCTGGGAAAAGGATTTTTGGTGTGCCGTTACAGTATATTGCAGAGTTCTTGTTTGTGCAAGCATGTGTGCTTTTGTATGAAACAATTGTTTTCCCTGAAACCACTAACTTTTAAAAAATTATTATTATTATTACTTGGTAGGGGAATCAAGGTCTTTGTGTTAAAATGTATTCCTCCCGGCTTATAGAGTACTTATTTCCCCAAGAGGGTGGAGGTGCTAGGTTTATTTATGATTAAAGGTGTAGTTTCTATCAACAGGGAATGAAATCAGCATTGATCACAAAGTTGCTGTTAATGATATTGTGGGATTATGTAGTCTGTAGGTCATTGCTGTTACGCGTGAATCCATGTTACTCTCTTTAAAGTACAGTTGCAGAGTGCAGGCTTTTTTAGCTTGAAAAAATTAAAATTACAGAAGAGATAGCATATGTTGTTCTTTAGTGTTCTAGTGTTAAGTGTATGACCTGTTATGAAAGATGGTGATGTTTGTGAAAAAGACATCTCAGTCCTGGAGCAGCCTTTTTGTTAAGACAGGGAAAAATTGACCTTCCTTGAGTATTTGTTGATACTTTTTAGGAGTGACTGTTAGTGAAACTAGACTTAATATTCTCTTTCTGAAGCAGATTAATCAGTGTTTATTCTTTCTAGATGTGCCTAATTAGAAAAAATGGAAGTGATTGTCTTTATTTCCTGATGAGTGAGTGTGAGTTTTGGCAATTTCATATTGCAGGTGTAAACTGAGGTGTGCATGCAAACACACACACACGTGTGAGTTGAACTGTGAGATCACCGAGATTAAAAATTACACCTGCCACTGTATCCCATAGGTATTTTTTTAAAAAGTCTAGGCTGTCTCTTAATTTATCAGTGATTCTTCTCTTCGTTTACGCTTAAGGTGTTTTATTTTAGTCAACTTTAGTTACAGGGTTAGAATAGCACTGATAGATACGGGAAGCATTCTTTTCCCACTTAATGGAAAAGAGTTTTGGAGATTTAATTTTGTTAGAAATATAGAAATCCTTAGAAATACAGTATTAAAAAAGTAATTTTTGTTTTAGATCTGTATGGCATCATCCACAGCTGACCATTTTTGATCCAGCATGACTAGCTTGGGAAGGGCTGTCTTGGCAGAATATGGTATAGGGAAAAAGCAAACTTTAATAATACTTAATAAGTGATCTATTTTCTGTATGTTTCCATTAAAATGGTCCATCCTCCAGGTTACAAACAAGATTCATGGAATGCTCCTGACAGAATCTGGGTGCTGTACCAGTGTTATGATGAGAAAGGATGTGTCTGGAAGGGTAAATGCTGGAAAAGATGGAATTTCAGAGTCTTTTGGACTTTAAAAAGCTATGAAACATCTGATGGAGATGTAAGGCTACTTTTCATTGGGGTTTCTTGACTATTGTCTTTGGTTTAATAGTCCATAAAATAAGTTGTTTACAAAAAAAATAATAAAAAAAAAATAGATATTTTGTTATTCTTCAGAAAAGTCTGACCAGAGCCTGCCTTGCCACTATGCTTTTGTTTCATATGTTAGGTCTGGGCTCATGTTTCTCCTAAATTCAGGAAAATGGGCACAACTAAAGCTTGAATTATTGCTACTCTTTCTTAAAATGTTAATTCAGTGTTTAAGAGACTCTGGGAAATATTGTCAATAATAGCTGTTAGTGTTTATCCACCTCTTGCTATTACTAGTAGCTTCTAATTTTTCACAGCCATTTTTGTTCTGTGATTTAGGGTTAAGAGACTAGTTACTCTCTGCCTTTGGTTTTCTAGAATGCAACCTGAGGTCATCCCCTGGTCTTGGATTTCATGTTGTTCCCTTTATAGGAGCAGCATACTGTGTATTTCTGGGTTAGCCCCTCTTTTCAGGAGTATGTGTTGATACAATATTTGACAGCCTACAAGAAGCAGGTAGATAATTTTTAGTATACTCTAGAAAATATGCCAGTAGCTATTCTGCATATTTACAGATTTTCTTTCCAGGGATGTGCATGTGGCAGTGATTCTCTTGTATTAGAGTAGGCACCACCCAGGGCAGCAGAAAAATAGAGAATGACAACTTAGAGGAATATAATTAGAAGACCATTTTTTGATAGAGTCATAGAATGGTTTGTGTTGGAAGGGACTTTAAAGATGATCTAGTTTTAGCCCCCCTGTCATGGGTGGGGACACCTCCCACTAAACCAGGTTGCTCCTAGCCCCATTCAACCTGTCCTTGAACACTCCAGGGAGGGGGCATCTGCAGCTGCTCTGGGCAACCTGTGCCTGTGTCTCTCCAGCTTCACAGGCAACTTATTTTGTGAAACCAGGTTGCTGCAGCATTACTGGTTGTATGAGGGCCTGGCTTTCAGGCTCCCTACACCTAGCAGCTCCCGAGGCCTGCCAGCACCACAGGGCCTGAGCCACTGGGTTCTCGGTCTTGCACTCTCAGCACTGCACTCCTAGTTCCATGTTTTGTTTCTAAGGGATATTTTCACCAAGGGATGTATTTCTTTAAGCTTCAAAGAGCTAGCAGCAATGCAAGTGGTAGTTGTTTTTGAGGGTGCCCATTTATCGTTATTTGTTATGAACCAGCAAAGCTCCGCAGTTAATTCTAGTCCTACATGAAGTAAAGTTGAGAATGGGTGGTGGTAAGAAAGCTGGGAAGGGAGAGCAGTGTGGAGTTTCCAGATGTTCTCTGCTGGCTTCAAGCTCGTTGTACTTAAGGGGGTTGGAGACTTGGTGTGTATGTGTAAATGTCTTGCATAGAGATCTTTAAATTGAGTGCTTCTTGTATTAGGAGGGTATATAAGTGCATCTTAAAAAGTAATACACAGAACTTGGTCTTTGTAACTCAAGAAATTCTGGAGTTACACTTGAGTGCAAACCAACCACTTGAAAACAGCTAATGTAAGGGTAGGCTGCAGTCTTCTAGCTGGACAATCAACAGATTGGGAATCTGGGCTTATGACTTTGGTCATAATACAAAACATAAACAAAACTTCATCCATAACAATCTTTAAAACATTAAAAGGAAGAATAACTTCAGCCCCTTGTAATTGCATAGTAGCTGTGTCATACATGAGCTGCAGAAGGGTACCACGAACTTCTGTCAAAAGTAACACTAAGCAGTTACTGCATAGCTTTTAGTATTTCATGTAGTGTCAGTCATAGAATTGCCACTAAATGCAGAATTAATGTATTTTTGCATGTAAAGCTCTTAATTTAGGTAGCAAGACCACATATTGTTCATACAAAGTACTGAAGATACTGTGTTGGTAAAGTATTACATTTCATAATGACACACGCATCTGTGAGACTGGTTATAACTTGCTGCTTCCTGATGCATTTTAGTACTTTGCTTACTTCTCCAAACGTGCTATTCCACAATAGAAAATAATCACAAATTCTGTCATACACTGCTGCTGCTGAGATCTGTTCTCTGGAAAATATATCCACATTAAGTTCTATGTCTTAACATTAAACAGTGAGGTTTTTTAATTTGCACTAATAACTTGATTCTGACAAAGCATTTTCCGACTGTGTGTGTCAAGTTACTCAACGCTGTTGTTAGTCTTACTTTACAATAGCATATGAATGCCTATAATTATAGGTGTAGTGCAGAATCTGAAATGACTTTTAAATAGCAAGAACTATGTCCAGGGGACAAAAAAAGTTATATGCAAACACCTGCAAATGTGATTAGAAGTACTGGAACACAGCTATTTGCTTTATTAGACTGTTTGCTTTCAGTAAGAAACTGAATCATCATTTAAAAATAAAAAGATTTGGACACATTGGTGGTATTTTAACTGGCAAGATAGTTACTGGTTTTGAAGAAGCTAGGTTTTCATTTTCAAAAAAGGGTTTTGGCTCTGACAGTTTAGGAAACATACTGTGTGTGAACCAGTATGCTCCTGTCCCTACTGAGTCTGTGAACAACATGAACAAAAATATGTGGGGAGAGACCATTTTTCTCTTATGTTTATGATAAGTAATGTCATGGATGAAATATTATTCAGGGAACAGGACAAAAATATTAGATTTAAACAATTAGTGTTGACAGATCAATAGCCGGTATCTTAAGCAAAAAAACTGGAACAGAACTGTGATACTTTTAATGTGATTGGGTGGGGGTGAAGAAAGAAGGCAATCCCAATTTTTTTTTTTAATATCTGATGACTAGAGGGATGCAAGGGAAGTTTAGAGAGTCATGCTAGTTGCTTGAGCAGTACTGGACAAATAAAATCTGTATGCGTTAAAAAGAGGAAAACTTTTCAAATACCTTTGCATGTTTACATCGCTGATAACATCTGAGGAAGAGTTGTGGGTGTCACTGTTAATAATTGCATCTTTATTGTTGTTACTTTAACAAATTACTGTTAAGAAATACAAAATTGAAATAGCGACTAATACAAAAACTGTTACTACATTCAAGAAGCTGTTTAACACAGCAGCAGACTTGAAGAACAGCACTCTAGATTTCGGATGTTCCAGAACTTCGTTGTGTAGGCAGCACTAATTCAACCTTCTTTGCATGTCTTCATGTTGTAATTACACAGCTGTGTGTTACCTGCTCCATGCCACACCAGCCTCCTTCAGGGTGCACAGGAGGGTTTTGTATGTTAGACCACTGCTCTGTGTTTATGAGACTACAGCAAATGTGCAGATAGAGGCATTACAGAAAGAAAAGATGTTCAAGGTGTTGACATGGGAGTTTTGTTGTAGAAAGCTGCTTTGACTCTCGTGTCTGCTGCAGAGTTCATGTGAAGTGCTAGGCAAATCACGATGGTGAGACTTCACAGGTGGTTGTTACCTGTTTGTACCTTGTGTTAAGAAGGCCTCATTCTGGATTTTGGGATCTGAGCATTCACAATTGCAAGTGTAGTAACTAAGCGATGAGCTTGAAAAAACAATTCTAGAAAATCAGAGATTCTGAAATCCATCCTTTGGTGTCTCAGAATGGGCAACTGAATGCAGTAGTCCTGCAGTCTTAATCTTTACGTGCCTTGTTTTCTCTCAAGAGGAGAAAAATACTGTTTAGAAGTGCTGTTAAAGTTAGTTTGTTGCTATTTGTGCCACACTGAAATACCTTATAGAAATGTTTGCAGGGAAAAAGCAGTCACAAAATCCATAGTCCCAATTTTTCGAAGTGTGTGATAAATAAAGGTTCACACTGACCCGTGATGATAAAACAAATGGAGGCTTCTCTGTTTGTTCACTGAACACCATATGCCCTGGTGCACTGAGTGATGTGGTATTTTTCTAGAAAAGAATGTATTTGTTGCAGATTGCATTTCCTGTGGATTCTGATAATGGATTTATACTAGAATATTTTAATTTGATCAAGATTGTGAATTTTCATAGGTTTTGTTCTTAGAATCACTTGGTCTAAATCCTCCACACTCAGTGCATTCTTCCCTGTACAGGATTTAATAAAGATGAGTGCATTTGGTAGCTGCAAATTAGGAAAAGGGAGTAACAATGGAGAAGAGGCATACAAGATTAGGTATGGACCCCAATGTTGCTGACCCGTACAGAAACAGTGGTATAAGGTGTTGAAAGCAGTTTAGACACATTGAATTCAGAGAACTCCAAAAAGAGTTCTGAGGACATATGTGAGGGTAAATTACTGCATGGATGGAAACTGAAAAGGTGTTTACCTCAGAAAGGCTGAATCAGAGGAGGAATCTGAAAGAAAGGCATAATTTATGTAAGAGTCTGTAATCTTTTCCGAATACAAGAAGAAGATAATTCATGAATTCAAGAGGGTGATCAAAACTGGAATTGCGTCTTTATACAGCATGTAATGAGATTGTGGAGAACTTTTTCACTTAAGGTTCTTGAGGCTACCTAGTATCCAGATGAAACAATTAAAATTTTGGATTTATGTTTAACTTTATGCTTCAGGTCTGTTAAATATTTCAGATTCAAATGTTGCTGTCGAGTGTCTCAAATTTAATGTCACATTTGGTTACTATACCTTTCCCCGACGCATCACCTGAACATCTAATTTGAAATTATTCCTGTTGTCTTTTGTGTGTATGGTCCTTATAGTTATCCAATCTCTGTAGCATTGTTACAATTAATTTTGGCACAATGAAGTAAGAGCATTTTTAATTCAGTGTGGTGCTCATTAGTTTCACTGTTTGTGAATATATGTGTAAACTCAGGGTTTAAGTTTATTGCTATTAAAAGGTTCTGTTTGGCTTATTGATGTTTACTGAGTTGGTTAGTGAAGCCTGAAAACTGTGGGGCATCATCATAGGGGTGTCTTCAGCTTTAGTATGATTCTCATAATTCATTTAACTGTTCTTCATCCATAAGTCGCAGAATTGTATTTCAAAGGTGTGTACAGCTGATGGCTTGATTTCTGCCACTTTAAGTCATTAGTTCTAGTTAGGAATTAATATCCTAAGTACAGATAAGCGTCATTGTAGCCTCTGACATATTTGGCAAAATTAATTCCACCTGCCCCCTTTCCCCTTCCCCCCCCGCCCCAGCTTCCCAGCTTGTTCTAGGATTGTAGTGAATATTAGGGAAAGTTTCACTGTTTGTGAATATATGTGTAAACTCAGGGTTTAAGTTTATTGCTATTAAAAGGTTCTGTTTGGCTTATTGATGTTTACTGAGTTGGTTAGTGAAGCCTGAAAACTGTGGGGCATCATCATAGGGGTGTCTTCAGCTTTAGTATGATTCTCATAATTCATTTAACTGTTCTTCATCCATAAGTCGCAGAATTGTATTTCAAAGGTGTGTACAGCTGATGGCTTGATTTCTGCCACTTTAAGTCATTAGTTCTAGTTAGGAATTAATATCCTAAGTACAGATAAGCGTCATTGTAGCCTCTGACATATTTGGCAAAATTAATTCCACCTGCCCCCTTTCCCCTTCCCCCCCCGCCCCAGCTTCCCAGCTTGTTCTAGGATTGTAGTGAATATTAGGGAAAGGATTTATTTGTTTAACAATATTTTTTTTTTTTGTCTTTTTTCATGTTAAAATATTTAAAATTTTGTTAGGGCTTTATTATTTGCCTTTGTACAAAAATTCCTCTTTTTATTGCCCATTTGTCACCTGTACAGAATTTCATGAGTGTGTTAATTCCTTCTATCATGGTTGCCTTGTTTGGACCTTCTAGGAGACTTTCTTTAAAAGTTGCCCTGTTTGCTTTTGGAGATGTGAGACAATTTTATTTTTTTTTTAATTACAATTAAACAGGGAACCTGGACACAGGAAACCATCATGTTTCTTCCATTTACACATGGGGTGCCAGATATGGATTGTATGTCCTTCCAGAAGGCACTCAGGAAAGTCTCCAAAATAGAGGAATTAGTAGGTTTGTACTCCACTGCAGTGAGTTTTGAAGATGCAAGTCCGTTCTATCAAAATTTTGACTCACTGGGACATTTCAGTGGCATGTATTGCTTGCAGCTGTCACTTCATACAGCTTCCCTCTAGTACTTTAAATGTTTTTAATCTCAGTAATTACATAGAATTTCACATTTTTATCAAAATACTGTTAATCTTCTTCCACATTTGATTTGGATCACCCCACTGTCATCACTGGCAAAATCCAGCTGAAGAAAGACATTCATTAAAAGAATAAACCACTGTTGAAAAGAAAAAAAATGGAAAAGTAAGATGAAGCAACAGACGAAGAACAAAAAAAAAATCATAACTCCATTTTTTTTTCTTACCTCAGGTCAGATTTGGTCTTCCCCCATCACTTCTGCCACTTCCTGGTGCCAGATTCTTTTTGGGAGGCAATGTTTCTTGTCTTGACTGACAAGAGGTGCTGTCTCTGGTAGGATTAATTCTTTTCTTTGCTTTCCTTCTTCTTTGTCTTTTATCTTTTTATCTTTCACCCTCTTATTTCCTTGTCATTGTTCTTACTTCCCTTTGCTGTGCTCTTCCTCTCTTTCTTTGCTCCTTGGAGTGCTGTAGAGTGGGATTTTCAAAAACACCTGGGGACATTGTAGGTCCATGTTGAGTTTAAGTACAGTAGAATTTTAATGCCTGCCTCTGTAAGCCTCTTTGAAAAGCAAAGCTCTGAAGGGTTTCTAGGTCCCACTACTACCTGTGCTTATTCCAGAAAGTAACTATTGCTGAAAATGTTGTTAGGCTGCGGTTTCTCAGATCTGTTACAGAGATAAGGTGACTTTAGCAGTGAACATTTTATTTGCTAGTCCAGTTTATGGCTGATGAATTCTTAAATTATTTGTTGAGGAGAGTCACTGTTTACAGAACTCTTCAAACACTGTTGATTCTGAATGTAAATGGTATTTATAGTTTTACTTCTGTTAGCCTATTGACACTAAAATATCCAGTATTTTAGCTGAAGGCGATTATTATTGGCCAGCTCTCTTTGACTGTACTTACCCTAAGAAATTGAATGGATGAGGTGAAGCTTTTATGTGTAAACAGTGTAGAAATTACCATGAATTAATGCAACAGATGGGATTAAGTGGCTTGAAGATGGGATTAAGTGGCTTGACAGTACCAATATTCATGTTAGGATTGTAATTTTAGACCAATTACTGAACAAATTCTGTACGTCTGCAGACCAGCAGAGTTGCTCTCCAGATGCTCAATTGGTAGTCCAGCAGAAACTTCATGGCAGCTTCTGGAAGGAAACACGTGGGCATGTGCCTAGAACAACAGTAGAATTACTTAGAGGCTGAATGGAGGTTGCTGTTTGCAGGGTAGTGCTGTGAGCTGTTAAAACAGGTGATACCGTCTAAATACCTATCTCAAGTATCCTAGTTGCAGCAGCAATAGATCATACAAGATTTTCAAGGTCAGAAATGTGCTAGGATATAGTAATGTGAGGACTTACTGTGTGATTGTCAGTAACTTTTGTCTTAAGTTCCAAATAATCTTCGTAAGAAACAATATTCAGTTTTACTGGTTGTATATATTTTTTGTGTAATTTACCAGTTTGTGTATATATTAGCTGTACATGCTTAGGCATTGGTGTTCACCTGGAATGAATTTGAAACTGATGGAAGTCTGACTATAAACATTTGTCAGATGGACTTTCTTTTGTGACAGTTAGAATGAAATTAGCTCTGAAGGAATCAATGATTTGGGCACAAAGACTTGTATGTCCTCAGGATACCCTGACCTCACTTCCACTTCAATAAAGCAAATGTTTGAATTATTGCAAATATTTGCATGTGCTTTTAATACAGGCAGTGACATTGAGATGGGCCTAACAAAAACAGTGTTCAGTAAACAGGTATTATGTGTTCATCAGTGTGCAAGCTGAAGAGTGGATGGTCTCTGCAAGTGGAAACTTCAGTAGTGAGAAGCACCTTGTATTCACTGGTGAAGTCAGGTCTCTTGAGGGAAGCTTTACCAAGAGTAACAGTGGTGGAGCATAGGTCACAGCTAGACAGATATAGTTCTATCACTGGAGTTTTCAAAGTTTCTTCTGACTTACCTCTTTACTTTAGAAAAGTAAATAAGGCCACAAACTTCAGCACGTTAATTATTGTTAATATTATTTTGCACATGTCTGGAGTAGACCCTCCCTAAATCTAGCCCTGGAAATGGGGTAAGATTGGCAAAGAGAATAGCAGACACACTTGAAGAAAGACACTAAGATTTGCAAAAGTAAGCTGTAGAGAATGCATAGCTCTCTACATCATGGTTAAACTTTTTTTCAATCTAGATGTGTGTAAAATAGCTCAGATTATCTTAATTCCATACTTGTCTCCTGTGATTGTTTATGCTGTTATAAGATGAAAATGTCAGGAAATGTAGTTTGATCTCTGACCATACTGATGGAAGTCAGTTATTTCTGCTGTGAACCGTGACCAATTTTTTTTAATTATTTTGACTTGTATTTGTTAATTATCTTCATTAGATACCTTACCAATGTAAGAAGACAGAGTAGAAGCCACGTAGAAGCCATCTTGACTCAGGAAGAGGTTGGATACATTTTCTAGCTCTCCTCTTGGTCATCTTCAGTTTTGGGAAACTGCAAAGGTTAATAAACCTTTTTGCCCTCCTGAATGCAGAACGAATGGACACTGTGATCTGCAAGTGCTGTCTAGGTTGTTTTGGCATAAGGCCTGTTAATTGCCAGGCAAGGTCTGACAGCAGATCGAGAATTCCTTATGCTGAAAGGCTTTTCTGAGGAGCTGAGAAAGCAGCTTGACATTTTGCTATAGAGGAGTGGCTTTGTAAGGGAAGAGTTATAATTTGTAGTGGTAGAGGTTGATATAGATAACCTTCTTGTGTTATTCCAAATTGCTGTCTGAAGTTGATTTAGAAGTGGTAGATCTGCAGGATGCAAATTCTTGAGTTTAACTGATAACACGTTAAAAAAATAATGTAAATTGAGGTTTTAAATCTGTTTTGGTTATGATATTATCCAGCTCTCAAATATTAGAACCAGTTACTGGGAAGTGTAATTATAGTTGTATCTCAAAGCTCAGTTAATATTTTGTTCCTGGAAGCATTAGAAATTCAAGGAAGGTGACCAGAAAACTGAAGGAGTGGATTGTTGAGGATTATATGATGGAATACAGTTATCTAGCCAAGAATAAAGGACTTCGGAGTAATAATTGATTGAGGTGCAGGATAGACTCCAGCTTCTAGGCATACCGTGATACATTTTTCAGAGCAAGTTCTTCATGTCAGCAGCTGATGACATAATGAATACTGTTCATAGTGTTTGCATTAAACTTTGCACTGAGCTTCTTCCAAACCTATTTTTTCCTTTCTTTTAATGTCCCTATTCACAAATTAGTGCTTTTGAAGAAAGCAAACATTTTCTTAATGTGTGTAGTACAACACTGGGTTAAATGTCTCCATCTGTAAAATTACACCGTATGCACATTCTTAGTGCTAAGCAGTTGGAGCCACATATTGGCTGTATGTAGCAATTGTAAAGATCCATACTGTAGTTTCCACCAGTTAATCCAGGAACTCCAGAGTTCCTGCTGGAACACTGAGGAATGAAAATCTATAAAGGAAATATTTTGAATGACCTATATTCAAGATTAACCAGACCTTAGTGGTGAAGAAGACTAAAGAAGTTGTGTGCAAGGAATAGGGTTATGAATATTTTCTATTTCTTCCTGCAACGATTGTAAAGCCTCTACTAATTGTACATAAGAAAAGTAGACTCACTATTTTCCCTAGCAATTTGATCTCTTAAAAACTTACTTCAGTGAAGATGTATCAAATTTGTACAGTTTTTTTTCCCTTATCCTTAAAGTTCTGTTTTGTGCATTTTGTGACAAACATGACATCTGAGCCTGTATTAAAGAACAGTGAGACCTAATGGGTTTTGACTCTCCCCATGCTTGTTTCTTAAATTATGATCTCCCTCCTATACTCGGCTCTCGTGTGATACCCCACCTGGTGTACTGTCTCCAGTTCTGGAGACCCCAACACAAGAGGGACATGGAGCTGTTGGAGTGAGCCCAGAGGAGGGCCACAAAAACAATCATAGGGTTGGAGCACCTCTCCTGTGAAGACTGGCTGAGAGAGTTGGGGTAGTTCAGCCTGGAGAAGAGAAAGTTCCAGAGAGATTTTATAGTGGCCTTCCATAACTTGAAGGGGCTTACAGAAAAGCTGGAGAAGGACTTGCTACAAGAGCATGTAGTTATAGCACAAAGAGTAATGGTTTCAAATTGGAAGAGGGGAGATTTAGACTAGATATTAAGAAAGAAGTCTTTATTGTGAGGGCGGTGAGACACTGGCACAAGGTTATGCAGAGAAGTTGTTGCTGCCCCATCCCTGGAAGGGTTCAAGGTCAGGTTGGACAGAGCTTTGCTTTGAGCAACCTGGTCTGGTGGGAGGTGTCCGTACCCATGGCAGGAGGGTTGGCAGTAGATGATCTTTAAGGTCCCTTCAACCTAAACCATTTTATCATTCTGTGTTTTCAGCCTGAGAAGCTGTTCTCTGAAGCAAAGAGTGGGAGTAAAAGTGGTTGCCAAGGCAGTCTTTTTATGTTTATAGTAAGAAAATTGCCTGAGAAAGCCCAGGGTAGAATGTTGCTACTACTTAAATGTGTATACTGTAGGTTTTTAACCTCTTATTGCCATTTAAAAAAAAATAAAAATTACATTATCATTCTGTCTTGTGTTTAAAGAAATTGCATTATTTTCGTAAGTTCCTAGGCCTTTTGTGATGTTAAGGATCATTAAATTCCTTTTTTGACATTGTGGTGCCATTCAAAATGGTGATTTTAAAAGTCAGTTCTAAGATTGAAAGTGTCTTCTTGCTCCTCTTTATAAACTTGGATGATAAGGCAGAATCTGGGTATGATTGCTGGCTGTGAATCGAAAATTCCTACTTTCCTTAGTGGGGAGAACCACTTGTTAATCTTTCACTCTCCCAGCTATTTTGTGGATCTGTTTTCCTGACGTGTAAAGTCTGTGTAATTCCAGACCACCTTGTGCAAGTCTTTACTAGAAGTCTCAGGTGTCACGAGATGTGTTGAAATCACAAGGCATTATTACTGACACTTGCTGCATGACAGCTTTCACTTTTCACTTCTAGCTTTTTTGTTGCTAGGCCAATGCTGCTTGTCTTCTGCATTGCTGCCTGTGTGAAATCTTACCTCTTCTCTTTGCTGCAGAGAATTAAAATTTGGGACATTTGCATATTTGGGGAATGTTTAAGTGTAAGAGGATCAGATGTGAGTCTGCTGGCACAAAAGGAAGTAAAGCCAAGACTATATTCTAGACACCAGAGCTGTGCATAGGATGTGACTAAAGAGAGTATTTAATTTCTGCTAAGCTTTTTGGAAAGGTAAGAGTTTACAAGAAAGGTCCAACTTTGCCCCCGCCATGTGAGTTGAGTATTGATGTTTTTATCTTATATGCCTGAAACAATGGCTCATAGGAAAAGAAGTCAAGACTTTTGAGTCTCCAAGCCCTTGTAACTTTCTGCTCAGTTGAGCCATATGACTCAGTTCTCTCCCATGACTGATTGGACATGTCTTGTTCACCTTGTTTGTTTTTCCCTTTTTTGTTACTGTTTCTAAATAACACTAACCCAAAATATGCAAAGATTTATTTTCAGACTAGTTCTTAATTCTTGCAGGAGAATTTCCACTCCTCTAGTGGAGGAGTACCAGTTTATCTGTGTAATTCCTTTTTAGGATTTTCTTAGTGTTTTTTTCCCATTTCTTACACCTATAAAACTCAGTTGTATGTTATGGTTTTTTTTCCTGAGCCTAATTCTTTTTCATTTGGTATTTGCCTGAGCTCAGTGTGTTTCTGTTATTTCTTTAGTCCTTAAAGATACTTAGTAGCCGGGTTCTGTCCTATTAAATGAGAAACTTTACCATTGTTTTTACTAGGTGTAGGATTTAGCCCAGTGTTGTTACTAACTATTATTTTCTTGCCCTGGCACTGCTCCAGCTGCCGCAGTTGTATTTTTCTGTTAATAGAATTCACATGCTGTTTGCCATTTTCCAGATTAACAGTTGTTAAATAAGATCATGTCTGTTGCCAGTTCCCTTTGCTGCCACACTACAAATTTCCTTTACTCTGACAAGTATGTTGCAATTTGTGTAATTTTAATGTGTTCATAGCACTTGAACAGGTTTTCATGTTGTGATGGTTTTGATGGTCCAATTAAATTATATTAATTGAATGAAGAGACATGTGAGACAGAGTAGCAAATATTAAATTAGAAATCCAAATCTGCTTGGTCGAAAATCCTTGCATGTTTTTAGGTCTTAAACTTGTCTGGCAAGACCTTTCACTGTGAATCAGTTTGCATGACAGATTAATAATTTTGCTGATTTCTAACTGTTTAAGTTTATTAAATGTAATACTGTATTCAAAGAAAATACTTGAAATTTATTATTTTTTTTTTCAAAATATGTCTGTGGTACTCTCATTGAAAACATCTTTGTGCTGTAAGAGACCAGGACTTAAAAGTGTAACCTCTGTTACAAGGAATAATTGTTAAGGAATAATTAGACAAGAGTCTGATCAGGATATGAAGCCTAGAAAACACTATTTAGATTGTCAGTAGCTATTTAATATGCACTCTTTTTTATTTGTCTCACGTATTTGTGTAAAGTGGTTTGTTTCTGTTTTGTGGTATTTGCAGCAACTTGCAAAAGAGAATAGAAAGTCATTGCAAATACTATTCTAGGAGGTTTCCAACACAATACCTCTCCTCTAATAAAGGTGGATCCCACATTTGTATTTTGCTAAACAAAATTCCTTACTTAGAATCAGGGTAGGCTGGTTTAAAAATGTGTTTTCAGAATTGGTTCCCTGCAGCTTCTTTCTGATCTTACCTGAAGGAGTTTCCCAGTCCTCCTGTGAACTTTTTTAAAATTCAGAGTGCATTCTGTATTTTGGCACAGTGATGTGCATTATTTTGTCTGTGTTGACAATGTTAAGGAGAAAGGGAAGGTATTCCATCTAGTTGTTGGGGAAAGTAGTTTTTTGCCTCACAAGGTGTATAGTGAGTCTTGGGAAAATCATGTCTAGAAGTCCAGAGTTTTCAGTGGCTTGTAGAACAGTTTAAGGTTTATGTGTGTGATGTCCGAGCAATGCATTTTGAGAGATGAGGGAATCGAAAAATGTGTATGCAAAATGTTTACAAAGAAAGTGATTGCTCTTTTTGTTGTGTAGAGAAAATACATGTTTAATATTGATAAGAAATGATTGGGCAAATGAACTTCACAACTGTTTTGGACAGTGATCAACTGATTAGTATTGAGGCTTTTTATTTGGTTGGTGTTTTTTTCAAAAACATAGTATTTAACAAAAGGTTGCATGCCTAATGTTTCCAATTCCAAGTCAACATAATTTCTGCCTGCAGCTTTAATCCTACTAGTTCTTTTTGCAGACATGCTAGTCTGGTTGTTTCTTCTTCATATATACTGTATGTACACCCCTGTTGCACACAGGGTGTGTGAGGGTATGAAGCATTTTCAGTTACTTTAAAGGTATGGTGTGTGAATTTTTTGTGTTCAGCACTTAGAGCTGCAAGGGTGGTGGAGTATGCTCTGTTGTAGGCCTTGATATTTGTTTGTGTAATCTGCTTTAGTAAACACTTGAGAAAATAAGCCATATCCAAGTCTTATGGTTTGGCTGAAGTTCTGTTGAAATTTTCACGGACTCAACAGAAGCTTTTTTTTGTAGAAGTTAACATCTGAAAGAGCGTCTTACAGTGAATTTTATCAGATGTATGTTGAAAGTAGTATTACTTACAATCCTCAGAACATAAAAATGAAATGTAGTACATAAGTTGCAACCTTCTGTAGCACAAAAGAGGCAGCACAACTTACTTTCATGCTCAAGTTTAGATTTTTGAAAGGTAGAAACCTTAAAGTTTGTCCAGATCTATTGAAATTCAGTGGGACTCTTGCATGTAATTCTATCTTTGAGAAGGGTTTAACCCCTTTGCTACTTCATGTTAGATAGGAAGAAATGCTTAAGTAACTGACATTTTCATTCTGGAGAAGAAAACACTGACAGCCTAATTTTGTATTTAAGTTGGGCATTACAGAAGTTCAGTTATCCTTGCTCTAAGCACTGATTAATTAAAACCAGTACCTGAATTACAGGCCAGGAGGTTAGGTTTTGGACATTTAGCTGCTGACGGGAACATTAAATGTCAAGACTACCCATGAACCTGAGGTCTTCAATGTGTTGCTAAAACAAAGGAGTTTAATTCTCAGGGATAGCACAAGGATTAAATACTTCTCTTGGGAGCTAAATGTCACTGTCTTCACTGTTTGAACACTTCAGACACAGGCTCTGTATGCTTTAAAAGTTTTCTGGTGACCAGCATTTTATCTGAAATTTCTAAAAAAGTAACAATACATTCAAAGTATTGATAAAGTTTAGCAGCTCATGGTGTTTGAGGCAGGAACATATTCCAGTGTCTCTATATACCTTGTCTTCGACCATATATTCTTCATGAGAAAAACAAACAAACAAACTGCTGAGTTCTCCACAGTTTCAGGATTTGTTTAATCTGTGCCAGATTGCTGGGCTTTTAATACTATTGTTCTGATTGCCCATAGTATCTGATGAGGCCAAGTGGGAAAAAGATGCCTTTGCTTTGTTACAACTGAGTGTCTAATCAAGGCAGTAATGGCTTGGGACATTCAGGATGCTTTAATTGATGTTATATCTTAGCTTTGCTTGTAACTCTAAAAGCAAATTAATCCTGATGTATGTAATATTTGACCTGCATGTCTGTCTAACATTATTCTTGCTGTTATCAAATAAGATTATGTACTTACTTTGGTCTCTCTGTTCAACCCAGGAGAGGTTGCTTTTATTTTAGATCATTATGAGCAAAAAACCAATATTATTTCATAAAAGCAAATTATATTTGGCTGTTAGGATCAAAGAATCACAGAATGGTATGGGTTGGAAGGGACCTTGAAGATCATCTAGTTCCCACTCCCCTTCATGGGCAGGGACACCTCCCACTAGAGCAGGTTGCTCAAAGCGTAGTCCAGCCTGGCCTTGAACACTTCCAGGGAGGAGGCTTCCACAACTTCTCTGGGTAACCTGTGGCAGTGTCTCACCACCTTCACAGTAAAAGCTTGCTTCTTAGTATTTAGTCTACATTTCCCCTCTTCCAGTTTAAAGCCATTAACCTTTGTTGCATCACTAAATGCTCTTGTAAGAAGTCCTTCTCCAGCTTTCCTGTAGTCCCCCTGCAGGTACTGGAAGGATTCCGTAAGGTCTCCCTGTATGCTTCTCTTCTCCAGGCTGGACAACCCCAATTCTCTCAGCCCGTCTTCATAGCAGAAGTGCTCCAGCACTGTAATCATCTTTGTGGCCATCCTCTGGGCTTGCTCCAACACCTCTGTGTCCTTCTTGTGTTGGGAGCTCCAGAACAAGACACAGTACTTCAGGTGAGGTCTCAGGAGAGCAGATTAGGGGGGGAGGACTCACTTCCCTTGACCTGCTGGCCACACTTCTTTTGATGCAGCCCAGGACACAAATGGCTTTCTGGGCTACAGTGCACTTTGTTGGCTCATGTTGAGCGTCTTATCCACCAACACTCCCAAGTTCCTTTCCTCAGGGCTGTTCTTAATCCATTCTCTGTTCAGCCTCTGTGCTTGGGATTGCCCTGACTAGGTGCAGGACCTTGGACTTGGCCTTACTGAACTTCATGTGGTTGGCATGGGCCCACTTTCAAGCCAGTCAGGGTCCCTCTGGATGGCATCCCTTCCCTCCAATGTATCAACCACACTGCAGAGCTTGGTCTCATGCAAAAGGTGTTTGGTAGTGGGAGTTATTCTGGGTTGGTTTCTTTAAAAAAAAATAATTAAAAAAAATCACCATTCAGCATACTACATAGAAAATGGTAGTGTGATATCTTCCCTGAAATCATTGGTCTGGATTAGGTGCAAATGTGAGGTGACTTGTTAAAGCAGTAAGAATTTTGTAATTATAAGCTAAAACATACTTTATTAATGGGACTATTAAATACGTTCTATTAATTTCACGTAAAATGTGAAGCGAATACTAAGAATACTAAGCGAATACTTAGAATACTAAGACTATTGACAGTGGGAGGGAGTGCTGCTTAAGGAACTTAGAGAACTTGCAGTTTGGTAATTGAACTGAAGCAAAACTCCTTAGGCTTTTAGCACAATGCTACCCTCTACTGGAACAGTGTTGCATTAAAAAAACAAACAGCAGGGATTTAGTTAGACACGCTATGTCTAGGTGGTAGTTCTATAGCATTAACAAAATTTTAAAATGTGAGGAAAGAACCTCTATAGGCTACGTTAATGAAAATGAACTCTGTGGTTAAAATGGATATCTCTTACTCAGATAGTTCCAAATCGTTGCTTTGCAAAAGGTGAATCAGAAGGTTTTGTTGAATAGCAATTCAGTTGGGGTTAATAGGATTGCAATCAGGGATTCTTTTAAAAGTCAGTAGCATTTAATGCAAGACAGAAATGTATGCTGACTAAATCCTTGTCACACATTGTTCAGGTTTGTCTGTTGGTTGTCTGCTTTGGTTCCCTGCTTCAAAGTGAACCCCTCCAGAGCATGTCTTCTTCTCAAAGCCAATAATTATTAACATGGAAGCATCCAATTTAATATGACATTCTTGAATCTACATACCTGCAAAAATATTTGTAAATCTGTAGGCAAGTTTGATATGTGTCTCGTGAAAGGCATTTTGTGCTGACTGCAAAGTGTTGTCTTAGGGTGTTTGGGATTTGTGCAGGGGGGAAAAAATGAAGTTTTGGAATTTCAATTTCTGCAAAGATTGAAGTAGAGGAAAATGAAGAACAAAATCAGTGTTTTGATGAGGAAATAAGTGTTTACTGTTGTAAAAAGAATGAAGTGGGAGGAGATTATTTGCCTGGGTATTTTAGTTCCAATTCCCAGGGTGGATAGATGGGTGAGGTTTTGGCAGCTGAGTAACAGGCTTGAAGAAGAACAGAAAAAACTAATGGACCTAAATTTGCTGAGGCTGTTGTAAAAAGAGAATAATAAGCAATGTAACTTGTGGAAAAGAGGTTCAGCTGGATTCAGGGGGAGTTCTGGGGTTTTGAGCATGGTTTTAGATCCCAAATGGGGCATTTCATTATAATTTTCCCTTTTGTAGTTTTTATTATCTGCTGCACAAAAGGATATAGAAGTAACGTGGTACATCCCCAACTGGCAGCCTATTTCTTAAAGGGGAGCACGTGGTAGTTGTGGAAAAATACTAACCTTGAGAGATTTAGAAAGTATGCTGTCTCTATAACTTTGTTATTATTTTGGTCGGACATCATAAGCCATAGTGTGATGTATTATGCTAACGTTACCTTTCTGTTTTACTCAAATTGTGGACCTTCTGATAATTTATGTAAGAAGCAAAATTAATCTGTTTGAGGACCTTGTACATTTCTGCTGGAAAGGTTTTGAAGTTTTAAATACAAATTTATGTTGAGACTTGGTTTATGACTGAATTTCTCTGAAGTTAGTATCACAGAGTGTATAGGGATTTTAGTTTGGAATGATGTGAAGTATTGGCATGAAGAAACTGTGTCAATGAAAACTTATTAAAAATGTGTGTGTCTTCAAGTAAGAACAATGTAGATATTTGGGAGAACATGAAACAGGAAGAGTCTGACTGTTGCTGAGAGGCTTACAACTGCATTAAATCAACTTTTTTGAGCTTAAAGGAAAAAGGTGGGGAAAACAGAAATTACTGGGGAAACATGACTGAATCTGGAGAATTGTTAGTGTCTGACAGAGACTTTAGGTTGAACTAGTCTGCCTGTCTCAGTCTGGTGTCTAACTTGATCAACTGTTTTCTGGAAATATTAGTAGGTACTAATTTTGTAGATCTCTATATGGAAATAAAATAAAATAAAAAATTAAACAGAATGAATCAATGAAATTAATTCTGCTGAATTAACAAGTAGTAATTTTCAGAAGGCAGGGCACTCTCAGTGTCCAAGTCATCAAAGACTGCTACTGGTCCTTCAGATTTTTCATATGAAACTGAAAAGAGAAGCTTGTGAAGTGAGAAAGGCTTTAAAAAAAAAACCAAGCCAACTTTGAAGATGGTAACAGGGCCATCCTCAAAATGTAGTTCTTTGAGGCTCCTAACAAAGGTTCTTGACTTATTTTCTTATAATACGCTCTTGCAGGTAGACTGAGGCAATTGAAGAAATAGGTTTGGTGTTCATATAAGCACAGTGTTTATACTTAAAGAAATTATTAGATAATGCAGTAAACTATCACTGTAGGTAAAGAAACTAAAGGAAAAGATGAAATTTTGTTCGCTGTTCATCTAAATGTGGTGATGTAGCTGTTAAACAAGTAGCAGAGTTTTAAAAGAAATTATTTACTGCTGCGTTCCTGTATTACATGTGGTAAAGCTTCTATTCAGATGCTACAGAGTGGAGTAGTACAATAAAAAGTGAAGAAAAAATTCTGTAATTAACAACAGACCTCTGGAAATTAGGCTTAAAAAACTATATAGGGGAGATGTGGCAGCTAATGTGACTATTTTGTTCTGGCAGCCTTATTTAAAGTTGTCTGTACTTGTACCAAGTTACGAAGAACATGTCTTAGCTGATGCTGGAAAAGGCCGCTGATTCTTTTATGGAGGCCATTATTTGCTACTGC
Source organism: Chaetura pelagica (assembly GCF_000747805.2). Taxonomy (NCBI): domain Eukaryota; kingdom Metazoa; phylum Chordata; class Aves; order Apodiformes; family Apodidae; genus Chaetura; species Chaetura pelagica. The sequence continues at coordinate 2,190,463 of NW_009953721.1, read as the reverse complement.
AATTGAAGGAAGTTTAATTGAGACTTGACGGATTACCAGATGATGACACTTCTCTTGCACTTAACTAAGTTACTAGGAGAGAACTGAGACCACACAGAAAATTGAAAATCTTTGGAAGCTATAAAACCTTTCTCAGACATGTGCAGTGTGACTACCTTACAGTGCAAAGATTGAACATAAGCAAGAAAAGAAACAGCATGGAGACAGTTGGTGCAGTCTAACTTCAAAATACACCTTAACTTTTTTTCCTGTGATTTAAAATGGGAAAAGGTCCTAATTTCTACCCCATGTATAAAGTCAGGGATGGTATGGTATTCTTTGCAATTAAGGTATTAGGAAGAGTGAAAGTAAAGGCTGGAAAGTGGATTTTTGTCAGCAGTTGGCTTGCTTAGTGCTGCTGGTTTTCCCTCTTGATCAGCCATTATAATGCTTAGCATTTAAGAGTGTTTGATCCAAGATTCCTGGCTTAACAGTCAACGCTACCAGGTAGTGGTGCCTGTAGGAATGTGCATCCAAGGAGATTTTGTAACTTAACCTATTTCGGGTGCTTGAGTTTGCCATTCTTTTACTGCAAGAATTCAAGATTCTGATTTTTGGCAAAGCAATGTCTTTTAAAGACATAAAAACATTTAGGAATTGAGTCTTGCACACATGTCAGAAACCATAGAATAATTGTTTGGAAGGGACCTCAAGGATCATCTGGTCCTACGTTTCCAGGTAGGAATACAGATCAGATGCTGTGGCCCAGCACCTTTTCAAGCTGCCTTAAAAGTGTCCTTGTTTGGGGAATCCACCACTTACCTGGTGAGATTATTCCAAAGTCTGACTGTTCTCATAGTGAAAGCTTTTCTTGCAATGTTCAGTTGGGATCTCCACAGAATTAACTTGCATTCATTACCCATGTCTTTTCCACGTGTCTCTTTATTAAAGGGGAGTCTTCATCTTCTTGGTAGCCACCTTTTAAGTACTGGAACATGGCAATAAGGTTTCTTTTCTCCACAGTGAACAAACACAGTTCTCTCAGCCTTTCCTTATACAGCAGGCTTCCCATTCCTTTTATCATCTTTGTGGCCCTTCTCCAGACTCTATCCTGCATGTCTATATATATATATATATACACATCTATATATATACATCTTTTATGTATAGGCAAGACCAGAACTGAACACAGTATTCTAGATGTGGCTCAACAAGTGCTGTGTAGAAGGGGAGGATGACTTTATCTCTGCTGGTGATGCTGTTGTTGATGCAATCCAGCATCCTGTTGGGTTTCTTTGCTGCTACAGAACAGTGTTAACTCATGTTGAGCGGCTTGTGCACCGGGACATCCTGGTCCCTTTTCACAGACCTACTCTCCAGCCAGGTGCATCCCAGTTTGTGCTGCATTCCTGGGTGATGTTTTCCCAAATGCAAGGCCTTGTCTCACTACATTCAGTTGCTGAGAGACAATCGCAGCACATCTGCCTCTCATTCAAAAAAAAGAGTGCATTTATTGCCATTTTAAAGCAATTTTATTTGTTTACAGGTGTCAGCTGTGATGCATGTTTAAAAGGAAATTTTCGAGGTCGCCGATACAAGTGTTTAATTTGCTACGATTACGATCTGTGTGCAACTTGTTATGAAAGTGGTGCAACAACTACAAGGCATACAACTGACCATCCAATGCAGTGCATACTAACAAGAGTAGATTTTGGTAAGTGATAATTTCAAACTCTAGTAATTTGCTGCTATGTTGTATCTACAAAGACAATATGGATATTCATGTTTCTACTTATTAATCATTTCCCTCATTAGCACACTGAAAATAAGAAGAAATTCTCATGTCCTAAAAAACAGGCACGTTTTCTTTGATTTTAGCATACAGAAACTGATGTATATATTTCTTTTGAATTTATACATATGTATTTTTAATCTTTGTTATTTAATATATTAATAGTGTAAATAAATAAAAATAACAGAATAATAATATGAATATAGTTAATGCCAATTAGTGCTCCTAATTAACTTCAATTCAGAAGAAGTGGCAATCTTTTTCCCCTAGTATGCTTTACCTAAGTGCTACAGTGTACAAGCAGAAAAATCCTGGTGAGATTTTGTAGGAATTTTAGTCACTGGTGGTTTATGTGGGACTGTAGATACAGCAGGGATAGTGATGGACTGTGCTGAGTATGTAAGTGGCAAGGACTAGCGTATAGTCTCCTTGAAACTACTTTGATATTCTACTGAATTCTTTCTCACTGAAAAGTCACATCAATATTTAAAAGAAAAAAAATAATGGTTTTGTCTCCTATCCTTCTTATTGTTTCTATTGCATCATATTTGTAACAGGCTGTAACTCATGAGATACTTCTGTGACAAACGTCTTCTCTAAGATGTTGCTGATGCAGGATACATATTGTTTTTGTTAACCCCAGGGGTTAACCCCATTCACATTTAAATATTTTTTTTTAAGTTATTCCAACTGTATTCTTTAAATTCTTTAAATATGGTGTTTTCTTATGAATGGTGACCTGTTTACATTTTTGATTGAAACAGAAGTAAAATTTACTTCTTTATTGTTTTTAAGACTGCAGAATAGCTCTATATAGAAACATGCAGTTGGATTCTTAGAATGGCCTTTGAATGAAGATGTCTTTCATTTTCTTTTCATCTCAGGCCTCTGCTTGCCCTAAGATTGCTGGGTCATAACTTCAGAAATGCAGGCCCCAACAGTCCAGGGTTTGGAAGGAAATAATTCAGTGCATTGTGAAAAATGCAAACCACCATTTTAGTTTGCATATGTGTCTTCTCGGGCTTCTTTTTTTTTTTGTCTCAGTTATGAGGTAAAATTCTATGCGTAAAGTATATTAGTTCAGGATTCTGGTTTTCTGGTTAATGTTTGAGGTGCACAGTTCAAACGTCTTGGCCTGTTAGCAACAGTTTTATTTTGGGGTGTTACACGTGGTCTAAAAGGACAGTGTTGCCATAAACATCAAATGTTCATCATAGGGGAAAGAAGATTGAAATATGCTTGTTGTGAAGCCTTAAGCTAATATTAAATGTCAAAGCTTTCAATGCACAGCAATGAGGAAACATGTTCTAAATATTTATCTCCTAATGCCTGTCATCAGAATGTAAGAATCTCTGGGAAAGGTATGTTGTTTCTTGCAACTTGGATGTTTCTCTTTTGGAAGCTTTTGATAAATGCATGTTTTGGTTTAATGTGTTTTATTTGTGTATGTTGTGGGGGCAGAGAGGAGTTAGTTTTTAACTATTTAGTAGAATGTGAGACATAAAGGAGTGTGCCTTTACAATATTGTAGCTTAGCGAAACTGCAGCAACATTTTAGAGGGCTCTTAGTAACTAAGGAGATCATGTGATTTTGAGGAACATAAAAAAAATATAGGAGCTAAGGAGTGTTAAGTTTAATTAGAAAATCAGTTATGAATGGTAGAAGTAGTCTAGAATGATCTGTTTCAGAGTTGTCAGGATGGCTGTACTAGTGAAGAATAAAAAAAAACAAGGAAGATTGTAATGGGTTAAAAGAGGATAAGCTCAATGGGAAGGTTGGCAATGTAAAACTAAATGGCATAGAAGTAATGAAGCTGCCTCTAATGACATAAATGAAAGGAGAATGTTTTCTAATGCATGACAGTGTAGGTGGGGAATTTTCCTAAGGAGAACTTCAGCAGAAACACAGAGTGGAAGGCTGTTGTTGTAGATGGACGCGTGAATTTTAGTTTACCTGGCCACTGCCAAACTTCAGTATGGTTTACTGAAATCAGCTTTGATTGAAAGGTATTGAAACTGTTTTTAGTAGAAGTAAGCTTGCAGTTATTGCTGATGGTGGTGAGGGCGGTCTACAGCTGGTAAAAGGCAAATATTTTCCAAGAAGAAGGAAGCAGAGTGGGGGATTCTTCTGTTGCAAAATTAATGCAAGCACTTCAGAGGAAGTCAGTGTAATTTTTCTGATTTTTAAAGCTCCACTGTGGACCAGCGGGTAACTTGCTCAAGGCCCATCTGCAGCTGATGAAAAAGGACTCTGTACCTGTAGTTCCCATCACTGTTCTGGCCAGCACTGTCTATATGCAGACAGCTGTGGAGTTCACTGGAGTACTCTGTGCTAAAAAGCAAACAAACAAACCAAGTTTAGGCTCATGGTGGACAGCTAATCACATGGATAATCCTATGCATCTGGGGTTGTTTCAGCATAAAAAAAAGTTAACATGTTGTTTACCTCCCTGAAAATTCTTTGAGTTTTTAGGATTGCTAGGTACTGTAGTAATGTTACAGAGTATAGTGTAAAAAAATGGACTTCTCTGTAGTTGCTTTTGTTGTCATCTCAATACTTCTTGATTTATTTTCTCTCCCTTGAGTCTCAAATTAGTATAGGACCCTGTATGAGAGCGCTGAATACAAAAAGCCCTAGTGATTTTGAGGTACACACGTGTTCCCTGTTGTACCATCTGGTTGGCGTATTTGTCTTTTAGAAGTCAGTGTATGACCTAGTATTAATTTTGAAGCAAGATGGGACTGAGAACAATGGCAGTGCTGTTGTTCTCAATCCCCTCAAGAGACACTGAAAAAAATGCTTTAATACACACCCCAAGAGTGATATGCTGCCATAACAGGGACAGAGCTTAAAATAAAATATGAAGTCTCATATGTAATGACAAATGGCCTTTAAAGCACAAATCCAATTAGTTTATTTCTGAGGGGTCAAAGAGTACAATTGCAATAGGCCTGTGTAAAGAGTAGGAATGTGCTTACCAGGCAGTCATTGTACTTTTGTGCTTTTTGTAGGACAGTTGGTCAGGACAACGAAGAAGTTCAGAGCAATTTTCCCAGTTTTCTGTCTCCCAAAAAAGAATCCTATGCTGTTACAATGCTTTATGATTTTAAGCATTTGGCTTTCACAATACCCCCACCATTTTAAGGGGGTTGTACTGGCGAAGAAAGTAATACAATTTGTTAGTTGAGTTCTCTGCTAAAATAATAATATTACTTTTGTCAACATAGAGAGTAAGTGTGCTTTTAACTTGTCAGTTCAGGTGCTTACATGGCAGAAGATCCTGCCACCTTTTGTGCCTAATTCCTAGGGAGCTGCTTAAATAATTGTCACCTGAATAACGTGGCAGTGTGAGATCTGGTTGGGTTAATCTTTAGGCTATTTTGATTGTAGACCGCTATAAGAACTGTCTGGTATGTATCTTGCCAGGTCAAAGCATCATAGAATGGTCTAGTTTGTTTGGAAGGGAGGACTCTGGAGGTCATATGATCTAACCTTGTGTTTGAAGCAAGGATATGAGATGGACTATCCTGGCAAGCCAAGTCTTGGATGTTTCCCTCAAGGGAGGTTTCATCACTTTTATGCAGCCTGTTCCAGCATTTAGTTCCTACAGTGAATGTTGGGCTTTTTTGTTTCTCTTTATCCAAGCAGAATTTCTCCTGAAACAGCTTGTGCTTGCCCATCACCATGCTTCATTTTGAAGAGCATTGCCAGCAAATTGGAAATCAGACAGTGTAATCCCCATATATAAGAAGAGACGGAAGCATGATTCAGGATATTACAGGCCTGTTAGTCTGACTTCAGTAGCAGGGAAACTGATGAAACAGATCGTCCTGAGTACCACTATGCGCATGCAGAACAACCTGGTGATCAGGCCCAGTCAGCATGGGCTCATGAAGCGCAGGTCCTGTTTGACTAACCTGATCTCCTTCTACAACAGGGTGACCCATTTTTTGCATGAGGGGAAGGCCTGTGGATGTTGCCTACCCTCACTTTAGCAAGGCCTTTGACAAGGTTTCCCACAGTATTCTCCTAGAGAAGCTGGCTGCTCATAGCTCGGATGTGCACATGCGTTGCTGGATAAAAGAAGTGGTTGAGTAGCCAGGTTCAAAGAGTTGTGTTCAATGGAGTTCAATTCAGTTTGCGGTCGGTCATGAATGGTGTCCCCAGGGCTCAGTGCGGAGGCCACTCCTGTTTAACATAGAACTATAGAATCATTAAGGGTGATTAAAGATCATCAAGTTCCACCCCTCCCGCCATGAGTAGGGAACCCTACCACTAGATCAGGTTGCACAAAACCTCATCCAGCCTGGTCTTAAAAACCTCCAGGGACAGGGCATCAGCAGCCTCCCTTGGCAACCCATTCCAGCTCCTCACCACCCTTATAGTGAAGAATTTCTTCCTAATATCTAACCTAAATCTCCCCTCTCTCAGTTTAAAACCATTACCTCTTGTACTGTCACTATCTTCTCTAATGAAAAGCCCCTCCACAGCTTTCCTGTAGGCCCCTTTCAAATACTGGAAGGCTACTATAAGGTCTCCCTGAAGCCTTCTCTTCTCTAGGTTGAACAGCCCCACATCTCTTAGCCTGTCTTCATAGCAGAGGTGCTCCAGGCCTTTGATCATCTTGGTGGCCCTTCTCTGGACCCTCTTCAACAGCTCCATATCCTTCTTGTGCTGAGAGCACCAGAAATGTACACAGTATTCCAGGTGGGGTCTTAACCAAAGCAGAGTAGAGGGGCAGAATCCTCTACCTGGCCCTGCTGGCCACAGTTCTTTTAATGCAGCTCAGGACACAATTGGCTCTCTGGGCTCCAGCACACACTTGGCAGCTCATGTCAAGCTTCTCATCTACTACCACTCCCAAGTCCTTCCCTCACGACTCTCTAGACATTCTCCCCCCAGCCTGTATTTGTGCCTGAGGTTATGCCAACCCAGGTGCAGCACCTTGCACTTGGCCTTGTTGAATTTCATGAAGTTGGCCCAGGCCCACCTCTCCAGCCTGTCAGAGTCCCTCTGGATGGCCTCCCTTGCCTCTACAATGTCAACCTCACCACACAGCTTGGTATGATCAGCAGATTTGCTGAGGATACACTCAATCCCACTGTCCATGTCTCCAACAAAGATGTTAAACAGCACTGGTCCCAGTACTGACCCAAGGGACACCACTTGTCACCTGCCTCCGTTTGGATATTGAGCCATTGACCACAGCTCTCTGGGTGTGGCCATCCAGCCAATCTTTTATCCACCGAGTGGTCCATCTGTCAAATCCATGCCTTGTCAGTTTGGAGACCAGTATGTTGTGTGGGACAGCATCAAACACATTGCACAAATCCAGGTAGGTTATGTCAGTTGCTCTGCCACCATCCACCACCTCTGTAGCCTTGTTGTAGGAGGCCACCAGATCAGTCAGGCGTGACTTGCCCTTAATGTAGCCATGTTGGCTGTCACCAGTCGCCTCTTTATGTTCCATGTGCCTTAGCAGACTTTCCAGGAGGTTCTGCTCCATGACCTTGCCAGTCATAGAGGTGAGACTGACTGGCCTGTAGTTCCCTCGGTCTTCCTTTTTCCCCTTTTTAAAAATAGGGGCTATGTTCCCTTTGCAGGAACCTCACCGTGTCCTCTCAAGTATGATGGACAGAGGCTTAGCAATTGCATCTACTCAAGACCTGGTGAATCCCATTAGGTCCCATAGATTTATGCACCTTCAGGTTCTTTGGATTGTCTTAAACCTGCTCTACCCCTACGGTGCAGGGTAATTAATTCTCCCGGTCCCTGCTTTCTCCTGTTGTAGCATTTGTTTTGAGCACTTGCCAGAGAAGACTGAAGCAAAGAAGTCATTGAGGACCTCAGCCTTCCAACATCCTGTGTTGCTACCTTGCCTGTTTCCTTCAGGAGAGGGCTTACACTCTTTGGTTGTCCTTTTCTCCCCAGCATGCCTGAAGAAGCTTTTTTTACTGTTCTTAACATCCCTGGTGGGATTTAATTCTAGCAGGGATTTGGCTTTCCTGACCTGATCCCTAGGTGCTTGGACAACATCTCTGCAATCCTCCCAGGATACCTGCCCTGCCTTCCACCCCCTGTATGCTTCCTTCTTCAGTTTGAGCTTTTCTAGGAGCTGCTCATACACACTGCCCTCCTGGAGTTTTTCTACCTGACTTCGTCTTAGTTGGGATGCAGTGCTCTTAAATAGAATGGTCTTGTTTGGAAGGGACCTTAAAGATCATCTCATTCCAACCCCCCTGCCATGAGCAGAGACACCTCCCACTAGACTAGGTTGCTCAAAGTCCCATCCAACCTGGCATTGAACAGTTCCAGGGATGGGGCATCCACAACTTCCCTGGGCAACCTGTGCCAGTGTCTCACTGCCCTCATAGTGAAGGATTTCTTGCTAATGTCTAACCTAAGTCTGCCCTATTCCAGTTCAAAGCCATTGCCCCATATCCTATCCCTACAAGTCTGTGTAAAAATTCCTTCTTTAGCTTTCCTGTAGCCACTTCAGGTACTGGAAGGCTGATAAAAGGTCTCCCTGTGTCCTTCTCTTATCCAGACTAAACAACCCCAACTCTCCCTTTCTTCATAGGAGAAGTGCTCCAGCCTTCTGATAATCTTCATGGCCTCCCTCTGGACTCACTTCAACAGTCCTCTTTTGTTGGGGTCCCCAGAGCTGGGCACAGTACTCCAGGTGGAGTCTCGTGAGAGCTGAGTGTAGGGGCATAGAATCACCTCCCTTGACCTGCTGGCCACACTTCTTTTAATGCAGCCCAGGACACCATTGGCTTTCTGGGCTGCAAGTGCACTTTGCTGGCTCATGTTGAGCTTCCTATCAACCAACACCCCAAAGTCTTTTTCCTTAGGGGGGTTCTCAATCCATTCTCTGCCCAGTCTGTTACTTGTGCAGGACGTTGGGCTTACTGAACTTAATGCGGTTGGCTTGGGTCCACCTTTCAAGCCTGTCCAGGTCCCTCTGGATGGCTTCCTTTCCTTCCAGCATGTTGGCTGCACCACACAGCTTGGTGTCATCAGCAAGCTTGCTGAGGGTGCACTCAATTCCACTCTCCATGTTGCAGACCACGTGATAAACAGTGCCAGTCCCAATACCAATACTCAAGGAACACCACTCATCATATATCTCCACCTGGACATCGAGCTGTTGACCACCACTCTGAGTGTGACCATCCAGCCAATTGCACCAATATGCACCGAGTGGTCCATCTGTCAATTCCATGTCTCCTCAGTTAGAGACCAGGATGTTGTTCTGGACAGCATCAAATGCTTTGCACATGTCCAGATAGATGGGATCAGTTCATCTTCCCTTGTCCACCAATACTGTATTTACTGTTTTTTTTATATATATATAAAGTATGTTGTAGTTTAAAAGCAAACTTACCTATTGACCTGTATTTCAGACTAATACATGGATAGATTTTGATTTTAAGAGGTGGAGAGACATTAAAGTTGAGAAGGAAGAAAGGAAGGTATAAACTTCTGAAGGAAAAATATTTGGATTTACCAGTGACTGGTGTCACTTCTGACAGGTGCATTTTTAGATTTCTTCCCCAGATTTCTTTGGCATGCACATGAACATTTGTTGTGTATTATAAGAAGGATCTAGAAGGAGGTATGAGTGGGAGAATATGCAGGAATATATTAAGGAGGCTGGAAAAAACTATTATTTATTTTTTTTTAGATTAATAAATGGCTTTTTTCATATTCTCTAAGAGCAAAGACGAGAAACGCATGATTTGACAGTACTCATCAAGCCTCTTTGTGACAGAGCAGTGTGTGCGGCTGGGATTCTTGACATCTGGACTGAGCTAGCAACATGTCTAAGGAAGAGATACTTTTTGCCTGTATGCTAATCTGTTTACCACTCACTTTGGATTAGTTGTTGTCCCATGCCCTTTCCAGCTAGGAGTTTGAAGTTGGTACTTCTGAATAACTTCAAAATACTTGCATTCATTAATTAGTGAGGTTTATAGATAGCTTTTTAGACCAACATATACTTTTGACAGGATTTTTTTTTCTTTTTGCATAGTAGATGCAGAAACTACTTTTATATGCAAGTTTTTAAGCTTGAATATAAAATTTTCAAATTTTAAATTTTAGGTTTATTCAGAACTGACTCCTGACACATGTTGTACAAAGACCTTTGGGATTTCCCGCTGATGATTACTCCAGACATCTGTTTGTATCAGTACTATATAAACAACTTTCACACTGTGGGGTAGGGATGCTAATCTTTTGAGCATGTTTTCCAGCTTACATTCATGCTGACTCTTAGTGTCTATGGTTCTCTGTTTCAGTCGCATCTAATACGCAATTCCATTCTCTAATGAAAAGTTACTTCTGTGCCTTATTGTATGAGGCATTTAATGGAACCTCAGATGCTGCTTTGGAGAGCTAAGACTTAGTAGGTGGGGAACTTTGGATAGTTTAACATGTTTTCTTTGTGTATGTGAATAAGTGAACCTAGGTTCAGGACAGCACTGAAGCTTAGTGTGGTAGTTAATTTGTGTAACCAGTTAAAATGTTCAGTGTGTCAGGTAGTGTTTCATCCTTGGCAGGTCTGGCTGTCTTACTATGCCTATTAAAGAGACCTTTCTCTCATCTTCCAGCTTTTAAATTGTCTGGCAGCAGTCTCCAAATAAGGGGAACAGGGACTTGCTGAACATAGACTTTATTCTGCAGTGTATTCAGTCTGATGAACTCTGTGTATCGGCGTATAACTAAGAAATGTATTTCCTGTATTGGTTTTGGACTGTTAGCTCTCAATACCTATTTGTATGTAAGATACCCTCTGTTAATATAGTGGATTATAGATAAGTACATTTTTATCTTAAGCATCATCTTTTTGAAAGGCTGAAGAACAAAATACGTTGTCATGTTCTAAAGGAGGTCAGTATCAGAAGATGTCATAAACCTTAGAAAGCTGTAACTTGAGCTGTCAGAAGGACATAATCCTAACATGTTAAACAAATGCAGAACATGCACCTCAAGTTCTAGTATCTGTTCAGTCTTACCCTGTGTTTAATTTATAGAGGAATATTCATCATTCTGTGAAAATATTTTTCAATTGTCAGTGAGTCCTAGGAAAAAATGCCAGTGAAAAGATTTTAAGTTATTTGCTGGAAGAAAATCACATTCTTTATATCTGGATGTGAATGTGAAGTTTATTCATGTTTTCTGTAGAATACCTACAGAAGATGACAGAGAAAAGCATTCTTTTCTTGCATGGTTTGATAAACTTTCATGGTAAGTTTGGAGAACCTGGAGAATGTCAGCAACTTAAAAATGCCAAATTTTCATCAAATTGCTTAAATTCCGCACATCTAAAAGTTGCACCCAGTGTGTAACAGATAATCAGATTCCCTTATCACCGTCAATTTCTTATATTATGTATTTGAGACATTTCTGAAATTATTGTGAAGCAGTGGTTCAGCTATGGCATAAATATTGATGTGGTATCACTGAGGACTTCTAAATTTTTATTATAAATGTTTGAGGTATTGTTGGGAGTTCAGGTTTTGGAAACTCATGATTTAAAAATATCACAGGTGACCCTGTACGTGGGATAAGAAGAGCAGTGGAAAAGTAAAGGTTTGGCAATATCAGCATCATTACCATAGGAGTCTTTGCTTCTACTGAATATTAGAAAACTGTTATGTTTGCTAATGCAAATGAGCTGTAATCCGTATTTTTTTTGTCATCAGTAATTGAACACTTCTTGAATGTCAGGTTATAGCCTTCATAGAAGATTTAAATTAAATACCGGATTAATTTGACAGTAATTACATCGAAGTACATTTATAAACAGGTTTACATGAACAAATATTTTATACTAGTGCTTTGAAGTAATCTCTATTTAAACACTCTCTGTTACAGACTTGTACTATGGTGGAGAAGCTTTCTCTGTAGAGCAGCCACAGTCTTTTACTTGTCCTTATTGTGGAAAAATGGGTTATACGGAAACATCTCTTCAAGAACATGTTACTTCTGAGCATGCAGAAACATCAACAGAAGTGGTAAGAAGCTTCAGAACTGGCTTTCAGTTGTGATGGAAGTATATTAAAAAGAGTCTCTTCTGGGAAATTGCTCTCCTGTTCTTTTTCTTTCTTGATATATGAGTTCCTTTAAATGCTTTGGAAGAAGGCATATCTACATTTGACAGTGACATAGAATTTTCATGTTTCATGGATATTGTAATATAATGAGCTTGCTTTCTTCTTTTGTGATTGCTGTTCAGCTGCTATGTTTAGGAGTTGATTATCTTGTAAAATAAATTTTTGTGTGTTCTTACAGTTATTTAGTGTATCAATGTGTCCCTGTTCACAACCAGTGTGTAATTGTCCTGGAAGCTCATAGCTGTGCCAGTCTTTTGTCACTGTAAGAGAAGAGACATGCAGGCAGCTTGTTGAGGTTTCAGGTAGCTTTTGTAATGTATCATATATTTACACAGTAGAAGTTTTCATTCTTCTGAAACTACTGCTGTTAAAGCAGAGGTTTTTCCCCTGTGCCTAAGCATTAGCACACTTGACATGGTTAAAAACACACTTCTTAAACAAGTATAAACAGAACTATTTTAATCTGTGTGTTAGCTCCTGCTGTTTGTGATTATGTTTGGGAGTAGGAGGAGCTAGGTTAGCAAAATGACATCGAGGCTGCTCTTGTCTGGTTGTGCATGATGTAGATTACTCATCACTAATACATTGTGAAGAAGTTCTTATAAATAGATTCTCTGCTCTAATCTTACAGATTTCTTAACTTCCAGGGAATTCTGTGGAAGAAAATGAACCTCTCCTTCCAAGCCCATTAAAGATCTTTTGCAAAGGAGTGATAGGAGAGATGATTTGTCTGTGTTTTTCAGACTCAAAGTTGTTCTCATCTTTCTTAAAAACATATGAAGTGAAACAGTTTCCTTCACAATCAGTTGTGCTCTAGATTCATAATTTAACTTGGTGACACACTGCAGTTTTTATAATCTCCTATAGTTTAACTTTGCAGTTTTCAAACATAACATCAACCATTGAAAGTTCCACGTTTGGATGACTTGAGTTTGGTGGCTTAGAATTGCAATTCTAATTTGCACCACTTGATGTCAGTGATATCTTCCTGATAGAAAGTTAAAAGATTCCAGGTTTTTAAATTTGACACATACTGGTTTGCAGCTGTAACTTCCAGAACACAAAGCCTAACTTTATGATTCTAGAAACTTGCTACTCCACTGATTGCTGAGAGGGTTGTATCTGTGAAAAACAAAAGTTATTATTTTCTTTTTTGGGTCAGTTAGCAACGTTATTATACCTTTGTTCCAAACAATGATAAAGGACAGTATTTTAATCCTTGAATATAACTGTATATGTTTGTGCTAAATTTTGAATCTGGCTTTTTTGGTAAGTGTTTAGTGTGCATACACATAAAACTACTTTGTTAATGCAACATTACTGTAGATAATGAAAGGCTACAACATTACTAAAGAGGAACATATTATGGATTGTAAATGTTTCTGGCCTTAGGCTTTCAAGCAATTCTTTCTTGTTAGATACTGAGCTTGTAGTCCTTGTAGTATCTCTGTCTTTCCAAAGATGTGTTTTTATTTCAGATGCTTATGTCTGTAAGGAAAGTTTTTTGTATATGGAATCACTATTATTTTACAGTGGCCCCCTTCTCCCCATCCCTAGTTTTTCAAATAATAAGTCAAATTATTCTTGGTCCATTAAATTTTGCCATTGCTACGTTTGGAGTGTGCAGATAAGAACTTTCTGCTGATTTTTCTTAGTTATTTGTCATCGGTACATAGAGCAGTGTTAGGTACTTGTGGGCAGGAATCACAGATTGAGGTTGGAAGTGACCTTTGGAGTTCATTATGTCCAACCCATGCTCCAGCAGGGCTACTACAACTGGTTTCCCAGGACCATGTCCTGACAGCTTTTTAACATCTCTAAGGATAGAGACTCCATAGCCTCTCTGAGCAACTTGTGCCAGTGCTCAGTCACCCTCACAGTGAAAAAATGTTTCCTGATGTTCATGACGAACCTCCTGTGTTTGAATTTGTGCCCACTGTGGTCCTGTCACTGGGCACTGCTGTAAAAGAGCTTGGCTCTGTTGTCTCTTCTTCCTGCCTTCAGGTGTTGTATGTATAAGATCTCCCCCTGAACTTGCTCTTCACCAGGCTGAAGACTCTCAGCCTTTCTTCATGGGAGAGCTGCTCCAGTCCCATTATCATCTTTGTAGCCCTTTGCCAGATTCTTTCCAGTATGTGCATGCCTCTCTTGTATGCAGAGCCCAGAACTTGGCACAGTACTCCAGGTGTGGTTTTACCAGTGCTGGGTAAAAGCAAAGGATCACCGTCCTTGAGCTGCTGACAGTGTTCTTCCTAGTGCAGCCCAGGGCACTGTTAGCCATTTTTGCTGCAGGGTGCATTACTGACTCATGATCCACCAGGAACCCTAGGACCTTTCCTGCAAAGCCACTTTCTAGCTGGGTGGCCTCCAGTGTGTGCTGGTGTCTGGGGTTCTTCCTCCCTTGCCTTTTCTCCTGTTGAACTTCATTAGGCTCTTGTTGGCCCATTTCTTCCACCTGCTGACGTCCCTCTGTATGCTTCTTTTTGTGTTTGGCCAGGAGCATCTTTTTCATCCACATAGGCCTCCTGGCATTTTTGCCTGACATGATGATGTTCATTGGTATGGAACACTCTTCTGTTGGAGGGGACAGACCTTGAATATTAACAAGCTTTCTTGGGGCCCTCTACCCTCCAGGACCTTATGCACAGGACACCTCCAAGTAGATATTTGAAGAGGCTGGAAGTCTGCTCTTCTGTAGTCCAGGGTTGGGAGCTTATTTTATATCTTCTTCCTTGCCCTCTGGATCCTGAACTCCAGCATCTCAAGGTCACTGCAGCCAAGGCTGCCTTTGACCTTCACATCCCAAATGAGATCCTCCTTGTTGGTGGGTATGAAGTCCAGTAGAGCCAGTCCAGAGACCTCTCCTCATTGGTTCCTCTGTCACTTGGAGAAAGAAGTTATCAACAGCAGACTCCAGGAGCCTTCCGGATTGCTGTCATGTTAAGTTGTCCTTGGCCTGCAAGTGTGAGGCAGCTTCTGTATGTCTGTGGAGGGCCTGATTCATTGGTTCTTTCTGATCAGGTGGCATACAGTAGATACCCATTATAATGTCACTTTTACTGCCCTCTCTTTAATCCCAACCCATAAGCTCTCCATTATCTCTTCTTTCATCTGTTCATGCACTCCAGCTGTTGTCTTGCTTAAAGAGCAAACCCCTTCTTAAAGGGGCCCCTTCCTCTCCCTTCTAAAGAGTCCATGTCTTCCTCCATTTCAACACACCAGTCACAGGAGCCATCCTACCATGTCTCTGTGATCACAACATCAAACCTGTGCAGCTGCACACAGGTCTTCAGCTTACCATGATTATTCCCCATGCTCGGTGCTTTACTCTACAGGCACTTTGGAGAGGCACACCAGCATGTTTGAGTCCTGGAGAGGAACTCCATAAGGAGAGTTGAATAGTAATTCCTTGAAGCTAATTGTTTTAATTCTGGGTACTTTAACTGAAAATTAATACTGGTGTCTCTGAAAGTAGTCAAAAGTTTTGCGATTGATTAAATCTCTAAGATTACAGCCTAAAAAGAATAAATCATAAGGTTGTGGTGAGTACTAAAACCTCAATAATGATCAGTATTTCTTCACTAGTAGATGTCCAAGTGTGATGGTAAGCATTAGAAGGTAAGTGCAGAAGAATGTGGTTGTCACTGTAATGATTGTTATTGTTGGTGTTGGGTTTCAGGTCAGTCAGCTGTTCCAAATGAAATACATCATCCAACTAGAAGTCTACTAGGACTCTAAATACAAAAATTTTAGGAAACTTCATCACATGTCATATTTGAATCTCCCTTCAGAAGAGTGACGTAGATTGTCTTCTTGTTACATTGCACTGCATCAACTTTCTTATGTTTAGTAAGGCAGTAACTAGTCTCCTTGTATGTGAACTGTTAGGAGTAGGTTCTGAAGTTGCTGGTAAGATTGAGGAGTTTCTCCTTCAGTAGTGAAATAGAAAGAAGCAGTCTGAATGGTTTGTATTATGTTCTTGAAGATTTTGTTGAAGTCACAGAAATACTCCCAGTTAAAGTGGTTTGCCTTGTATGTAAATATGGAGGCAATTGCAAGCACAATGGTGGAAACTGGTAGATGTTCTGTGAGCATGATCGACAAGATTTTTGCAGTTATCTTTCTGGCGTGGTTTTCTGCTCCAAGCTGACTACTAGTATTAAAGTGGCATTAAAAAGATGTAGCAGCTGCTGTCAAAAGCAGCTGAGATTTTTATAGTAAACTTAATTCAAGAATTTGTCCTCACCTCCATAAGAGAAGATAGAAGTTTGTGCTGCTGTATGGCTGTTCTTAACACCCATTGTCTCAACTTGAGTGTATTCATGAAGAGCACTGGGAACCTGGGCTTTGTGTTGCAGCCAGAGTTGCAGCCAGAGTTGCTCCATAAAGATAAGACTATTTGACTGTGAGGAACAGAGAGATAAATTCATATACAGCAGTTGCATTTAAGTGTCAAAGTGCTATTCATTTGAGCACTTAACATTTGGGGCAGAATTTTGTGAAATGGATTTTTTTTCTGCCATCTGTAGAACTTTAAAGTCAGTTTGCAAAACCCCTGTGAAGAAAAACAGAAGCTGCTTTTCTTGCTGTTTGTGGAGTTACTAAAAAAAAAAGTTGTAATTATGACAATTGTAATGTCACTCTTTGTGTCTACTTAGTTACTGTTTTCATTTAAAAAAAACAACAGCAATGAAAGACAGAGGTCAGTGCTTTCTCCTGAAGCGCTGTTGTTTAGGGATATGGATGTCAACCCTGTGCCAAACCCTGTAGGTATGCACTGCTTGGATGGGCGGTCTCAGTTTGATGCTTCAGCAAATACTTAAGTGTGGTTGCATTCCAATTCCTCTTCTGGCATGAGCATCAAGCAGGCAAGTAGTAATCCTGGGTAATCAGACTTTACTGTCTGTGGTAGAATCAGTGTACGAAGGCTTAATTTTCACCGCATTACAAATTGAATTAGAAAATTCTAGCTCTGGTTTTCTAAGCATTCTGAAAAATCATATAGTAAAAGATGTCTAATGTCTGTGCTTGAATAGATTGTCTGGATTTTTTTAATATGTTGCTGTCCAGGTGTTTTTGAACACCTAGAATGTGATTTTAAAGCATAAAAAATAAACATCTAATGATTGACTTCATTATAAAAGTTCTGTTTTATGTAAAACTTATGACTTTTTTTGTTTTTCCTCACTTTCAATTTCAGATTTGTCCAATATGTGCAGCATTACCTGGAGGGGATCCAAATCATGTCACAGATGACTTTGCGGCTCATCTTACACTGGAACACAGAGCTCCTAGAGATTTAATATCCTTTCCAAGCATGCAAGGAGGCTAGCCTGTTTCACCTAGTAGCCATGAAGACTTGTTTGATTTTTATAGTCAAAAGGTCATACCTACATATTTCCTGGAACTTAAGTCACTAAAGATTTCTATGTGAAATATAAAAAGGTTCATTTGCTAGTTTAAAAATTATAATAGGTCATGAACAGACTGTAGGTACATTTGACTGTGCTTTTTGCTCTAACAGCAAAAACATTTTAATAACTTTGAGACTGAGATGTTTTTCTATTTGCACTAGTTTATCCTGTCCAGTCATTAGTCTTGTTGCTGCTTCATGTATCCAGATTTAGTAGTGTGCTGTGTTTGTGATCAAACTGGGGGTCTCAGCATTGACTTGACTGCTTTGTAGCCAGGAACTCTGTAGGAAATTTACATTTTCCCAGTTACAGAGTGAAATTAATTCATGAAATATGTAAGAAGTTTGATTAGAAATCATGCTTCTGCAGTTTTTTTCTACCCCTTCAGTATCAGGGCTACCACCAGATGACTTATTATTTGGGAATGTGTCACAGTTTGACTCCTTTCTCCCTTCTGGTGAAATTTGGTGGGACTGAGGGTCTGCACGCAGCACTCGCCTCTCTCAGAGGAGCAGGCAACTGCAGTGCTGACTTGTAGAGTGGGAAAGCAGCCAACCCCCACCACACCCACAATAAAGGCAGTTGAGGCCAAATCTAAGTACTGATCAGATACATACGGTTTATTTTGGTTTTTGTAGAATTTTTTCTTAAGCTGTCCCAGAAGGCTGCATGTGTTTCTTATATAAACCTTGTTCAACCATTGCAAGGTAGGTCCTTTATTCCAACAACTTCCTGACAAAATATTTCTTAAGTAATTTGTTGATTGTCTCAGTTTATTTGAGAGAACTTTTAAAAGGTATGACTTGAAATTTAAGCATCTGATTAGGAGAAGTGGGGGAGAATGGGAAATGTCATAACTGGAATTAGTGATACTATTTTGTGCTAAAAAACGGAGAAACAAAGTAGTGTGATGGAAGTGCTGAAAACTCCAGAAACCTAAATTTTATTAAGGATTGAAGTGATTAAGTTTCTTGGATAAAAGCATGAAGTACAGAAGTCAAAAGGAATACAGTAATTATTAGGTTCTTTTCATAAGGATGTCAATAAACTTTGTTATTATTTTCAATACTTAAGAATCGGGAGAAAGAATAAAATCTCTGAAGTCTCTCTAATAAGCTTGGCTGAACATGCATTTGTCAGTTTTCAGATTACTGAGTAGAAAACTTTGATCTAAAGTAACAAAGAAATTACTGCTGATGTTTCATAGACATCATAAAAGGCTGGAGAAGTACAGGGAGTTTGGCTTGAACAGCAATGAGTGTTGAGGTCAGATCAGTAAGTTTGACTTGCACCAGAACTACAGTGTACCTTAGTTTGCTTCAGAAGCTGAGTTATTATCTTATGAATGATGGAGTGTGTCGTTGATTATTTCACTCATCAAATGTCCTGGTCATTTAATACTCAATGCCAAACAGTTCAGTTTCCTTAACACCTTGGTTATGATGAATCCAGTGGTGTTCGGCATGTACGTAGGATGTTCCACCCAGGCCGGGGTTTGGGAGGTCCCCGTGCACGTAGATCAAACATGCACTTTACTACCAGTTCCCCTGGTGGGCTTTCATCTTCTCAGAGTTCATATTCTCCAAGCAATAGGGAAGCCATGGATCCTATAGCTGGTAAGAGCTGTAACCATGATGGAAGTAAAATTCAAAATGGTTGTGGTTACCCTGCTTTTTGCTGTCATGAAGCTGCATGTGTGGGTGTGGCTGTGATTGGTGGCTGCTTGTAGGTGAGCTGTGTGCTTAGCTGGGCTGTCACGGCCTGTGCACGGAGGTGACAAAGCTGAAGCCACTGCCTGTAGCTTGTCCTTGTAATTCTAGACACTGTAAGGCTTATTCCAAAACCTAATCTATGTACAGGTATTGTATGTTTCTACCAGTGACTGCTTCCAGTTTCTGTTATCTACATCAGTACATCTCATTTTAATTGGCCATGTGGATAAAGGTGTTTATGGAAGAGAGTATCTGTCTTAATGATGATGAAATTAGCTGAATTTGAATACTCATGGACATTTAAAATGTTCAGTTTAATTGTGTTTGGTTGTGCTGTTTGAATGCCATATTTGCTAATATCACAGATTTTTTTTTTTCAGCTGTAGTTTGTAAATTCTTACATAAACATACTGTTGAAAGTATTTGTAGTGTGTTTTGGACAAGTTTTAAAAAAATGTGAGAGGAGAAGGGTGTCTCATTTTCAGCCCCAGAAAATAATGAAATTATCTCTTTAGTGTTCCGAGAAATAACTTGTCATATGTTTAGCTTTCATGTGAAAATAACTTGGTTTTTTACAGGAAATAAAAAATAAAGAATGAAGACAATTCTGAAAACAAATATAACTCTTCGTAAGGAAAAATCTAATTATGTTTATGCAGTGGTCCAACTATGCCAGCATCTGTTAAAATTCTTGTAATTACTAGAAAATGTCATAAGGAGAAAAGAAGATTTAGAAAAAATGTGTCATTTAATCATGATATTGCTGTCAGTGCTGGTAAAAATGACTTGACCATCATGAGTTCCTGACATGGAAAACCGCATTTTGCTTTATTACCTCAAAGAAAGCCTGATTTAGAAGGTTCATATTTTGTTAATGCAATGGAAGGAAAATTGTCATGACCTATATAGTAACTTTGTAATGTAGAGTTGAGGGGCAGGAGCAACTCTTACCTACTCCCTCTGCCCTTCCATCAGCTACAGCACGCATACAGGAAGTACTTTCTACACAGGGTATAGGGGAGATTTTGCTGTCATTTACTGCACTGAGCAGTAATTTGCTACTAATATTTATTTCAAAGAATTGTGAGTGAAAATTGCTATAGGCATTCCATCCTTCCGAATTGGAAGACTTACGGACAGAGTTTTTTTTAATTGCCAGGCCTCTGCACTTCTGGCAGAAATAAAAATTCATATAACAAAAATTCTTGGCAGCGTTAGTTTTTCTGTGAGGCAGTATTTTAATATGTTTTCTTAATTAACTATTTTTATTTCCATGTTTGAAGCAATAGTACAAAATTTTTCTCTGCTCAGCAGAGCTGCCTCTGGGTTATTGGGAAGGTGAAGCCTGTGTTTTGAGGGCACATTGAGTGGAAAATAGAATTGCTGACCAAGGCCAAAATAAAGTAGTTTTAGTCAGTTGCTATTTTAACTTGGAAGTTTCAGACGACTGCTGCAGAGAACATCATTTGCCAATCAGTCCCTGTGGATTTGCTCTCCTGTTACTTTGAAGGCGTTAAACTTTGGAATAAATCCGCATAAATGAGTCCTAATCTGCCTTACCCTTTGAGGCACTGAGTTTCAAGACTTTTTTCAAGAACTTCCAGAATTGTTTGTTCTTTGATTTTGTTGATGGAAAAAAAATAAATAATTGATGTACTGGAATTCAGAGTTTGTTCATTCCATTGTGTAATGCTCGTTTAAGATCTTCCATCATAGAAACTTTCTCTTCTCTGGCAGAACTTTTATCTCAGCTATCAGGCGTGAGGCGTTCTGCAGGAGGACAGCTCAACTCCTCTGGCCCTTCTGCTTCTCAGTTACAGCAGCTGCAGATGCAACTGCAGTTGGAAAGACAACATGCACAGGCAGCAAGACAACAGCTGGAGACTGCACGCAATGCAACTAGACGCACCAACACCATCAATGTCAACACCACTATGACACAGTCTACAACAACAACCAACACATCTAACACAGAAAACAGTCAGCAGACTATCCAGAATTCCCAGTTTCTTCTTACAAGGTAACTTATTTTGTGTAGTTACTTGTGTTTACCCTTTATCGTTTCTGTTTCCCTTAGTCTGGATAGAGGCATAGAGCTCAATGAAACATGTTTGGAGTTAGATGTGTGCCCTGGTTAAACAATGCCTGATCAAATACATCACAGTGTTAGCAGGCTAATTTAATCATACAGAATGTATTCACTGTAGACATCAGCAGTAGTCATAGACTGTGTAATACATAAAACTTGCTTCATCCGCATTTCTTGTGTGAAAGTAAAACCAGTAATTAAATATCAAAGAATAGCAGTTTGTAGCTGGCCTAAAGAATTACTCTGCTTTTGGGAAGCCAACTTCAGGAGATAGCTGGCTGCGGAAATATCCTAGTGTTTGCAAATGTTCTAGTGTTTGCAAAAAGGAAAGGCAGCCTGACAAGTGCACTCTACTTTTTTTGACTCACCTAGAAACATGTTAAAAGGGTTAACTTGGATATGGATTTCTGCAAGCCTTGAGAAGGAGTTTGGTTTTGAATTTTGGCTGCATAAGTTACTTACAACTCCATGCAGGGGACTTCTGCCAGACACTTAATCCAGTCTGCAGCCAACATGTTGTGCTTTTGTTTGCATTTGTAACATCTTTTCAAACCTGCTCTCCCTCTGCTTCTGAGCAATGGGTAAAGATTAGTTGCTGCATCTCAGCTTCAGGAGGAGCAAAAGGAGTATTTCCTAAATAAATTGTCCTTGTTTACCCTACTGCTTCCAACAAAACAAGTCTGTTTCCAGTGATACAAGCCTATAGACTTGAGCTGTAATGGAGAGGGAGGAGTCAGAAGAGAGTATTGTCTAATAGGAACTTAATCTTTAGTAAAAGCTGAAGGTTGAATAGGGGCTTTTATATTGATTATTTTAGAGACTGGATAAGAAAGTAGATAAAGGATGCCATTAATTAACAGAATACTTACCTGGTTTATAAATTATACACAGATCCCAGGGTTATTTTAAAGAGGAGTCACCCACTGTGTTAGTCTAGTTCTTTTACAAGGTTGGCTATTGACCTGAAAGAAAAATGTTTTCAAGATCCCCTCTGCCACACCCCCCTATAGAGGGTCTTATTTGTCTGTTTGGTATTGTGAAAGAATGTGGGCATTTTGACAGCTCCTGTGTCAAGAAGCCTGGATTTAAAGCCAGTCTAATTTTTATCTAGTTGCAAAATAACATCATGTGACATCTTTCAATCAAAAGCTCGTTACTATTTGAGAAATTTAAATGTACCTGTGTCACAGATTGTGACATTGAGAGTTGGACTAAGCAATTTCCTTCCCTATCAGGGCATGCACAGTAAGTTAGAAATGGTAGAATGAGTGTTGGATTGTGGTTTGGCAATACTTACGGCAGTTCCTAGACTTTATACATGGATTAATGTGGTCTGTGGCATACATGAATTAAGAAATTGGCTTAGAAACAAAGCAGGCACTTAGTGAGTGTCTCAGAAATCTCAACAGCACTGCCTCAAAGTGTCCTGAATAGCAGGAAACCTCACAGTAGTTTTATATTTTCCTGTAACTTTAGGCTCCCCTTTGAATGCAACAGGGAAAGGGTGGTTTGTGACATGTGTGCTTGTTGCACAGAGGTGTCAGAGGCTGCCAGAGCTGTTCATTGTGAAGGGCAAGCAGGACTATCCTGAAGGAGCAGTTTCCAAGTGCCTTGTCTGTCGTGTCATCAGTGAATTGGGATTTCAACAATGGCGTCTTCTCTCCCCTTGCTGCTGTACAGGTTGAACGATCCGAAGATGTCGGAAGCAGAGCGTCAGTCGATGGAAAGCGAACGGGCAGACTGCAGCCTGTTTGTTCAGGAGCTTCTACTGTCCACTTTGATGCGGGAAGAAAGTTCCTCCTCAGATGAGGATGAGCGGGGGGAGATTGCAGATTTTGGTGCTATGGGCTGTGTAGATATTATGCCTCTAGATGTTGCTTTAGAAACCCTAAATTTAAAAGAGAGTAATAAAGGAAACGAGCCTCCTCCACCTCCTCTTTGATGACATCCCACTTTGCAGACAATGTCCTCTGTGCTGTATTTGCCAATGAAAGTGGACAACAACTATCTTGGGTTTGTTTTGGTGATTGTAATTTCAGGTCTGTCACTCTTGTTACATTGTGTACATTCAAAAGAAAGAGAGAAAAGATATATATGATAATCATTTCCACTTAACTAATTTTTACTTTTAGCAGGTAAATGTAGGTTGCAGTGCAGAGCAAAAAGCTCTGTGTCCTGTACCTTGACATGCAAAAGGCTCTCCTAATACTCCACATTCAAACTGAAGAGGAAAAAAAAATGAAAAATCTCTAATGAAGCTGCTGTGTGTATTTATGAATATTAATGAATAAAAACTGCTTGGATGGTTTACCTTAACTACTGCATGACGTTTTTTGCAGCGTGCATGAGTTTTAGTGACCTTGTAATTTAAAAATTTAAATACAAGGAGTAAAACTATAAAACCCAAAGCTTTTCCATTATTCAAAGGTTACGAGACAAAAAGGTTAGTGCTGACTAGCAGTTTGTGGCCACAAAGTAGCTTTTCAGTGTTATGTGACAGAATGACACCTTGATGTGCTGTTCCCGCACAGGATGGAAACTCTGCAGTGGGATAAATTGTGGTGACCAGGGTGTGGCATTTTGCTGTATGTGACCATTATGTTGCTCTGTCAGCCATCACCTCAGTGTGGAGATGAACTTTTTTGTAGGAGACACACCATTAAGCCCACTGCTGGAAGCTACTGCAAGGGGGGCTTTTCTGTGCCCTAAAATCAAATGACACTCACTTTTGTTTAAAGTTTTTCCTTTTTGTGGTTGTTAAAATTTTTTCATTGTTAAATATGTTTTATTCAGGTGTAGACAATTCATATATTCACTGTGTTTAAAAAAAAAAAAAAAAAAGTAACCTGGATCATCCTGTCTTAGTTTAAGAAGCCTTTCACAGTCTCAATCATATTTTGAGTTATTTATGTATTTGCTTCATAGTTTGCAGAGACCTGTCAATACCAGGAGAGCTTGAGTGTTTGGATTCCCAGATTGTCAGTATATTACGATTGAATTCTTGATGCTAACTTTAGCACCTTTTATTTATTGTTTCTTTTGGTTATTTTTGCTGGTATAAAAAAAGTTGAAAAAGCCTTTTAGTGGAATTGTGCCACTTGAAATGCCTATACTGTTAACCCTACTGGTTTGGAAAAAAGAAAAAGAAAAAGTATGGTGTTCTTGTGCATAGAAGTTTGTAATAACCCCAAGGCAAGGACATAAGGGGGGTATGTTTGGTTTTGGTTCCTGCCCCTCTTCCCCCCCCCCCCCCTTTTTTTTTATTTTGGTGAGTTTTTTTTGAATGTAAAGCTAGATGATAAAAATAAAAGTGCACACAGCTTCTGATGAAAATTTAAACTAGGCTTATATCATAATGGTGTCTTTCCACATCTTTCTCACATCACCCCCCTCTCTCTTTCTCTGCATCCTTCCATCTCTAAAGCATTGCTAGCATTTTAGCGTAAACTTACAGACTTGAACACCAGATGGTGTTCTCAGCAGAACTGTGACATGTATGCTAATCCTAAATAATAGTAGCAAAAGAAGCAACCCCATAGACTGAAGTTAAGTTCCATTCCTGTTTTGTTTTATTTTGTTTTTACATCCTTAAATCCTGGTTGTCTTCACAGAGAGCAGTACTAGTTTGTTTTCTTTTAGTCTTTGCAACAGGAAATGTTTCAAGGGAAACTTCACATGAGGCCTCTGGTTATCCTGAGAGTTACTCCCAGTAGGGACTTTTTTATTGATTGTTGAGGATTTAAAAAAATTTTTCAAGCTGTAGTCTTTTCAAACACATCCTTCTGCACATTACAATAAGACACACGGTTCAATAAAGCATTTTCAAGACTGTTGTTCAGTTTATTTTCTTTGGTTTTAATATATTACCAGCCATTTTCGTTCCAGAAATTTCTGCAGCTTTGTTTATTCCAGCTGTCTACAGAATCAGATCATGTACAAACAGTGGGTGATGTACATAAACACATGTTAAAACCACGTGCTGTGGCAGGTGATGAAGTGTGTAACCCTAAACTCTTGGCAGGTAGGTGAATCCATGTTTCTATAGAACAGGGTGTGTTTTAAGGAAGCTCTTCTCAGTGTGTTACTACTTGGACTGGGTGTATGGTTGGTCTCCACAGGACACTTCCCTGCATGACTTCCACACTCCACACAGCTTTGCTTTGAAGAGGATGCAAAACTGTGTTTATCTGTGTATATTTAGTGACTGAATATATGTCAACTTGAATTCAAAAGTATTCTTGGGAATCACATTAATGGCTACAAATATTCAGGTTCTGTGGGGTTTTTTAAGGTTTAGAAATAATGTGAAATGGCTACTATGAAGGTGTTTATTCTCGTAGTCTGCCAACTCGTATTTGCAGGGAAGTGTTTTACACAAGAAGCTGTGTCTGGATAGTATTTTTGGGGTATTTCCAAGCCATTTGTATTTATTTTCAGGGTGCTCTGTGCTACAATGAAAGTAGCCTTCAGGAACTTTGCAGGAGAGTCCTGTGGGGGTTGATTTACTGCCTGTTCCCCATGAGGGGACAAACGTCCCACACACACAAAAAAGCAGCTCACAAACCACCCCAAACCACATCACAAGAGGAACCACTGCTGTTGAAGGAAAAGGGGCCTTAGCACAATGCTTGGAATGTAGTGAAACCTGTATCGGACACCAGGGTTTAATTAAGGACCAGGGGAAATGGCTGGAAGTTGCAGCAGGGGAGGTTCAGATGGGATATTGAGAAGAATTCCTATACTGAAAGTGGTCAGGCACTGGAACAGCGTTTGCAGGGAGGTGGTTAAGTCACCATCCTTGGAGGTATTGAAAGAACAGATGTGGCACTTCAGGGCATGCTCTAGTGGCTGAGGTTGGGGCAGGGGGGGGAGGGTTGGTGGGGTGTTTGGTTTGTTGGGTTTGGGGTTGTTTGGGTGGTTTTTGTTTTGTTTTTATTATGTTGGCGGTTTGGCTCTGTGATCTTGTATCTTCTTTCCAACCATGATGACTTCATGATTCTGTGTTTTTGAACTGGAGCAGCTGGTGGTGATTCAGGCTCCCTTGAGGTGCAGGGTGGGGAGCTGGGCCAGGATGGGTCCCATGCTGCCCACCAGGGGCAGGTGCTGTGCTGGGTGTTGTCCCTGGGCACACCCTGTCCCCCTGTCACCGGTGGTGCAGCAGGGGCAGGCTGCTGGGTCTTAGTTTTTTTTCTGTTTGGGTCGATGCCAAAAGGAAGACACACAAGGTGGTGTGATAAACAATGAAACATGCATTTTAACTTCTGTCCACCTCCAGTTTTACTTGTGGTTGTTGTCACTGCCTTCATCAATCCCCTGGGCTTAGGTGGTGGTCATGGTTTGGGTTGTGGTTTTTTGCCTTCCTCCACCCTTATCTCAAGAAGAGTTTGTAAAAAGACCTTCTTTCACAATGTGGAGTTGTGCTCCCAGGTAGCTTGTGGACACTGTGGACGGACTTTTCCAGTTCCATTACTTAATCTTCCTTTCATCATCTTTGACATACCTGACCTTCACCTTCCACATCAGCCTTGCTTTGCCAAACAGAGGGAGTGCCTTGCTGTTTTGAGACCAATTTATTCTTTTTGCTCCTAAGAACCAAGTACATGTGGGAACCGTCGCTGCTGTGTCCTGTCCTGGAGGGTGTCTGGGCCACCCTCTGTGGGCCACCGTGCTGTCCTGGCAGCCCCACAGGTCTCCTGCAACCTCCCTGCAACTGGCTTGCTGGTGCTCACAGAGCTCAGTGGGTACGATGGTGATGGGCTCTGCTCTGGCACAGAGGGTCTTTGAGACAGATTTATTTGCAGCATTTTATCTGCACTGCTTCAAGTTGCCTGGGGGGCAAGAAAAATGGAAAAGGAGAATCATAAAGAAACCTGTGCAGCTTCTAGCCTGTGTTTCTACCATGTCCTTTTAACATGGTTGTGGTCATGGCCCCTTCAAGAACATTATCTACACCACAAGGCTAAACGTGCTTAGGATACCATGGTAAAGCAGGACACCTGCTCCTGTGGGGTGAGGGAGAGGTGCCAGAAGAAGCCAACCTGCAGTGCTACCTCCTCTTTGCTGGGCCAGCAACTGCAGGATGGGGAGAGTGATGGGTGTGGTGGGCAACGCTTCCTGGCCACACCTCTGGGGGGCATAAAGGCAGAGGGAAAATGGTTGTACTGATTTGAGACTAACTTGGCAACAAACATCCCCCTGGCTGCTCACTCCCCCCACCTCATACACACACACAAACACGAGGCGACAGGGAAGACAAAGGCCAACTAGAAGCTCATGGGTCAAGATGAAGGACACACTGATGTCCACAGGACAGAGACAACACCAAGAGCAGTGCTCACACACGTTATCCCCACCCCTCCCTTCCTCCCAGGCACAAATCACTTGGTTCCCCATTTCTCTCCCTCCTTCCCCACAGCAGCACAGGGGGATGGGGATGGGGTTTAGAGTCAGTTCACAGGCTGGTGGTTCTTGCTGCGCCATCCTCCTCAGGAAGAAGGGATTCCTTACAGTCTTCCCCTGCTTCCCCACAGGGTCCCTCCCACGGGAGAGAGGCCTCCACAAACCTCTGCTTCGTGAGTCCCACCAGGTCTGGAGCAAGCTGCTCCAGCATGGCTTTCCTACGGAGTCACGGGCTGCTTACGGGACAGTGACCTCCCCTGGCACCAGGGTCTTCCACAGCTGCATAATCCAAGTCCACAGGCCAAGTTCACCCCTCCTGGCGCCTTCAGGGAACATTCCACCACGGTTGCAGGGAAAACTTCTGCTTGGGCACATTCTTCCCCTTCCTCCTCGCCAACCAGCCGGCATCTACACCCCAGCACCGCAGTTCACATCTCCAGCACAGCTCTTCTTTTTCCTAACTGCTCGCTTGGCTCAGGTCTTAGCTCAGTTCTTTCCTATGTCAAAGGCAGAGGTGCATCTCTTGTCTCCAAAACGGCTCCATGGCTGGTTTTGGAGCAGGTGGAGCTTCTCAGCTTCTTCCAGGAGCCACCCCTGGGGCCCCTCCCCCACTCCAAAAATCCCAAAGCCAAACCAAGCCAGCACAGGGGGGCACGGCCCGCAGGGTTGGGAGTCTCTCTCCCAGGGCTGGCAACTGGCCGCCCAGGTCCTCCCTGCAAATCCTGGCCTTGCACAGGGAAAGAAAGGCAGCCAGCTGGGGGAGGCATCAGCCAGCCACTGGCACTCCCCACTCTCTGCTCCCTCCACACTCCCCCTCGCAGGAGAACTCTGCCAGGCGCTGGGAGCGGGGACTTCATACGTGGAGTCACGGACACGCGTGCAGGGGACCAAGCTAGAGCAGCAGGGAAATGCAGAAGCTGAAAACAAGAAACAAGGTTTTCTTCCCTCTCCTGAGGCCTGTGGGCCTGCAGGGGCGGCTGGGAGAGGTGGCAGCTGATGTCACAGAGCGCTGATTGTGACGTCAGCGCCTGACGGACTGTGACCTCACGGCCCTGGCTGCTTATATTTGGGTGCCAGCCCAGCCTGGCTCAGTCTGCCTCGTGCCTGGACTCCGACCGAGCGTGCCTGCGAGGTCTGGAAGCTCGCGCGAGGCTTCACCTGGTGCCGGACGGTGCTTTGGGAGCTGCCTGCGTCGGCAGCTCTTAGTGCCCATCCCCGGG
>NW_009953721.1:2155998-2159086 GCF_000747805.2 Chaetura pelagica | reverse complement strand
ACCCTCGGGGCGGTGGCCCGGGCAGCTCCTCCCGCAGGAAATCCTGCAGCAGCCACACAATCTGGGAGCAGGAGGCGCCCAGGACAGAGCGGGCGGGAGGGGAAGCTGGTTTTGCCACAGCTCCGACAGGGACAGAACAGGGCCAGTGCC
Source organism: Chaetura pelagica (assembly GCF_000747805.2). Lineage (NCBI taxonomy): Eukaryota > Metazoa > Chordata > Aves > Apodiformes > Apodidae > Chaetura > Chaetura pelagica. Next base: position 2,158,936 of record NW_009953721.1, on the reverse strand, counting down.
GCAGCCGGAGAAGGGCACTCTGAGGAGCCCTTAGGCAGCCAGCACCATGGGCCAGAGCGCTGGGATCGGCCCAGCGGGGTCACCTCTCCCACCCTCGCCTCCCCTGCCTGTTGCTCACGCCGAACTCACAACTTGCTGCCCGTGGCCGGGAGGGAAGAGGTGGTGGCCACGTTATTGCCCGGCTTCCCAAAACGCGACTTGCGCAATACGTTTTCACAACAAACTCCTTTCCTTTCCTCACCGCGTGCCACGCACAGGGATGCCACTTGCAGCAACAGGCTGGGAAGGACTGCCTCCTGAGCCTGCCATCTGCCTCCTGGGTGTCTCCTGGGTGCAGGCACCGACCACCACCACCATCTTGCACATGAGCAGCTGCTCTTGACTTGGCTGGACGCCGATTCTGAGGAAAGGGCTTTGTCCTGGCCCTGCTGAGTGCAAACAACAGCCATTGGCTCTGGGAATGAGTGCTGATTGTCCTCAGGCGTGGCTCTTGGTGAGCCAGAGGCCGTCCTTCCCTGCAGGTGGGGCACATGGGGAGGTGGGTTGCGCTCGAAGAGCCCAAGAAAGGTCATCTGCAGAGATCAAGAAGCCCCTCCTCTCTGCAGAGGCAGGGAGCAGCAGCAGGGAGCAGTGGGACTCCCTGCTCTGGCAAGGCAGAAGGTGGCTGTTTAGCAGGAGATCAGCCGTTAAGCAGTTAATGGCAGATCTAGGAGGCCTGAGAAGTCACCCAAAACGGAAACCCCTTAATGATGCTCTCACTAAAGAGACTACAGTTCCAACGAGGATGAGACAAGACTGTTGCTCTGTGGCCACAGAGTGCCTTGACACATTCTTTAGAGGCTGGTGAGATTGGCTGCTGGATTATGGGGTTTAAAGTGTTGTTCAAGAGGGGTCACTTGGGCTGGATCACACCTTCCCTCACTGAACACAGGAAGTGCTTGGTGCGCACATACACTCCCCCCTGTGCAGCCCACACTGCCCAAGCCACGGGCTCCCATCCAGTCCTCCCATCCATCAGGCTTCTTCTGAAGGTCAGGCAGGATGCCCTCAGCTGATGGGGCGCTGCAAGCTGAACAGGCAGCAGTTTTTTTCCTGCCTTCAGCATCTCACTCAGCCCTGAACTCCAGAACCTTGCAGGGTTTTGCTAAGTTCTCGTGTTGCTCAGGAGCTAGTGAAACAGGGCACTAACCAGCCTCTGCCTTCAAATAGTTAACTGCTTGTGGGGTGTACATCTCTCATCTGGGCCTACTGCTAGTGAGTTGTAAAAGCCTTTTGTGTGAGCTGATCTGTAGTTTTAGGGAAGAAATACAAGAGTCCTTGAGGGAGAAAAGAGGCCATTCAACTGCGACTGGGGATGCCCACTGTAACCAGTTCTACTGCGGAGCTGGCAGAGGTAAACGGGAGAAGAGACAGAACTCAGCCAAAGGTTCCTGTGAGGAAGACTTAAGGATGAAGTAAACAAACCCCAGGAGAGCCTCATGGACTTAACACACATGCGATAATGGGCGATAATGTAAAGTTCTGCAGCTGGGGATGAACAACTCCTTGTTTCAGCAATACAGGTTGGAGGCTGATCTGCTGGAGATCTGCTGTGGGGAAAAGGACTTTGGGGTTCTGATGGACAATAGGCTGACTATGAGGCAAACCTGTGCCCTTGTGGCCAAGGCCAATGGCAACCTGGTGTGCATAAGGAAGAGTGTGGCCAGTAGGTCAAGGGAGGTCATCCTCCCCCTCTATTTTGCCCTGGTCAGGCCACATCTGGAATACCTTGTCCAATTCTGCGCCTCCCAGTTCATAAAGGATAAGGAACTACTGGAGAGAGTCTATCCCACATGATAGAGACGAATGGAGAATCTGCACTGTGATGTTGAGAGAGCTGGGTGTGTTCGGCCTGGAGGAGACTGATGGGGGATCTCATCAGTGCTTATGTATGTCTGAAGGGCAGGTGTCAGGACGATGGGTCCAGTCTCTTTTCAGCCGTGTCAAACGACAGGAGAAGGAGCAATGGGCAGATGCTGGAGCACAGGAGGTTCAAGCTAAATATAAAGAACAACAACTTTATTGTAAGTGTGACAGAGCACTGGAACAGGCTGCCCAGAGAGGTTGTGGCGTCTCCTTCTCTAGAGACATTCAAAACCCACCCAGATGTAGGCAATCCTGCTCCAGCTAGGTGGTTGGACTAGATAATCTTCAGAGGTCACTTCCAACCTTGACCATTCTGTGAGACACTGAAGTAATGGCCAAGGTGAAGAGGAGTGACTGGGACAAAACTGAGAGCAGAAGTTGAGAGTGAACCACAGTCATCTGGAGGTGAAGCTCTGACAGTTCCTTGCCTCCACCTGACAGTGCCTGTGGCTCAGGAGGAGCTGGCCACCACTTTGGGGCTCTCCTGCCTTCCCCATCCCACAAGCACCTCACCCCAGCCCCCCTGAAGTAATGGCCAAGGTGAAGAGGAGTGACTGGGACAAAACTGAGAGCAGAAGTTGAGAGTGAACCACAGTCATCTGGAGGTGAAGCTCTGACAGTTCCTTGCCTCCACCTGACAGTGCCTGTGGCTCAGGAGGAGCTGGCCACCACTTTGGGGCTCTCCTGCCTTCCCCATCCCACAAGCACCTCCCCCCAGCCCCCCTGTGCTCTCCTGCCACAGCCCATGGCAAGTGCCCAGAGGGGCAGGCCCAGCTGAGCTGGCACTAGGGGCTCCTCCCAGTTCTGCTCTCCCATTCCTTCCTCAGAACAGCCTCAGAAAGGTGCAGATGGGTTGCTGCACCTCATCAGCCCCAGCACAAGGCAGGGGACTCATGAGCTCAGTACCTCTCTTGGGCTGCTGCTTTCTCTTTCAGGGCTAACAACATTTACCCATGTCTGACATCGCCTCCTCCTCCCAGTGCAGATGGCAACACTGGTCACCAATGCCAAAAGGAAGGGAAAATCATTTCTG
>NW_009953721.1:2147362-2155957 GCF_000747805.2 Chaetura pelagica | reverse complement strand
GGAAAAAACTGTGTTACTTTGGCTGTTTGGCTTTGGCCCTGTGAGGGCAAACCATGTTGGGCAACTCTTGCTGCCACCGGGCAGCCAGAACGGGTCCTTTCCAGCAAAAGTCAGGAAGTCTGTGGCTTCTGGTGCACTTCTCCTGCTGCTGCCTACCTGCCCCCCCTTGTGCAGCCTCGGGAAAAGCCTTTCCCAGATGACAGTTGTAGATGCAAGGATCAGGCAGACCTGCCTGGTGTAGCTTTGTAAGAACTCTAGTTTTTTTTCCCAGCTGTTCTGTAGTGACTCCAAGGGCAGGGTCTATGTTATCCACATTATTCCCACTCCACTAAGGTTCCTGTTAACCACAGGCTGGCTGCAAAAGCTCCCCCTCCGAACAGCACATCAGACTCAGACCAGCAACTTGAACATCAGCCATGCACTGGCCATAGTTTTTAACCAAGTACCAGATGAACAAAGAAAAAACAAGCATTTATATTTTATAGAAGCGTTTATTTACAACTTGTTTAACAACTGTACACTCTTATGTCACCTTGGAAGCATTAGTGTATTTGACTGGGAAAAATATTAAACTTTTTGATTCCAATGATCATTACTAAGGATTTTTTTTGTCTATATACAGATATGTATATTAATACTGCTACCATGACAATCTGGTAGTTACACAATTTGCAGATGAACTGAAATGGGAAGTAAATGTTTTGACACTCTAAGAATCCATTCTTTTACAGAAAATATAATCACTGGCAACTTCACAAACAGTTACTTTGATAATTGGTCAACACTTAATTCAAGACTGTCAAACAAGCTGCTATTAAGAAAGTAAAAGTCTTTTATGCAGTACAAATGAAGTTAGTATATCAGAGACATGCTGGAGATCCCCTCTGAGTTGTGAGCTCGCAATCACTTCATGACAGAGATGCTAGGCTAATCTAATTAGCTGCCAGCTCACTTGCTGAAAATTACTGGCTGCACTCAACATTCCTCTGTTGCATCAGTGAACTCAAACAAGATAAACGCACTTAGATACAAATGTCTTCAGGCTCAAGAACAACTGATACTTAAGTCCCTAATTCGCACAGACCACTTGGAGAAATGAGGTACTGCTCGGATTCATCTTGGGACATCTGTGCGGGCAGGTGCACAGAAACAGAGCCATCCCCTCCTGCCCTGCACAGAGCCACTGATTCCAGGGATCCTGCATCCAGCCTGGCATGGGGCAGTCTGAGATCCCAGTCAAAGCAGCACTCACAAATGAGAAACAAACCATGCCTTTAACATCCAGCTAAAATGTTATTCTAACACTTGCTCTGACACATAACAAGGGACTCATGGCTCTGACCCGGTAAGACACAAATCCTTTAGCTCTCTGCTGGACTCAGTCTGATGAAAGCTTTGCTGCCTCTGCTGCAGGAACACCTGACTTGTCACCACCAAACCCCACATCCTGCCTGCAGGTCACATCAGACTTCACTGTCCACAGTCCCGGTGGATGAGGAAAGACACATCCCCCTCCTGGAGTCTTTCCTGACTTATGTCAGCCAGAGCACCTGGCAGCCATCAGAGGCTTCCCCTCTGGTACAGTATCCAGAAGGGAACGTGCCAGACACTTCTCACTGGGATCTTAATGCTTTCCCTTCCCTTCTCTGCACAGTCTGCTTGGAGCCTGCTCCTACCTGCTCTTCCCTTTGCCAGGTGGCACAGACTTCCCTGGGGAAACAGAGATGGGGACACGATCTGTCTTTTCTCCAAGGCATTCTGCACGACGCTATGACTCAGTGGTATCAGGATCCCTGAGGACTGAACACACGTGGGTGTCTGAGCACACCAGGTGAGCCCCACTTGAAGGGCCCAGGACAAGACATGCCCTGTGTTTCATGGCCAGAAGTGACTGCAGAGACTAGAGACACAACATTACTCCAGCATGGGGGTGCTAACATAGGAAACAGGGCTGGTGGTTATGCTACCACCTGGATAAGCAAAACCATTCTTGGAGCAAGCAGAGTACATACATGTTTAAACATATTTTCGCAGGATTAAGGTCCAAGTGAGGAAGAATGGGGTTTCTCTGGAACCAGACTTCAACCAAACTACTTACAGTACTCATCATTCAGGCCCTTCAGATTTTCCAGCAAGTCAGATGGCTTAAAGGCCCCCTTCCCCATTCCTCATACACTGACTTGTATACAATAAACTTCCTAACTTACAACGCTACAGCATTCCTCATCTTCTGAATCTTGCCAGTACTGAATGTCCAATACAAAACAAAGATACAGTAGTACAAATGTGCAGATATTTAAGAATATTAAATAAGCAGCTTTTTAAATTAATATAGGCAGTACAAAGCATTTTGAGTTACACTGTCTACATATGGCAAATCTTATAGCTAAACTTCATAATACAAAGAAACAGGCAAACTAGTGCAATTGGAAATTAAATAGCTAAGACTGCAGTAAGGAGAAAAGAAACAAATAGTACAGGTAGAAGATGAACGACCCAAATTATAAACTGGCAAGGACAGTCTGTGTAATACTGAAGGTGTAGACAGCTTTCATACTTATCTCCATTCAAGTTCTCTCCTCAGATTGTTTTAACAATTGTATACAGATTGAAAAAAAATGTTTCTGAAAGAAACTGACAACACAGCTAAAATGCAGAGAGAAAAATACAACAGCCACAAACTACCGTGTATATACATAGTAAGGAAGCAGGCAGTGTTCTGTGAACAAAGTACCACCCAGTAGTTTGCCTGGCTTGGAGATTATCAGATGAACCTTGCCTGGTTTTGTAAGGAAGATGGGATAGCCAAGCAGCAATTCATTAGTAATTTCTCCTGATAAAACACCTCCTTTGCTTTACTTTAATTATTTAATTAAAGAGTCAAAGTGGATCCTTTAAGGGTGCAGGTGCTTTGAAACCTTAACAGTAACCAAAAAGCATTTTTAGGACTCATAAGACTAGATTTTTATAGTTCAGTATATTAAAACATTGCAGGAAGTCTGTGTTAATACTGTTAATTGAAATCAAATAAAGTGGACAGGCAGAAGTAAAATGGAGAGCTGACAGTGCTCTGTCAGTTTGCAGAACGTCTCCTGTTGAGTTCTGAATATTGGATTTTCTCTCTTCTAACCTCATAGGAGACCTTTTGTGAAGAGAAAGAGTAAATGGAAGCGGGAAATGGGAAAGCCACTCCCCAGGATGGTAAGCTTCTCTGCAAGTAGATCCCCCTTTTGAAATCAGATGGCCATGAGTCTTAAGTGTAGAACTGGTTAAGTTTTGGTTATGCAGTCTGGACAGAAAAGCAAGTCATGCACTGAACAGTCCCTGTTACAATAATGCTGCAGGTCATGCAACCACATCACTGTAAACAAAAGAATAAAGAAGAAAGTTAAAAAGCAGATAACACATTACTGTTAAAAAACAGAGAACAGCACAGGAATTTTTCAGAGCAGTTTGGTAAGGCTGTCTCTACTTAAGAGTTGTGCAAATCCATGGGGAAAACACTGCGACTACATGCCAATAACTGGAAAGAGCAAAAACCAGCCTTGAACAATATCTAAATGTAGGCATAATTCAGACAAATTTGAACACTTCTGAGTAAAGTCCTCAGGGTACCATTCTCAACTAACACAGCTACGGAAACTAAGTTCATACAGTGATGATGAAGTCTCAGGCATTCCTACTGTCTGTAGGACTGTTCAACAAGTTAAAAAACAAAAGCAACATCAAGTGAAAGGTGCCTCTCTGACACTGCATGTGGTTACATACTAAAAGACATTCAGGGTCATAATGACTCTGTTTGAGCCTTCAAGATCTGAGCACCATCTAAGACTTCAGGCATTTGTTCCATCAAAGCTCAGCCTGTGGTTGAGGCTGCAACAGCACCACTGCCACACCACCCAGGGAAGCGCTGTTCACTTCATGCAAATACAGGGTTGACCTGCCAGAAAACTACTCGTATTCCTGTTAAAATCAGATGAGTAGGAGCAACTGGGCAGCCCAAAGAGCACATCATAATACTGCAGAAAGGAAGGTATGTTTGGGAGAGAACTGGAGAGGTTGGACTATTTCTCCATCCTTGCTGATGCACCCTCTGGATAAGTGGAATGCTTTACTAAAACAGCTACAGCGCTTCCAGCTCCCACAGGTAACACCAATATCCCAATACAGTGTGGCACAGCACTAACTGTTCATTCTTGTTATCACATTGCACTCTCTGTGATGCTACAAAAAGCAAAATAGCTTCACCAGATTGAAATCAAAGCACTCAAACTGTTTCTCTGCCAACTTATTTCTCCCTGGTATTGCACTGGTCAAAAATGACTCAAAAATGTCCGTGACAGGAAAATCCAAGTTAAATAGATAAGGAAGAATATTTATAACTAAACTCAAGGACTTACTGCAAAGAATCTGCCTGTCTGCTAAACGTCCTGCATCTTGTGTATCCCTCTTTTTTTCCTTCTCATTCACCAACCCAGAATACTAACCATAGTTGAAAAACGAATAAAAACACAGAGACATAAATCAACTGGACAATTTTTTTTAAAAAATTAATACATTCAAAGCAACTCTCAAGAGTATAGTTTGAGTCATCATGGTCTGTTAAGAACCCTTGGCACTGCTTGGGTGCATCAAGTTACCAAGTTTGGGATTAATACTATGAAGATTACTGCAGTTAGTCAATAAAAAAATTAAAAAGTTCAAGCTACACAAATATCTATTCTATTGTGCATAAACAAGTAATAGTCCACTCCTTCAGTCTCACCTGGCTATTACACAGGTCAGCCTTATTGCTTACTAGCATTTCAATATCCTGTAAACAGACATTACACCACAGGATTCCCTTTGAGTCAACAGTGCTTTTGAGAGATCTTGTAAATGCAAGGATAGCATATTCTCTTTCAAGGATGTCACAAATTCATCTGACAGTGCCCTTTCCTGAATAGAAATTCTAATCTTGTCCTAAAAAATTTGTCTGTCAGTTTCTTTCTCTTGGAGAACTCCTCAGAATTAATCAACATATTTTAAAGTTACCTGTTGAGGCAGCAACACTTTGTAGGACAACAGAGATGTGAGGATAAGTTCACTCAGCATAACCTGTCATTGTTTCTGCAGGACCTTCATACAAAGGCAGTTTATGCAGCAGATGATGTGCCTATAGGAGTGACTCTCTTCCTTCCTTTTCCAGTCCAAAATACTCCAGCTGTAAGTGAAGACTCACTGACAGCCTTGGTAGTTATTTCTTAGTAAGGCATTTCCCTTCAATACTCAGTGTCTAATCTCATTAGCTCTGTTTCATTACAAGTGTCCCTTAAAATCTTCCTTTTCTTCTCACTGTCCACTTCTGGCTTTTCAACACACATGTGACTGGGACAACTCCAGCACATTCAAGCTATGGAAAGGATGGCAGTCATTTTCACTAACCTAGCCAGCTCTGGAGGTACTTATTCAGAGCACAGCTCACACAAGTCAAAGCTCATGCAAAAAAATCCCCTAAACCCAGACACATGTCCTCTCTGAGCAAGCGGATTCACCTCTTAATTTTAACAGAATGTTTCATACTGCCAATGTCAGCTCATACAGTTGTTCCACAGTAAGGCTTTCAAAAAGATTTCTTTGTAAGTGCTTGGTTTCCTGAGATCACATTTCAGTCATAATCCTCCTACTGAACTACCCTGTAGGCAGCACACCTGATGTCTGACTACTTGGCTTAGAGGAAAAAATACCACTTGAAAGCATTTCCTGATAAAGTAACCTCTTTTCGCTTTCTGTTTGTACAATGCTGGTGAGGAAAATGCCTGCAAAATTTGCTAAATTTGGAGACACCGAAGTTTATCAATACAATATTACCACAGAGTCTACATCCTACCTAAAACACATGTAAGTCAGTACTGTGCAGCTGACTTTGAGTGCAAAAACAGCTCCCTCATCAATCCTTGCAAAAAGTCAAAATAGCGGGAAAGAATGAAAACATCTGTAAAATGATTAAAATTTAGATACTGTCTTGCTTCATAAGAAAACAAAAATATTCCCACATTAAGGAGAATCTTTACCAAAATATCTCACTAGAAGAAAATGAACTGGTGAAATTAAAATATTTTCCAATTACCAAATCTACAGAAAATGTCAACACATCAAGACAACTAAAAACAGTTAAAATCCTCCTGGAGGCTGCTAAGTGGATAGTCTCACATACTAGAAAACAGAGGAAGAGTAAAACCTTCTTGCACATGTCAAAATACTGTGGACTTTAAAATTGCCCAATTCTCTTATATTTTCTTGACAGCTTGCACATACCACTTAATATTTAAGATCATCATAAAGTAGAAATAGGAATATTCACCGTTAATTTTATGAATAGAAAGCTGCAGAAAACTTGGAGAAGCAATACTGCTATCTCAACTGACACTAGAACAGGACAAATTATCATTTCCGTATTTTTAGTAAAAAGCATCTTGTAGTCATTACGTATTTATTTCATGTTATAGTACATAAAGCTATATGCTCTGTGCTCCCTTTGCACTGTGGGTGGAACACACAGCCTTTACATCAAGATTACTTCAGTTGTCACAGCACTTGGAAAATACATGTTATGATCAAGTGGTTACGTGTTGCTACCAAGAAAATGGAGAACATGAATATTCTGTTCTGTAATGTCTGATCAGATATGCTAACAATTAGATAACTCTCCAAAGAAGTATATCAGCTGGATTGCACACACACCCTTGAAGACCAGAAATGAAGCTTCAGCTCTGAACAATTAAAATATTAATTCACTTAACTACTACCTCCTAGAGACATCAATAAAAAAATCTCTCAGAAGGCTTATTCTGGGCAGATACTCAGCACAGTGCTCGGGAATGTACTCACATGAACTCTTCACCTGTTTTCTGCTGCTTCTAGACTGCAGAACTGCTTCCCTTTAACCTCAGGGTTTTTCTTGTGTATCAGGACAGGATACAGCACTGGTTTAATAATTACCATAACAATTTTGAGGGAAATAGTCTTTGTTGTCCCAGAAATAGTCTTTGTTGTCCCTAAAAGTTTTGTAGTAATACCTAATTCACTGAGATAATTCTGTTTTACAAGGGTTTTTTTGTTTTTATTTTATTACTGAAGATGAGAGAAATTAACATCACTCACTGGTAGCTCATCTATACATGTGCTTATTCCCTGCAGTCACACTTTGACACTCTTCTTTTTCTTAATACCACACTACTTCCAAAGCTACATAACAAGCCGGGAAAATAAAGAAGCTGAACCCTTTCAATAAAGAAGCTGCTCTTGTGAATGTGAAGGTTTAAGGATGTTCACTATTTGCATTCATCCACACTCAAAGATCAAGAATTGATGTATGGTGCAAATAATGTAAGTAAAACACTGAAGAACACGAAATTTAATTCCTGATGATTACCCTCAGAAGGCAGAAAAAATTACTTACTGGAACTGGATAGCAACAGCGTATATTTTTCTAAGATGGCAGTATATTTTTAGACCTTTATATTCAATACAAATCCTGGGAACTATCAAAATTTCTACAAGTTTGCAAACTCTCAAAAGACAAAAGTGCGTGTTCTATCTCTCCCAGCACATACTTCGAGCAACAGTAAAGCACAAATTGAGTATCAGTCGTTTGCTCTTTGATACTATATAATGCTGCTATACATTCTCAAGAAGATCTATAGAAAATGCTTCAGTGTCTTGCCCTAAAGGAAAAGGAAAGACCAACCAGACCCACAAAGCAGAAGATATAAGCTGACAACCACCAAGAAGTGAAAGAAGCAACTAAATTATTAGACAAAATTAAGAGATAAAACTTCCCATTAAGTTCCTAGTTCCTTTGGCAATTTGGTAACAGACAGAGCCAGCCAGATTAAAATAAAAACAGAGCTTCAGGTATTCTTATGTTCTGTCTCTGGGCAATATAAAAATCTGAAATCTCAAACAAGAATAAATTCTCTTAAATAAGAGATCTTACTTGCTCCTGTTCACACATGGATGCAGTAAAGCATTCTTCAAATGACTAGAATGGATTGCACAGTAAGATCAGTAAAGGACACCTGCAAACTGTGGTCATCTTGCTAGGTCACATGTATGATTTCTTGTCTCTTTAGTATTCTGTATCTCAGAAAGTGACAGCAAAATGCATGTCACCTCATGGAGCTACAGGAATTGTCCTAAACTTCCTTTATATTGTTACCTGTCTGCACACATAAGATACTTTCCCTGTCCTACATTGCAAGAATAGCCAAGACATATCATATATTGTGTAAGTAAAGAGAATTTTTAGAAAATAAGTTTTTTTTTTCCAATGGTGAGGAATAAAAGACAAACCTATAAGCATTTAATACATTTCATTTGTTTTCATATTACTAGGGCCAGGGTTGGGTGGGGGGGAGAAAGAAATCAGAACTGGTATTTTTTTAGACATACTGAATTTCTCAGCCTAGATTAAAACAGCAGTAAGTCAAAGAGTCATTCACGTGTTTCTTACCCTCCAATCGTTGTTTTAATTATCCTTTGCTAATTCTACCCAAGTTGTGAATTAACATAGACCTTGAGATGTCTAATAAATGCTAGTCTATCTTTTCCCTA
>NW_009953721.1:2136957-2146734 GCF_000747805.2 Chaetura pelagica | reverse complement strand
AGGAAATTAAAAGAAGGTAAAAGAATAAATTTATAAATGAGACTGCAGGTGCATTATTGTCCAAACAGCCTCTAAATGAAAGATATTTAAAACTGAATCACAGCAGAACTTTGTAGGAACAGAACCTAAACTAATAGCATGGGCCAACATCCACCCCACTGATCAACATGAAGGTGTTAAAATGATTGACATACAATTAACCAGCTACACATGAAAAAGGCAGTACAGCAAATCACAGCCAGTTTCCAACAAAGTCAGAAGCAAACTCACCTGAAGGCACTGGTACCATTAGTAAGGCAATTGATACAATTATCCCCATAATCAATATATTAAAAGCAAGTATTTTAGTAGGGGATCACAACCAGAATACAATAACATCAAGAATAATTATTGAGGCCTTGATCCATTATGTACTGTTCATCCATCATTAAAATTTTAAAACAAATGTCCTTTCTAAATGGACTATGCAGTAGCATACTAGAGGAGTCTAAATATTCCTCAGCCTTTGTATAATATATATTAAGCATACACTTGACCAAGAAGAGTAGAACTAACTATTTGAAAATAGTCAACTCTGGCAGCAAAAGAGGTAACCCTGGTAGATAGAGAAAAACCTAAAAAAAACCCAAAACAAACAAACATCCTGCTTCCCTATTAAATGCCAAGAAAAAGAGCAAACTTCGCATGTAGGAGATTAAAAAAAAAAAAAGTTATTTTTGCTATCGGTAAGTTTTTTAGTAGCAAATATATTTCACAACAATATTATATGCTAATTTTGCACTTAAGTGATGTGTTTTCAGCATTTTTTGAAGCAACAGGTTAGCGCATGAAATAGAAACCTTCATTCTCTTTGAACAAAGACAGTCTTAGAAAGCATAACAACTCTTATAAGCACATTATCAACTGTGACAGTTGTTACACAGCTATTATGAGGCTTTACCTAAGAGATGAGGCTTCATACAAACAAGACACTGTTATTATACAGCACTCCTCTAGATGTTTCCAAACCTTTGGCACATTCAAAAAGGCAGAGGGAGAGAGAGAGATACCGACTCCAAAAAATATAAGCAAAGGGCATTACAGAACAATGATAAAACATAAGAAAACCCTTTCCTGGACTGTAAAATAATAGTAGTAACAAGGGAGAAAGAGAAAGGATGCTGGTTGGTTTTCCTTGAATGTTGTCACTTGCAACAGAAGTGGCCTGGATCACAGGGCAGTTTTCTTTTTAAGGGCAAGGCTTCTCTACCTTGCTGTTGCTGGCTGGACATGACCAGGGTAAGATCTCCTTGTGCTCGTGGCTTGCCGTTGTCTAGCCAGGAAGGACTGTCCTGAGCCTGTACTAGCCAGTCTATCTTCTGCTGCTTTTTTATGCAGAGTCATCCCCTATGGACAAAGAGAAACTTCTCAGTCAACACAGAACACTGAGCTATTTCACTCACTTTTTTATTACCTACTTCACCAACACATGCAAAGCCATTTGAATTTCAAACATGAGGCACCATTTTTTCAAGGTTAGGTCACTTCCTTATGGTTTGAGTAATTTAGATGAGGGTCTGGTCACTGTTCCACATCCTCTGCATAGGACTAAACTTGCACTCAAGTTAAAGGCGTCGTATCTCTGAGTACTTACTGTAGCAAGTAGGCAGTATTGCTTTTATTGTGTTTTCCTGTATTTTCTTTATTTTATATTGCTTATCATTTAAAAACATTGAAAGACTAGAGAAGGGAGAACAGAAGAAGAAAGTAAATTTGAACACTGTAAATCAGTATAACTGAAGGACTGGGATTATAGAATAGTAACCCGAGGTACCCTTCCCTCTATGAAGTGCCATTTTTGGTTCTAAACCTTGTAAATAACATACAGATTCTTTTTATTTACCTCCATGGTTATTAAAGGAACATACTCTTGTATAGCAGTAATTTAAAATTATTAAGAAGTATTTGTTTCTGTGTCTGTGTATTAGAAAATGCTTTTCAAAGAAACAGCAGATGAGTTAATACAGCTACAAATAACCTGGAAACAATTATTATTAATAGTTTATTTCATTTTTTTTTAATAAAAAGTTTGGGAGATTCTTACCATATTGTACCAGGCACTAACAATAAATTTCTCCTCCATCTCTCTTTGATTTTTTGTTTTTTCATATTCTTTCTATAAAAGAAACATCAAAAAAAGCATACATTTAGAACCAAAATATACTACATTTTTTAGTTTATACCTAAAATCCAATGAGGAAATATGCATGAACTAGGAAATATGAGGATTACTACCTCTAATGAATTAAATATTCTGTCCCGCTCCTGCAATTGATTTTTCAGAGCTTGAATCTCAGGAGCTGAACCCTGGTTCTGCTTAGGATCTAAAGTGCGGATGACCTGTAAGACAAAACCAGTTGGCTTTTAATTGAATCCTGCAAAAGCATTCCAATAGATCCATTAAAGTGTTCCTAAGAAATCACAAACTAGACCTGGATACAATTTCTGTAGTGGAAGGCTTTAATGATTGTACTTGTCTTCATCAAACCCAAACTGGAAGTTGGTAAGATCACAAAAAGCTCTCCTAAATAAAACAATTAATGCAACTGTTGTATATAACATCCTATGGTAACACAGTACATACAAACCAAAAAAATTACTAAAAACTGAAATTGTGACTGTCACTGGAATACTCTGAGACACAGTCATAAACACAATGCGCTAAAAAGAAAATAAATAAATTTCTTTAGATTTCCTGAAGACTTTTGAAACATCTCACAAGAAGTCATTGAGGAAGCTACACAGAAGTAAAGGAATCACAGAATTATAGACTGGTTTGGTTTGGAAGGGATCTTAAAGATCATCAAGTTCCAAACCCCTGCATAGACAAGGACATTTCCCACTAGATTCAGTTGCTCAGGGCCCCATCCAACCTGGTCTTGAACACTTCTAGGGAGCAGGCATCCACAACCTCCTTGGGCAACCTGTTCCAGTGTCTCACCAGCCTTACACTAAAGAATTTCTTCCTAATGTCTAACCTAAATCTCCCCTCTCCCAGTTTTGATCCATTACCTCTTGTCTTCTCACTTTAAATTCTCGTAAAAAGCCCCTCCCCAGCTTTCCTGTAGCTCCTTCAGGTAGTGGAAGGCTGCTATAACGTCTACCCAGAGCCTTCTTCAGGCTGAAGAGCCCCAACTCTTTCAGCCTGTCTTCATAGGAGAGGTGCACTGTGTCAAAATTGTGCCAAGTCAAACTAATTATGCTTGTGTTACTTTACACTAGTGGGGCTGTGGCAAAAATAATTAAAAGGCAAGAGAAGTTAAAAATCAAAACTACCCACCCCAACCTGTAACAGCTTGCGTTTGTACTGCATCTATTTAATTAACATTTTATCTTCTTAAAAGAAAGAGCATCTTTGAAAGTTCTGCCAAATTAGGAGCCTACTTGCAGACTGCAGCTTGATACGTAGCCATAGCAAAGTTTTTGATAGTACTATGACCAGATAAACTAAGACATTGGTATGCTTTTAAGAAGCCCAAACAAAACATCAAGGTATAATATAAGGAGAAAGGAGACTATGCTTGAAGCCACCTTGTCACGTATTGCCATTTCAAAGCTGTAACTACACCCACATACTCAGTATCATATTTTAATATATGCCCCTGTTGAGACAGTAGCTAATATTTAACAGTAAAGGCAAGCAGAATGCAGAATATCACCAGGGAAATGTGGCTGAGCTAGAAAGATCTCTTTATTTGGAAAATAAATCAATAAAATAATCTATATTAAAACAGTTTCTATACCAGTTAGCTAAACCCCAATGTGAACAGAAATCAGAGGCAAAAGATGAACAAAGAAAGCAAAGTCAAATTTAAATTGCTAAATATGGTTCCATGTATAATTGCCTCTGCCTGTAAATTCTTAGCCCCCTCTAAAAGAATAAGCAATTTATGTGAGCAATTATGACCTGATGAAATCTGAAGTAGCTAAAAGCTGTATTTATAAAAAAGATTATTTATCACAATAGTTGCTCGTGGTAAGACAGATATTACTAACTGAGCACTACAAGAAGCCTAAACCATCCAGAAAAAATCATAAACAGATCCAGCCATCTGTGGAAGAAATATCCCCTAACTTCTTTTTCTCTTCCTGCCAAACTGATAAAACCAGAGTTTGTTGGTCCAAATTGTGCCTATACTAAGCAATATTTGTGTGCATCAAGAGATAGAAGTCTTCATGACAACTGTGCCAGAAGTTCCCAAAAGTCACAGCACAAATGCCAATTAAAGAGCACATCTTCTCACAGAGCTTCCTTCCCTTGAGTTGGCTTACACAGGCGGCTCTCCTTTTGGTTGTTTCTATACCACCAGTCCTACTATGGACACTACTCTAGCTGATCTATACATTTGTCACTCAGAGACAGAATTCTGGAAGAATTTCCACCAATAAATAGGCTATTGTGTTTAGAAAGGTTTTAACACCTTCTCGTTGTCATCAGCCAACATGAAAGGGTGATTAACAAGCTTTGTATCAAAAATCTACAGCAGTGGGTACAAATTTGTGCAGAGACACCAGAAGGGCTCATGGACAGGCAGCAAAAGGGGACAGTCGGGAGCAAAAAAACCCAACAGAGTAAAATCTTCTACAGAATTAACCAGTATGAGGTCCTGCAACAGAAGGAAGATACAAAAAACTCCCTGGGATTTGCTTCTCTTTTACTTCTTAGTATGTATACAGATACAGATCCTTAATTTTTATTCCTGCAAAGTGGATACACAGTGAAGCCTGTCAGAGGGACTATTAATGTGGAATACATATACTTACACTTTTGGCCTTTTCCAAATACTTTTTGTATCGCTCTTCCATTTGCTTCATTTCCTCTTCCTTTTTCCTTAAAGCTTCTTGTAATTCTTCAATTTTGAGTGCTTTATATCAGGAGATGCACACATTGAAAAAATAACATAATAATAGTAATGCTATGTTTATTTTCATGTTTTTCAACAGACATTTAATGCACAGCTAGAAGGTATTTCAGCTTAAGAAAGCTAACATAAGGAACCTGATATAGCAGATACCATACTTTAATTTCTGAACAGCTCAGAAATAGGATTAAAAACGTGTACTTGTATATAGCATCATGCGATGGCTGGTTCATATACAAACTTTGCCCTTTTTTTAAGTTATGAAAAAATAAAGAGAAAGGGAATCATAAACCAATCTCACTATGAGTAAGTATGAATTTTCCTCTTTTATGTAAGAGGAATAATTCTTAATAGGCACAACTGGTGCTTAAATCTACTAAACTGTAACACTGGATACCATTTATAAGACTTGTGACATGAATATACTCAATTTCTCTCCCACATTTTCTTAAGCAGCAATGTAAACTAGTAGGATTATTTAATCACACAGTCTTTTAGTGTTAATACAAGAATATGTCAAACCACTATTGTTTAGACACCTTCTATACATCTTCTTTGACCTCAGAAAAATAATTAATCAGCTGCATCATCCTGGATCAAACAGCATATAACATTGGTGTCTGGTTCTCAGCCAACGTCAGATAACCGGCAACTCTCAGTCCACCTGTTTTGCAGTCTCATTTTGAAATGTTCTTTCATATTTTTCTTACAGTTTTCTCTCTAAGCACTCAGTAAACACTAAGCTGGTACTAGGATTAAGTAAGATCTTCATTGTTTATTACAAAGACTAATAGCAGATTGTGGGAAACAGACACAGACAGACTCTAAGACTTCAAGAATCCATTTTTCAAAATGTGGCGTGATTCTTGTACGATCATCAAGGAATTTGGCCATACCTTGGATAATTAAAGCAATCTCAAAAAATAATTCATACACATTTCCTGAGCATGGAAAGAAAGCAAGAAGGTGCAACTATTTTTATTTTACTAAGACAAAAGTTTTGACCTAGATTTTTAAAAAGCAACTCGCAATTTCAGGAGACTAACTACAGAAGCCTCAATATGATCTAATGCTCAGAAGTTGGTGAGTTAGAAGACTCGCACTGAAGCTTATCAAGTGTGACAGGATTATGTGTTTATTAGCTACTCATGAAATCCCTGAATCTCATTTCCAAGTGTTTATAACATTTCCTAAACCATGGCATTTATAACATATTTTGCAGTTTTAGCTCAACATAAATGAAAACTCTTTTTGGATACAGAATGTAAGTGATGAATACTGAACTTACATCTTCTTCTATGTCTTTATGAATAAAATTGCTTTGGCACAAACCAGAAAATCTGGCACCGGTTGCCATCTTTTGCCTTGTTCTGTAATAAATAGCCTTGAAAAAAAATAATCTACCTTCTTTGATACAGTTCAGGAAAAAACTAGAACTGATACGCTAAAAAGCCTGGATGCTGGGTTCTGGATATCATCTGAGCAATGCAATATATATTCTATATTCTCTTTGACCAGCATCCAAAGATTTTTTCAAATTACAACACAGTTCTGACGGAATATATATTGAAAGTAAAAATACCCTGGTGATAGCAACAAGGATCTCCCAAATTGGGGTCTTAAGAAACATGTCAGTTCTGAACAGCTGAGGTTCAATGACAAGTATGACAGTAACTCAGTATTTCTATAGCCATTGTAATTTTATAGAATCATAGAACTATTCAAGTTGGAAAAGACCCTTGGGATCACCAAGTCCCTACTCTACAAAGTTCTCCCCTAAACCAGGTCCATCAACACCACATCCATGCAACCCTTAAACACATCCAGGGATGGTGACTCAACCACCTCCCTGGACAGCCTATTCCCGTGTCTGACCACTCTTTCTGTGGATTTTTTTTTTCCTAATGTCCAGTCTAAACCTACCCTACTGCAGCTTGAAGCCATTTAAAGTGTGCATGTTGTTTATCTCAAGTCCTATAGGTATTACAATTAATAGATCTTGCCCATGAAATACTTTACAAAGAAAAGAAATGGACTGCACAGGTAACTCACAACTGTTATTGCATCTTGGTTCCAAATCCTCAATAATAGCTCGTTTCTTCTGTAGCTCATTGTTAGCTTCATGGAGCTTCTCACTGTTACAAACCATAAAAGCACATACTGTTTTGTAAACATTATAACTGTGCCTCAATGAAAACTAAGCAGTACCTAAAAAATCTCACATAGTAAGGTACTTCTGTGAATTCAACTGATTTTTATTGTGGGGCATGAGGGAAATGACAATATTACTGTGGAAATATTTGTTAAATAAGCTGAACAACATTAGGGTGTATAGATAATTGTAACAACAAACAGCTTCATTCTCAGAAATTACAAACTTGATTTAGAACTTAAAGTTAATTGCACAATGCATGTCTAAAATTAATGCTCACAATGGACATTACATTGAGAAAGAATGGCTAAACCCAAAGGCAACTGAAACTAGTTATTTTGGGGTTTTTTGCAAGGCACTGAAAAAGAAAACTGCTCTTTGCATTTTAGGGAAGCAAAAGAAGTGCAAAATAGCAGAATAGAACTATAACACTTCCTAAAATGTTATTTTTATGCCATAATGTATACTAAAAGGTAAACAAATTAATTTTGTTTACATTAGTATGCTTTCCTCAGCACAAAATTAGGTACTCCAACTGAGTAAAGATCTACACAATGTTAAGCAAAGTTTTCTCTATCACCACAAAATCATGGTTCCTTCATCACTCTTACTGCTTTTACAAAGGTTTTGTATGAGATGAAAACAGTATCTGAACAGTAGACTCCCAAACATTCCCATCTTAAATAAATTATCTTAGCTGCATTATTTTCCAGATGCACGATTAATGACTGTCTGCCTTCCATAACATATGGAAAACATATAATTTTCAAATGGCAAACAAAACAGGCAAATGAAATACTTACAGATGTTCTTCAAGCTTCTTTTTCAGAAGAACTGACTAAAACAGAAAGTTAAAAGTTACTATGGAGCTTTAACGTAATTTAAAAACATATAATTTTGACATACTAACCAAAATCCAACTTTTTACTTGACTCAGTTTTAGATCACAAGTGCAAAGCCAGCCTCTGGTAGCTATACTTCCCTCCACATCTGTGTTACTTTCCTGAAATTAGAGCTTTCCTGAACGTAACGTTTTAAGAATATTTACCCAGTAACTAGATCAATAAAAGCAAGATCCATAAATGAAAAAATTCTATGGCACTTGTTTTAATTTCTTCAGTAGTTTTATAATTAGACAATAAATTAATCTGAAATGAAGAAGTGCAGCAAAATTTGCCAGAGAGCTGTCTACCAATATTTCGAGGCAATTTGCATGAAGACATGTAGCAAATCCATTGAAGTAAATTTCTGTCCCCATAGAATCTAGAGTGAGTAGAGTGTTTCTGACCAGAGCATATTAGAAATTTTACCTTGTTTCTGTTTCCTCTCTTTATTGATTACAGATACATAAAAAATATCATACAACTTACAGTGTTCCACTTTCTAGTTAAATGACATTTATATAAGCTCTTTGAATAAAAGCTTCAAAGTAAATTTTAATTTTAAACTCACTTCATACAATGTGAGCATCTTCCCCCAAAAAACCCAACAAATATATGTCTATAAACTGAAAGTAGTGTTAAGTAAATAGAAAGCCATACTCACAATAGCCTTGAGCAGAAGCCCATGCCAAGAAACAGAGATGACATTAGTATAAAGCAAAACAGCAGCCAACAGAAGAAACTATTTAGAAAGTCATGAACAGAAAAAGTTAAAGCTATGCATTTTTTCACGCCATGTGCATTTTTCTCCTCTGTGCTCATCAGCAGTTTCACCCTATAACATTTTCTAAAACATATCACTAAAAAATATATATATAAAACCAGTAAAGAAGCACATCTGTAAATAATTTTATTTAAACCAGAATTTCAAAAGACAGCAAATGCTGTTTTGAAAAGTAAATTTAAAACAAAAATAATACAAGTAACAAAACAGGAGAAAATATGCAGTCTGTTGGGCTATAACCAAAATTAAGAAATGCATATGGTTCTGTGGAGTGATTCTGAATTATGTTAATGCCACAATGATTGAAAACAAGACAAAAGTAGAATATTTAAATCAGAAACTCCCTTAATGGTTTGTATTTATCCAGTATAAATCACATGGGATGTCTAAAATAGGACTGGTAATTCAGAACATCATTGAAACGTGAGATAAAAATCAACAAAATTCCTACTGTTTTTTTTTCCAATGGTCTTTCACCAAAAGTTCAGACATCTGGCCAACAAAGACCAACAGTGTTGGTTTTTTTGTTTTTTTACAGTGTAAATATTTCAAAATATTGTCTTTGATCACATTCTTGAGTAATGTTTTTTCATTATTTCAAAGTTGGATTTTCTGGGGTGGAAAAACAAGCCAGCATGACGCTACCGACTTCAGAGTCAGAAATCTGTAACAGCAAAAGAGCTGCAGTTTTTTTACCATTTGGCTTTTTTTCTTTTACAGTCCTCTGAACAACTGCAGCAACAACACCTTTTTGGTAACAATAAACGTTTGTATGCATCTTCCTTGGCCAGTCAGCATTTGAACTGGCCCCATCACTTATGTCTGACCATTTAGGGGACTGCTGGTTGGTTTGGACAAGGAAGGGAAAGGTTGGTAGCAGTGCCCACTTTCCTAAAGAAAGAAAATAAAAACTAGGCTTCGCTTTTCTTTTGCAATCCTTGTGTTGCACTTGGGTTTAGCTTGGAACAGACACAACTACTTATCAACAGTGATTCCACTGGAATATTTTAATATATATTATGTGCATAGCACCAGCTTTGTTGTGGGAGTAACCGCTCT